>NC_041230.1:15416452-15509705 GCF_002837175.3 Physeter macrocephalus
TTCTTTTTTCTTTTGCCCTACCCAGGTACGTGGGGAGTTTCTTGCCTTTTGGGAGGTCTGAGGTCTTCTGCCAGCGTTCAGTGGGTGTTCTATAGGAGTTGTTCCATGTGTAGATGTATTTCTGGTGTATCTGTGGGGAGGAAGATGATCTCCGTGTCTTACTCTTCCGCCATCTTCCCCGACACCCCCCGGACCTTATTGAATCTTTACAGACTTGGTGGAAGGGGAAACCAGCTGCAAACCAGTGCATGACCTCGTTTGCCCTAGAAAAATATTAATCTTGGCTAACTTTTCCCTTCTTCCCAAACATGCAGTAAAATGTTTACTTCCACAGAGACTTTTAAATGCACCACTGATGCACTCACTCCCCAAGTATATCAGCAGATTTAAAAGGTTCATAAAAATTCCCTTCATATGGCTACAGTAAACTTTTGTGCAATTGTTCTTCTGTGAGATTAGTGGTTCACAGACCATCTTTTTAAGTTTGATCACTGATGTGTCTGAGAGCTAATTATCAGCAGACCGGGGAATGATGAAGTTTATTTATCGCCAAAGCTGGTGAATCAACATACCCATTAAGCCTCCGGGGTTTGATATCTCGAGGACCTTAGTCCTCTGTGGAGCATGAAATGCCATTCTCTCTCCCTCTCCTTGTCCTCTTGTCTCCAGCATGTAGCTCATCGACAAGCAGCTCAATCTGGGGCCAGCTCAGCGTTCCCAGGGTGCCTCGTGGGGCTTGTGGTCTATGATGGCATCTGCAGACCCATGTGTTACCCAGAAGAAAGCCCTTCACAAGGTGCTTATGCCCAAAAACCTGACTGGCAGGGGCTTAAACACGCAGGCAGTAAATTGAGTCCTGCTCGCAAGGAACGAAGTTTGAAGACATTATTGGCCACGTGCAACGTCACCCATGGCCATGAGGTCTGGGGGAGGCTATGATTCAACCACGCCAAGTACCCTCTCCCACCAGGGCTGTTGCCTCTGTGTTGCCCTCTGCCAGGTCTGCTCTTCCCCCAGGTGTCCACTTGGCTAAATTCCTCACCAATTTCCAGTGCGTGCTCAAACCTTGCCTAGTTTTTTGTGATTATTTTTAATTTTGGTAAAATATACATAACATAAAATTTATCATCTTAACCGGTTTTAAGTCTGCTGTTCAGCGGCATTAAGTACATTCACACTGT
This sequence comes from Physeter macrocephalus, assembly GCF_002837175.3. Classification (NCBI taxonomy): domain Eukaryota; kingdom Metazoa; phylum Chordata; class Mammalia; order Artiodactyla; family Physeteridae; genus Physeter; species Physeter macrocephalus. The sequence goes on from NC_041230.1 coordinate 15,417,634, forward strand.
TGTGCAACCATCACCACCATCATCTGCAGAACTCTTCTCATCTTGCAAAACTGAAACTCTGTGCCCATCAAACAGCAATTCCCCATTCCCTCCCCTGTCCCCTGATGACTTCCATTCTACCTTCTGTCTCTATGAATTTGACTACTGTAGGTATCCCATATAAGTGGAATAATACATGTGGAATTGCTGGATCATATGGCAATTTAATTTTTAAATTAAACCTCTGTACTGGACGTTTGTACACTTTTCCATAGTAACTGCACCAGTTTTCATTCCCACCAGCAGTGCACAAGATTCCTTTTCTCTACATGCTCCAATACTTGTTACTTTCTGTTTTTTTGATTCAACCACGCCAAGTACCCTCTCCCACCAGGGCTGTTGCCTCTGTGTTGCCCTCTGCCAGGTCTGCTCTTCCCCCAGGTGTCCACTTGGCTAAATTCCTCACCAATTTCCAGTGCGTGCTCAAACCTTGCCTAGTTTTTTGTAATTATTTTTAATTTTGGTAAAATATACATAACATAAAATTTATCGTCTTAACCGGTTTTAAGTCTGCTGTTCAGCGGCATTAAGTACATTCACACTGTTGTGCAACCATCACCACCATCATCTGCAGAACTCTTCTCATCTTGCAAAACTGAAACTCTGTGCCCATCAAACAGCAATTCCCCATTCCCTCCCCTGTCCCCTGATGACTTCCATTCTACCTTCTGTCTCTATGAATTTGACTACTGTAGGTATCCCATATAAGTGGAATAATACATGTGGAATTGCTGGATCATATGGCAATTTAATTTTTAAATTAAACCTCTGTACTGGACGTTTGTACACTTTTCCATAGTAACTGCACCAGTTTTCATTCCCACCAGCAGTGCACAAGATTCCTTTTCTCTACATGCTCCAATACTTGTTACTTTCTGTTTTTTTTTTTTTTTCCATAGTAGCCCTCCTCCTGGGTGTGAAGTGGTATTTCACTGTGGTTTTGATTTGCATTTTGTTAATTATTAGTGATATTGAGCATCTTTTCATGTTCTTATTGATCATTTGTATATCTTCTTTGAAAGGAAGGTCTATTTGAGTCCTTTGCCTATTTTTAAAATTGGATTTGTTTCTTTGTTGTTGAGTTGTAGGAGGTCTTTGTTTATTCTAGGTATTAACCCCTTATCAGATATATGATGTTCAAATATTTTCCCCCGTTCCATGGGTTGCCTTTTCCTTCTGTTGATTGTATCTATAGATGAACTGAAGTTTTAAAATCTGATGCTGTACAATTTATCTACTTTTTCTGTTGTTACCTAGAGTTTTGGTGTCATATCCAAGAAATCATTGCCAAATCAAATGTCATAAAATTTTTCCTATGTTTTCTTCTAAAATTCTTTTTAGTTTTAGGTCTTATGATTATGTATTTGGTCCATTTGGAGTTAATTCTTGTATGTGGTGTAAAGTAAGGGCCCAATGTCATTCTTTTGCATGTGGATATCCAGTTTTTCCAGCACCATTTGTTGAAAAAAAACATGCTTTTCCCATTGAATGTCTTGGCACCCTTGTTGAAAATCATTTGACCATATATATGAGGGTTTATTTCTTGGCTCTCTTTTCTATTCCATTGGCCTATATGTCTGTCTTGATGCCAGCACCACACTCTTTTGATTAGTGTAGCATTGTAGTAAGTTTTGAAATCAGGGAGTGAGAGACCTCCAACTTTGTTCCTCCTTTTCAAGGTTGTTTTGGCTAATACCTCACCTTCTCAAAGAGGCCTATACTCAGAGCCTGAACAAGGGTGAGTAAAGAGGTGCCCAGGGCACGAAATATAAGGAGGTGCTCACTCTCAGATGCCGACCCTGCCCTTGCATGTCCCAGAGAGTGAGACCTCCTTAGATGCTGTATCCTGGGCACCTCCTTGCTCTCCTCGCCTTAGTCCCTGCCCTGCCCTACTGTTATCCTTTTAAATTCTGCAGCCCATTCTCTCCCCCACCTGGCAATCCTGCTCCCCTTCATCAGCTCTGTGTTTTCCAAAGCACTCAGCACCTTTTAGCAGACTATATAATATTTATTGCTCTTGTCTGTCTCTCTTCACTGGAAAGTCAACACCACTATGGTAGGGATCTTTCTTGGTTTGATCCTCTGATGTCTGCAGTGCCTAGGGCAAGGCTCAACACATGGTAGGTACTCAATGTTTGTTGAATGAATGAATGAATGAATAATACAGCCGTGCTCTGGCCCTTGTAGCCTTGTCAGGCAGGCAGGATAGACAGCCCATCTGCAGGAGGTTTCTCCTGCTAGTGACAGGGCTAAAGAGTAAAGAGCTGAAGAACACAGGGCCTCCTGCCTCCGTCATTGAGCTGGGAGCAATTGGGGGAAGTGGAGGGAGAGTGTGAGCTGGCGGCAGCAGCTGGCTTTATGACTTCATGCTGCATTATGATTCTGTGATGGATAGTCTGGTCCTCTCTGCCTCATGAGATGACACCAACGAAGGTCCCTCTCCTGCCCTGCCCTGTGCAGACTGCAGAGCAGCTGCCCACAAGCCAGCCTTGGCAGTGTCTTTGCTTGGACCACTCAGGCAGCTCCGGGGCCAACGTCCTCCAGCTGTATTTCTTACTGTGAGGGAAGTTGAGCCAAGAAATTGCCCTCAATTTAAGACTGCTTGACCCCAATTTTATCATCCACCTTTCTTTCAATATTATCTTTGAAGTTATTTTATGTTGCCACGTTGAAGATTCTGCCCTTGTTGACTAAGCTAAAACCAACCTTTGTATATATGTATATAGTTTCCCCCTCAGCTGAATTAAAAATGTTGCACGAGTGGTGTTCTTAAAGAAACGTGCATGAGTTTTGGCTTCTTCTACTAATTTTCTCCCCCTAGGTAATGTCCTCCTTTTGAAGTCCATGAGGATAATTTTATATAATTGTTTATAACTGGTTTAACATTTCAGTAGTACTTACTTTGGTCCAGGCACAGTTCTAAGCCTTTCCCATGTAGGTCCTGTTATTAACCCTATTTTTCAAAGAGAAAAATGAGGCACAGAGAGGTCACCTGTCCAAGTAATGTCAAGGTAACTTGCAGTAACTTGCCCAAGGTCACCTAGCTCTTAAGTGGAAACCCAACTATTGATAATAATTCCAGAACCCAAAGCAAGTTTCTAACTCTGAGTCTAGTTCAAATCATTTGCTTTGGGGGACTTCCCTGGTGGTCCAGGGGTTAAGACTCCATGTTCCCACTGCAGGGGGCACGGGTTCGATCTCTGGTCAGGGAACTAAGATCCAGCACGTCCACGGCACAGCCAAAAGAAAAAAAATTAATAAATCATTTGCTTTGGTTCTGGCGCTGCAATTATCTTAAGTGGATTGAGAATGAAAACAGCAAGAACAGCCCAAATACCGACCAACTGGTTATTGTAATTGGACGCTGGTTGTCTGAGGTTGAGCTGAAGAAGTCTGGGCAGCTTGGAATGAGGGGCTTCCCTGGAGAAGAATCACTGAGAGGGGAGGTCGTGCAGCTCTGCCTGCCTGTCTGACTTGGGGAACTAAGTGCAGGTGGTAGGTTGGGAGTGGGGTCTGAGAGGACCCTGGTTTCCCACCCCGCTGATGAGGTGAGGACTTAAAGAAGTGGGGAGGAGACTCAGTGTGGGTGTGTCTAGGCCTCCTAGCAGCTTGCATCTGTGACGCCAAGGCAGAGATTTGTCCGGGAGGTGGTTCTAAGCACTGAGTTTAACTGAGATGCACAGACTTTAGACTGGGCCCTCCCTTACTGAGATTATTAATGATTTATTAATGATATAAATGATTTATATATATATATTTTATATATTTACTTTTTAACTTATTTATTTATTTATAAAATTATTACTTTCTTATCCCTCTAACCGGACCTAGGGACAGGGGAGAGAGAGAATTACAGAGTCTTAGCAGTATGCCATCAGTCTGGGAGCCAGGGCTCCTAGGGAAGGGATTTGGCTGAGAGAATTAAGAGATTCCAGGGTTAAATTTTTTTTTTCTTCCTTCCATTTCTTCCTGTTATCTCCAGTCTTTAGCAAGCTTGTTAAACACTAAGTTCAGGTGAGTAGAACTTTGAGAATGAGGTGAGGGCTGGAGTCCACACCTGGGGCAAAGTGGACTGGAAATGAGGGGACTCCAGCCCTTCCTTCATTTCCCGAGGCCCTACCAACCTGGACTTAGTGTTTAATAAACTAGTAAAAACTGGGGATAATAAGAGGGAATATAAGAGTTCCTTAGGCAAGAACAGAGAAGCTCATGGCAATGGCCAGTGGAAAAGGCAACAAACACCAGATAAGAACATGTCAGCTCTCTCTGGATTTCCACAGCCTAATATGGAAGGAGGGAAGGATCCAGGATTGCCTGACTTCTCATGAGATGAGGGCAGGGCATGGATATCATAGCAAAGAAGACCTTGGAAGGCTGAGAACAAGGTCACATGAGCTCTGTAGTCCCTGGAGGGAGATGTGCTCCCAAGGACAGTAGGTTATCTCCTGCTCAGATTTGGTCCCGGTCCAGCTCCCATACATTGTAGGGAGGAAGGTGGATCTAACCAAGACCTGAAAGAACAGTTTTTCAGGAAAACAACAGTAACAATAGCGAAACCTGTAAAAGAGCAAAATCACTGGGACCTAAACAACAAAGAAACCTCAGAGGACATTGTGTTAGCACTCCCCAGGCAGGGAGGGGGGGGAAAGAGAGCAAACCCAGGACAGGCAGGGATGCTTGGGGAGCCCCAGAGCCTGCAAAACCACAATAACGGTTAGCAGGTGCTGCAAGGAAGCCAAACAGACTTGTTGATGAGCACACATGTACTCTGTGGGAACTTCAGAAAAAGTTGGGGAGACTTAGGAAGGTTCTGGAGTACTACATTAGCAAGATTCAGTGAAAATGGTATCTATTTACATCAAAAAAATTGGGGTAAAACTTGCATTCAGTGAAATGCACATGTCTTCAATGTACAATTCTGTAAGTTTTGACAAAAATATACACCTGGAACCAACACCACAGTCAAGATATGGAACATTTCCATTACCCCAGAAAGTTCCCTTGTGTCCCATTGCAGTAAATCTTCACTATTCATAGCCAAATATTGCTCGGATTTCTATCACTGTAGATTAATTTGATCTTACACTTCAAAAAAAAAGTCATAAAGAATGTACACTTTTGTGTCTGGCATCTTTCATTCAACATGTTTTTGAGATTCATTCACTTTATTGTATGTGTTGGTGAATTAGTATTCCATTGTGTAACACGGTGTAAACAGTTTGTTTATCCATTCTTCTGTTGATGAATATTTGGGGTTGCACTTAGCTTTTAGCTATTATGAATAAAGATGCTATGAACATTTGTGGACAAGTTTTGTGTGGACATAAATTTCATTTCTCTTGGGTAAAAATCTGAAAGTGGAGTTTCTGGGTCATATAGAAAGTGTACGTTTACATTCCTACGAAACTGGTAGTTTTCAGAAGTGATTGTACTTTTTTAACCCCCACAGCAATGTATGTTGTTTTACATCCTCACCAGCATTTGGTGGTGTTAGTTTTCTAAATTGTAGCCACTCTATTGGTTGTGAAGTGGTATCTCACTGTGATTTTAATTTGTGTTTCCTGATGGTTCATGGTTTTGAGTACCTCACATGTGTTTTTTTTGGCCAGTCTTTTGTGAAAGTCTATTCAAGTCTTTTGTTCATTCTAAAAATGGAATTATTTAACTTTTCATTGTTGATTTATATGAGTTCTTTATGTATTTTGTATACAAGTACTTTGTCAGACATATGAATTGTGAATATTTTCTTCCAGTGTGTAGCTTGTCTTTTCATTTTCTTAACAGTGACTTTTTTTTTTTTTTATTTTGTGGTATGCGGGCCTCCCTCTGTTGTGGCCTCTCCCGTTGCGGAGCACAGGCTCCGGACGCGCAGGCTCAGCGGCCATGGCTCACGGGCCCAGCCGCTCCGCGGCATGTGGGATCCTCCCAGACCGGGACGCGAACCCGGTTCCCCTGCATCGGCAGGCGGACGCGCAACCACTGCGCCACCAGGGAAGCCCAACAGTGACTTTTGATGAGTGGGAATTTTTAACCTTGATGAAGCCCAATTTATCAATCATTTTTCTTTCAGAGGGAGTGCTTTTTGTATCTTCGCTCAGAGACCTTTACCTACCAGAGGTCATGAAGATATTCTTCTATGTTTTCTTCTGGAAGTTTTATAGTGTTAGCTTTTATAGTTAGGTCTATGATCTATGTCAAGTTATTTTTTTTGTGTAGCTTGAGATAGGAATTGAGGTTCGTTTCCCCGCATATGTTTATTCAGTTCTTCCAGCACTATTTGTTGGAAAGGCTTTTATTTCCCCAATTGAATTACATTGGTGCCTTTATTGAAAATCAATATGTGTGGGTCTATTTCTGGACTCTATTCCGTCTCATTGGTCTAATTGTCGATTATGATACTAATTAATATCAAATTAGGTCTTGATTACTCTCGCTTAACCATTAGTTAGGTAACATGAGTCTTCCAACATTGTTCTTCTTTTTTAATATTGTTTTGGCTTTTTATAGGTTATTTTCATTCCCATAAAATTTTTAGAATTTATAAAGTCCTACAAAAAGTGTGGATTTTGAATGAGACTGTATTGAATCTATGGATCAATACCTAGTCTTCAATATTGAGTCTTCTAGTATTAGAAATCAATCAGTATTGAATCTTTCAACCCACGAACATTGTATACCTTTCCATTTACTTAGGTCTTTAATTTCTGTTGTAGAGGTTTTCAGAGAAAGGATCTTGCATGTGCTTTGTTAATGTATTTCTAAGTGTTTTATATTTTTGATGCTGTTTATATTTTAAATAGCATTTAAAATTTTTTATTTCCAATTTTTTTGCTGCTGCCAGTATATAGAAATACCATTTATTTTTGTATACTGACTTATACTGCAACCTTGCTCAATTTACTTATGTTCTACCAATTTCTCTGTAGATTCCTTAGGATTTATAATATAAACCACCCTACTATCTTTAAATGCATCCAATTTTATTCCTTCTTTTTTGATCTCTGCTTTTTTCATCTTATTATATTGGCTAGGATATCCAGGATGCTGAATAGATATGCTGAGAGAGAACTTCCTTGCCTTGTTTCCAATATTAGGGGGAAGCATTAAATATTTTGCCAGTAAGTATGATGTTAGCTGTAGATTTTTCATAGAGGCTTTTTACCAGATTGATAAAGTTCCTTTTTATTCCTGGATTAAATTTTTTTCTTGTAAAAATGGGTGTAGAATCTTCATATATTTTTTTTGCATATGTACTTAGATGATAGTTTTAGTTCCCTTTTTCTGTTAATATGGTGCATTATACTGATTTATTTATGACTCTTGAACCAAACAGCATTCTGTGAAAAGCTCTACTTGGTCATGATGTATTATTTTTTAATATATTACTGGATTTTATTTGCTAATATTTTGTGAACAATTTTTGTGTTAGTTCATGAAGGATATTGATTAGTAATTTTCCTTCTTTTCTCTTTCAGATTTAGAATCAGTGTTTTTCTGTCTTTATAAAACTAGTTATGAGATATTCTCTTATCCTCTATTTTCTGAGAGAGTTTATGTAAGGTTGATTATTGTCCTTGTCTTAAATATTGGATAGAATTCACAGTGAAAGCATTTGGGCCTCAGGTTTGTTTTTCATTATGAATTCAACTTCTTTAATGGAAGTAAGACTTTCCAGATTTTCTATTTCTTCTAATATCAGTTTTGGTAAGTAGAAGCTTTCAAGGAATTTGTCCATTTCATATAAGCTGTCAAATTTTCTTGCAGTAAAATTGTTCATAATACTGCCTTGTTATCATTTTAGTGTCTGTAGAAACTGTAGTGATGTCCCCCTTTTCACTTCTGATATTGATAACTTGTGTTTACTCTGTTTTTTCTTTCTTAGTCTTTCTAACATCAACTTTGTTAATCTTCTTAAAATATAAATTTTGGTTGTTAGTTTCCCAAATATTTGTCTGTTTTTTATTTCATCAATGTCTCATCTTTATTACTGCCTTCTTTATAATTACATTAGGTTAAATTTGATTTAATTTTTCTAGCCTCTTAAGATGGAAACTTTAATCATTGATTTTAAATCTTTTTTCCTTCTAACATACCCATTAAAAGCTAAAAATCCTCTCAAAGTACTGCTCTAGCTGTATCCCACAAATTCTGGTACATTGTGTTTTTATTATCATTTAGTTTAAAATAGTTTGCAATTTCTGTTTTAATTTTTTCTTTGACCCAAGGATTATTTAGATGTGTGTTGTGAATTTCCAAATATTTGCAGCTTTTCCATTGTAGTCAGAAAATATACTGTTTAAAAGTTCAATATTGTGAAATGTATTGACACTTGAATTTGACCTAACATATGATTTATCTTGGTGAACATTCCAGGTACACTTGAAAACGATGTGCATTCTACAGATGTTGGGCACCATGTTCTAAAAATGTCAATTAGGTTAAGTTTGTTGATAATTGTTTTTCACATATTCTATATATTTGTTGATTTTTTTTGTTTAGTTGTTTTATCAATTACCAAAAAATGGATGTTAACATCTCCAGTAATGATTATGGATTTCTCTACTCTTCTTTTAGTTTAGTTGAGTTTTGCTTCATGTATTTTGAAGCCCTGGTATTTATTACACTCAGCTTGTTTTTTTCTTTTTTTTTTTTTTTTTGGGTCATGCCATGCAGCTTGTGGGATCTTAGTTCCCCAACCAGGGATTGAACTCAGGCCAAGGCAGTGACAGTGCTGAGTCCTAACCACTGGACCGTGAGGGAATTCCCTCATACTTTGGATTGTTATGTTTTTCTGATAAATTGTCTCTTTATCACTGTGAAAGATCATTATCTGTGGTTATATTCTTTATTTTGAGGTCTATTTGACTGATATTAATATAGTCAAATTACCTTTCCAGTTGATTTATTGTCATTTTCCCATCCTTTCACATTTAACCTAGCTATTTCTTTTCATTGACAATGTCTCTTATAGATAGTATATAGCTGGATCTTGATTTTTGAATCCCATCTGTTCTTTTCGATTAGAGAGTTTAGTCCATTATATTTAATTTAATGATCAATAGTCTGCAAGTCTGCCATCTTGCAATTTGTTTTCTAGTTGTTCCATCTAATTTGTATTTATTAGTTCTTTCTTTCCTGGATACCTTTGCATTATTGTATTATTTTTTAGCATTCCATTTTAATTCTTCTTTTTATACATTTTAATACAAACAAACCTATCTCTTTGTTTGTTTTGTTTTGTTTTAATTGACCAAGCTAGCAATTACACTGTGCATTCTTAACTCACCACAGTCTCTTTTGAGTTAATCTTGTACCTCTTCATGTGAAGTGTAAGACTTTAATAACAGTAAAGTCCACTTACTCCACCATCCTATGTGCTATTAATATCATTTTTTTATATATATATTTTTTGTCTGCGCCACAGCATGTGGGATCTTAGTTCCCAGACCAGGGATCGAACCTATGCCCCCTGCTGTGGAAGCGTGGAGTCCTAACCACTGGAACGACAGGGAAATCCTAGTGTCATATTTTTAATAATACTTAATAAGCCCCCAACCTTGTGTTACTACTTTTTTTTGCTTAGAGAGTTGTCTTACAAATAAATTAAAAGAGGAACAAAAAGTCTTTTATATTTACCCACATATTTACCATTCTGATGTTGTTCATTCCTTCTTGTAGATCTGAATTCCAATCTGATGAGAAGTCAGCTGTCATTCATATATATCATTGCTCCTCTGTATGCCATAAGCCTTTATTAATTGGCTTCTTTAAGACTGACTCTTTATCTTTAGTTTTTAGCAGTTTGACTTTGATCTGATCTAGGTGTAGTTCTCCTTATATTTATGCCATTTGGGATTCACTGAGCTTCTTGATTCTATAAGCTCACACTTGCCACAGAATTTGTGAAAAATTTGGTTTTTATTCTTTCATACAGTTTTCTATCCCCTGCCTTTCCACCTTGGACTCTGATTACATATATGTTGGACTACTTGACATTTTTGCCACAAGTCCTCGAAGCTTCATTCATTTTCCCCCCAATATTTTTCTCTCTGTTCTCGGATTGAATACTTTCTATTGATCTGTCTTCAAGTATACTAACTTGTCTGCAACCTCCAATTTTCTGTTAAGCCTACACTGACAGAGCTTTCATTTCAGTCATTGTATTTTTCATTTCCAGAATTTTCATTTGGCTTGTTTTGGTACACACACACACACACACACACACACACACACACACACACATACATATATAATTTTGGGGGGATATATCTGCTGTTCACTCATTATGATTATCTTTTCTTTTAAGTTCCTGAACACATATTTATAAAGTTTCTTGAAAGACATTTTCCTGTTAATTTTAACCTGTGTGTCATCCTTGGGTCAATTTCTACTGAATTATTATTAGTAGTATTATTTTAAAATTATGGATCACATTTTGCTGCTTCTTTCCACGTCTAGTAATTATTGAGTGAATAGTGGACATTGTGAATGTTGCACTGTTGGGATTCCAGATTATGTCATCTTTCGTTAAAGAGTTTTAGCTTTTTCTGTCAGGTAGTAACATTGCAAGTGGATCCTTTCTGCCCATTAGAGTTGGTTTAACTTGTTGTTAGGATCTATTTTAATTTTAAACTTGCCTTCACTTTGGATTGTGTTCCTTAATTGAAAGACATGAGCTTTGGAAGATCTCAGCTGGAGGCTTGGAGTATTCAGTGAAGTTTCTCTACCTTGGCTTGGCTGAAACTTTAATATCCTACAGCAGTGCACAACTTCTAGTATCACCATACCACTCTCAGCTCCATAGCAGGAGACATCTGCTAGGCTTCCTGGAATGTTACCCCGTGCATGCACATTACAGCCCTCAGCCAAGGTCCCATGGTGAACCCTCCACTAGATTTATAGGACCTCTCTTTGTGAAGCACCCTCTTTTCTGTTATTCTGCTCTACACTATTCAGCCACTTCAACAGCCTAGAACTCTGATCCTCCTTAGGTTAGTGCAACTACTGTTCCATTTGTACCACTCATCCTTGTGCCATGGCAGAAAGGTACTCTCAGGCAAAAAGCCAGAGAAATAATGGGAGTCACCTCGTGTGTATGCCTTTTCTCAAAATTACAGTCCTGCACTGTCTGTTGTACAATGTCTGAAAACAGTTGCCTCATATATTTGTCTAGTTTTATAGTTGTTTTTTGGCAGGGGGGCATGTCTCATATCAGTTATTCTGTCATGGTTAGAAGCAGAAGTTCTCCAATTTTTTTAAAAGAGAAGATGTTATTTAAAATATAAATGCTGCTGGTTTTTGTCTATGTCAGTGCTTTAAATTTTAGCAGGGCCTGTTTAATTTATGAATAGATTAGATGTGATTTAACTCTTTCTCTGATACTTGAAAGGCCTTTAATAAAGAACCAACTCTTTTATTTACCACTGGAGATACAGATTAACATTTATACTAAGCTATTAAAGAGTGAGCCCTGGGTGGGTTGTCGGGAAAGCTGAGCCTTTTCCCTGGCTTTGCCACTATCCAGAGGTGTTACCTTCGATTTCTGGTCTCAGCACCACTATCTGTAAAATGAATTGAATGAGTTGTATGCCTTCAGGTCCCTTCTAGCTCTGATATCTTGGGACTGTCATATAGAATTCTGAAATTTCACTCTTTCCTGATAGCAAGCTTTTCTTAGCGGGATGGATGGCAGAGATCCTGCGTATACTGAGCCCCCGAATGGTTGGAACAGGCAGAAAACAAAAAAAGCGGCTCTTAGGGTAGAAAAGCCAAATTTATCAATTGACAATTTTGCATAAACCAACCTTCATTATGAAAGATAAGAGCATCAATAAAAAGGATTCATGGAACCAGATGTCTACCATATTTTCTAAACCTTTAATGAATGATGGTTGTCATTTTTTGAGCACCTGTTGTGTTCCAGGAGCTGAAATCAATACTTAGATTCTCTCTTTCTTTCAATCTTGCTCTCACTCTCACTTTTTTTGGGATACTTTATGTCCTTTTTTCCCTCATAACAACTATCAGGGCAGTCTTACTGTTCTTATTTCATGGATGAAAAACCCGAGGATCAGGGGCATTTAGCAACTCCTTGAAGGTCATGTGGTAAGTGCTATGGACAGGATTTTAACCCAGGCTTTTCTAACTTGCTATCCACTGCTCTCCTAATACTACTGGGGGATTTCTATTTTGACACCAGTTGACTATAATATTGGCTGAAAGAACCCACAGCTTCTTTCTAATCCCTAACATAGGTACAGAGTTTTACAGTTGGCAAAGCACTTTTGTGTATAAAATGCTATTTGATTTTTACAAGAACATTACGATTATGGGCCCTTCACAGATCAGGAATTTGAGGCTAAGTGAAATTCTCCAAAGAAACACTCATCGTTCAGTAAGTGGTGAAGCCAGGATTTAAATTGATCTCTGGCTGCCTCCCAAGCTCTACACATGATCTCCTTTAGTTGGGTCATGGTTAGGAACAGAGCTGAACTGATCAAGGCAGTAATAACGACTGATCGAAGGTGTTCAGGAGGTATTACTGCTGCTGGGAGAGTAAATTGGTACATCCACTCTAGAAGACTGTTTGCCTTTATCTACTAAAGATGAACATGTAACCTAACAGTTCCTCTCCTAGATATAAACCCAACAAGAATGTCTGTATATGCATAAGAACGTGCACAGCAGTAACCAAAATGACCACCATGAATAGATTGAATACACAGTATATTAGTTTGAACTGCTGTAACAAATTACCATAGACTGGATGGCTCATAAACAACAAAAATTTATCTCTCACAGTTCTGGAGGCTGAAAGTCTGAGATAAGGGTGTGAGCATGGTCAGGTTCTGGTGAGAGCCCTCTTCCAGGTTGCAGACTGCCAACTTCCAGTTATGTTTTTACATGGTGAAAGAGGGCAAGAAAACTCTCTGGAGTCCCTTTTATAAAGTCACTGATCCCATTCATGAGGGGTTCCGCCTCATGACTTAATTACCTCCGAAAGTCCCCACTTCTTAATACCATCACTTTGGGTGTTAGGATTTCAACATAGGAGTTTTGGGGGGACATAAACATTTAGTCCATTGCACAGAGACGGCAGAATATTCATATAATGGCTTATTAAACAGGAAGAAAAGTGAATGAACTATTACTTGTAACACCTTGGGTGACTTTTTTTTAATTAAAAAATTTTAATTTTATTATTTTATTTTATGTTTAAAAAATCCTATAGTGCTTTACGATTTTCAGAAGTAAAGCTTGATTTCATATAATCCCATAGTAACCCTTTTTAAAATCCCCACGCCTATATTGCCCTATCCTGCTTCCCTCTCCCCACTGGTAACCACTAGTTCGTTCTCTCTGTGAGTCTGCTTCTTTTTTGTTTTATTCACTAGTTTGTTGTATTTTTTAGTTTCCACATATAAGTGATATCATACAGTATTTATCTCTCTGGGTGACTCTCTTTTGAAAGAAAGAATCCAGGCACAAAAGAGTACACATTGTATGACTACATTTATATAAAGTTCAAGAAATAGGCAAACATTATCTATGTTGTTAGAGATCAGACAGTAGTTACCTTTTGGTGTAAGGGTGAGGTACTGACTGGTAAGGGGCCCAAATGGGGCTTCTGGGGCTTTCTTGACCTCAGTAGTAGTTGCTTGAATGTAAGTTTACTTTGGGATAATGAATTGAGGTGTACACTGATGACTTGTGCATTTGTCCATATGTTTTCTTTTTTCTTTCTTGCGGTACGGGGGCCTCTCACTGTTGGGGCCTTTCCTGTTGCGGAGCACAGGCTCCGGACGCGCAGGCCCAGCGGCCATGGCTCATGGGCCCAGCCGCTCTGCGGCATGTGGGATCTTCCCGGACCAGGGCACGAACCTGTGTTCTCTGCATCGGCAGGCGGACTCTCAACCACTGCACCACCAGGGAAGCCCTTCATATGTATTTTTTTTTTAAAAAATATTTTATTTATTTATTTTGGCTGTATTGGGTCTTTGTTGCTGCATGCGGGCTTTCTCTAGTTGCGGCGAGCGGGGGCTACTCTTCGTTGTGGTGCGTGGGCTTCTCATTGCAGTGGCTTCTCTTGTTGCAGAGCACGGGCTCTAGGTGCGTGGGCTTCAGTGGTTATGGTGCGTGGGCTCAGTAGCTGTGGCTCATGGGCTTAGTTGCTCTGCAGCACGTGGGATCTTCCCAGACCAGGACTCGAACCCATGTCCCCCGCATTGGCAAGCGGATTCTTAACCACCGCGCCACCAGGGGAGTCCCATATGTATGTTGCATTTCAACAAAGGAAGTTTAATGAACACAAAAAAAGATATCAAAGTTGAAACTAAATGGTTTCTTTAAAAAAATCTTGGTGTAGATGTCTTTCTGGGTTTATCTATCTTATAGAAAGCAATTACTTAATCTGACTTGTAATCTTAATTAAAATTTTAGAAAATATATAAAGCACAAGTGACTTGGTCCTGCAGTTCACCTCATTGCTCTAGTTCTTAACTAGGGGGTTTTTAATCATCTGGTGTGAGCTTTATAACTTGAGAGTGGCAGTTATTAAAATTCTGGACACTAGTGTATGAAAAACTCACCTCTAGGCATCATTTTTGTGAACCTATCAGGTTCTGGAGATGCAGTGGCCATATGTAGTCTGGATGCTGAAAGAAACAAGGCATTTGACATAGGTAAGTGGCTACACTCTCTACTCAAGCTGTAAGTGAACTCTGGGCATAGTGTCTTGGTCATTGGAATTGGAGATTTTTGGTCCAACCAAAGATTGAATTTCATGATGCTTTGAAGTGGACATTTGCTGCATTTTACCCCCAACATCCACTTCCCCTGGTTTTACTGGGTGGGGCTCCCACTTCACTTCTCTGAGTCCACATGCTTTGGTGAAGCTTTTGCCAAGGGAGAGGCATGTGACCCTGTCTAAGCCAATCAGTGCACTCCATCCCTCTGGCTGCAGTGATTGGTTCAGGCATGTGCACAGGACCGAAGTCAATCTGGGCCAATCAATTTCAGTTCTGAGCTTTGGTTTGGTCTTACCTGTAGGCCATTGTGTTATGTAGACCTGAGCCTTAGGCTGCCAGGGTACTCCACTGAGCTGGGGAAGAAGGTTACCCCAGGAAGCAGAGGTGGAAGTTGGGAGTGGTTGGTCTCTGATTCATTCCTGCCCAAAGCCAACTCAACCCTCTGGACTTTTCACTTATGTGAGCCAATGCATTCTCTTTTGTTTCAAGTCAGTTTGGGTTGGATTTTCTGTCACTGGCCACCAGAGGTGTCCTAATTGCTACACCCACCTTATTCTCTCTGGATGGGTTCTGTCACAAGAATGATAGCAGTAGTTCTCCTGATCACCCTCTCATGGCTGTTGAGAACAATCCTAAGCTCAAGTGCTTGGAAAATTTCTTTGGCCTGAAGACAACAACGACAATGGTGATAACAATACTGGCAAAACCCCAGGCTTTTCCAAACTTCTCAGCAGTCACATGGCAAGTTCACACCATCTTCTGTTGGCAAGATGCGGCAAATATTGCAGTTCAGTGGTAAGAGTGAGAAACCCATGTCCCAAGCAGTTGGGTGGCTCTTCTTAGCAGGCTTAGCTCTATTTAAGCCTCCCAAACTTTGCTGTGTGTGTGTGTGTGTGTGTGTGTGTGTGTGTGTGTGTGTGTGTGTGAGTGTGTGTGTGTACATGCATGTGTAGGAGGGTTTGGACTCTTTTCTTCTTTTGTTATGAGGAAGAACAGGGAGCAGATTGGAACAGGTTGTAACACTTCCGCACGCCTGTGTCCCGGTGCTTATATCATAGTGCCGTCTGCAAATTGGCATCTGGATCCCATGCCTTTTTGATTTATGTATTTATTGTAAAGCAGCCAAATTTCAGAGAGAGGAGAGGAGATTCTAATTTAATAGTAAGAGCAAGGTGTAATTTCTTATAAAGGGAGGGAAATGCACCCGCATGCTTATTTGATGTCAGAATATAAGACCGTTCAAGATTTTTGCCACCCTTTTAAAAATTAAGACATAAGATGTCATTTCACCAAATGATTATCTCAGTGTTTTAGAAGAGATGATCATTTTATTTCTGAGTGGGAGTTTAAATTAGGTAGGTATTACATTAGGAAAGAGAGATAACCAGAATAAAAAACCCAACCTTTCAAACAAACAGCCAAGCAAACAAATCCCTTAAATCTTATCACCAATCATTTTTTCCCCCTTTTAAATTGGTTAAAAATATTACCTAAAGGCCAGAGTTAGAGGCTGTCGCACAATATTAGGGCCGAGATCATGAGCACCTGTGATGGAGCCGCTGGGAGGCTTGGATGGGTCTGTGGAGTAATTGGAAGGTGAAGGATGAAAGTGGTTACAGCAGTAAACAACCCCCAGAACGTCCCCGGCACCGGGCTAGGTGGGCCTTACTTGCCTGACTTGCATCCAAAGCTCCCGGGGGAAACGGCCCCCATCATCTTTGCAGGCATGTTTTCCACCTTGGGTACCACCCTCCCCAGCTTCTCTAGACATAAGGTAAATTTATTCTATCAGGTTAAGTGTTTCTGCTCAGCAAAAAATCAGTGTGTGGTGGGCTGTGGGGGAAGCGGGGGCCACAGGCAAGGCCTGGGTCAGCAGTGGCCTTGTTCCTACGACCCCCCGGGGCCTGGCACAGAGTAGGGGCTCGATCACTGTGTGCTGCAGCCCTGGGATTCCACTTGTCTGGTTTTGAAATTTGAAATTCTGTTCATCTTTACCCTGCCCCACCTCCACGGCTCCCACTTCTATCGGCATCTGCTCTCTTTGGGTACTAGAGTTCTCGAACCCTCCCCATCACTTCTGGGCAGACTGGTCTTGCCCTGGGTGTGCTGTGACTTCACAAGGGTGGGATGGGAGTTCAGACCCTGATTCTAGCCCTGAGTGAGTGATGTGGAGGCTATCTCAAAAACTCACACCATGCCTCAGTTCCCCCTTCTTTCAAAAGGGATATAATGATATTTATCTTTTTACCTCTTATAGATATTATAAAATTGAAATGATAGACGTGAAAGGAATCAGGAAAAAGGCTCTATGCAAATTCATCACTGTAACTAGCATTCTCACTATTCCTTTTAACATTAGGTCCCTAAATGATCACACCCTTCTGTTCAAGACATGATCTGGGAACAGAAAGAGAAGATAAAAGCTGCATCTACCTGCAACTTTGGAGTAGAAAAATCTCCTTATTCTCTTTCCTCTTTCAGAAGAGAACTTGATGTGATCGGGTCATTGCATGTAAAATGCTTTAAGAATGTGATCTGTACTTCATCATTTTAAAATTCAAACATTCCTGAGCCTTTTTTCCCCTCACCCCATTCATATTTATCTTCTTGGTCTTGCCTTCATTGGGCACCACATTTGTATTGATAAATTGTAGGTGGTAGGAGATGTATTGATGGGATGGAGACAGTTCAAAATGTAGAGTGCTGTGGCTTTGCATATCATTACACCTAGCTAGCTTTTTGCCTCCTGAAAGCTGTCGATTTGTGCATTATTGCTATTCAGGCTGATAAATGACAGTAATTGTTCTTAAGTTGAAGAGCTGGTTTAATATGCTGTCTGGCCTGGGAATTTCCTGAGCACCAGGGTTAAACTTGTGCTCCACTCGAGCTAGCAAAATGGCCCTTTTTTCATCTCAGACTATAGAGTTAATTGAATTACTCGCTATTCATGCAGTGTGTAGCCTTGATTCTAAAGATACCATGAATGGTAGGGGAAGGGGGAGACTTTCTAGGGGGCTCCGGGTAACCCTGGGCCCTGCTTCAAGGATATGATCCCTTCCCCGAGTGGAGGGCAGTTCACGTTTTGTCGTGCAGTTTGCTTTCCTGCCCCTCTATTTGTTGTTGGTCATTTTGGAGTAGTCTTCTGAGGCTACCTAAGCCTGGAGGGCAGCAGGATTCCCGAAGATGCAAAGATGATTTCTCAGAGGCTATTTTTGCATATTTCCTAAAATTTGGAAATCAGAGCATGGAGTTGCTTGCTTTTTATTTTGTTCACTTTTTAAACTTCTGGGTTTAAACTTGTGCTATGATTTGGGTGAAGTCTAAAGTTGCCCCTTAGCTGTGGGGCAGCCCCAGGCATGTCTCATTCTGTTTTCCTTCCAGGTGACTCAGCCTCTAATTCAACCATTGAATCCAAAGGGCTCACCCAAGCCATTCAGAGTCATAGGACCCTTTCTTGGACCAAAGGTGGGGGAGGAATTAACTGTAGGAAACTGGGGAAGAGAAGCTGCCCCTCAAGGAATGTCTCATCTGAATCTGGCGTGTGGACAGAGGTTGCTAGAAAAGTTCACGCAGCAACCTCATCTTCATCCCATCTTCACGGTATCTCTGGGCTGGTTGTCCAGGTCTCCCCTGGATGGAATGAACGCAAAGGCAGATGCAAAGCAAGCGAGAGACCCAGCTTGCCTCATTTACCCTCTAGCACTGAGATGGCTCAAAGCACCAACGAGATTCAGAATTCCCCATTTGCTCCTGTTTGGGAATCCATGTCCACTTTCCCCACTTACATATCCATGTCCTGGCAGGTTAAAACCATGTTATTTCTTTTATAAATGTTCAAGCTTGTGTAAGAGTTTTTGACATTACTAGTGGATACCCCCCTCTCCTTTTCTCTCTCTTTCCTTCTCTCTGAATGGAAGAGAATGTTTGGTACCAAATGGTGTTCAATGCCCTACCTGGAAACATTTACCTTGTTTAGATCCAACTTAAGGAAAGTTTGGGACGCAGCTTCTGCATGCCCTTTCTTTGATCTCAGTTCTCAAATGGGCCCACTGAAGCAGGACTGAGGCATGCGATCCCACACCAGAACAGCTGGAGTAGGGAAAGACTCCCATTTAGGGGCATTCATCATTTCTCATCAGAGAAGCTCAAAAAAATCCATCTTTTGCTATCCGACAAGGTATGAGATAATGAAGGAAGATTGCTTAAAATGTAAATCATTTAGATCTGTTGGTAACACTGTTTAGAATTAAATTCATGTGTAATAGAACTTCTGATCAGAAATGAACAGTTTCCCTGACAAAGCCATCATGAGTTCCATAATTTCATATGGTTGCTTCCAACACTAATAAAGCTGGTGCAGTTCACTTGATAATGCTCTGGGCAGAAAAAAGATCATTTTTCCTAGCTCTGTAACCAGCAAACATGACTGCAGATCATTCACTCCAGTTCTTCCTGTCTGGCGTCCCAGAAGAGTACATCTCATAGATTTACTGGCTGGAGAGAGGCGCTCCTGCTTTCCCTACCCACGACTCCTTCCTGGGTGGGAGAAGACCCTCCCTGAGGTCTAAGAGTGAGCTGCTGAGCCCCCCAGGGCCTGACGAAGGTCAGGGTCCCTCGTTAGTCTCTGGGTCTACGCTGCTTTCCTTCCTCTGACCCACATCTGGGGAGGGCTGGCTTGGAGCCCAAAGGGCTCACAGAGCTGGGTTGCTCCAGGGCTTCGTTTGGGCTCATCCATGAAGCCCAGTGCCCTCCGGAGTGGGATGGGGCCCGCTAGTGGTATGTGACATATTTTGGTTGCTCCAGAGACATGGCAATAACTGATATTGAATCAAATATCATTCCTCTTTCAACCCTTTTCAAGGTTTCTGATCATGTCAAAGAGAAAGGCTTATTTGGTGTGAAAGTGTCTTTAATACCTGACTCCCTTATATTTGCTAACCTCCTTTTATGAAAAAAAAGGAGAACAGGCCTTGGACTCAGAAAATTCTTCATGGGACAGTATCCAGCTGTAGCTAAAAAATGCCACTTTGAAAAAAAATGTTATTTATTTTATAGTTATGTTCTATGCGTGACAAAAGATACTGATTTCCCTTTTGTGGTAATGATAAAGAGTCCTTCTAAATATGTTTCTTTAAATAACAAGAGTTTATTTAAGAATTATATTAAGTATATACGAATCCAAGTGATGCTGGTTTATGGGGAATATCCTGAAGGTGTCATGTGAATGGTAGTAGTCTGGGAAACTGCCATATTACTGTGAGGTGCTGGTGGCGAAAGGGCGGGGCACCACCCCCTGGAACTCTTATCATTGCAGCAGAATTCACTGTAACTCAGTGCAGATTCAAAACAACTTTAAAAATACCACTGTCTTATTTTCTGTTTGAAAAAGGAATCAATATTCTTTGTAGAAAATTTGGAATATATAGAAAACACACACACAAAATACAAAGGAAATAAAAGAAGGGAAAGTAAGGAAAGGAAAAATCCCCTAAGAGCCCATTTGCCAGAGATAGCCATTGCTACTGTCTTGCTTTATTTTCCTTTTGTCTTTAGGCATACAAACATACATACATTTCTTCTCCTTTAAACAAAACTATGGTTACGATGTATGTATAGTCTGTCAATCTGTTTCTCTTTTTTCACTTACATTTTCCCATGTCACAGTTTTCTGTGGTGGCAGGTGTTTCACCGTTGAGTTCAAGTCAATCTGATACTATTTATTGAAGCTCATTCTATGCATTTGAGATATGCTGGTGCTCAAACAAACACCCCAGCCTGGAGGGGTTTACATTCTGATACATTTGGAAGAAGCACAATCCTTCAACTAATCCTTTGTGTTTGGAGATTTACAGGTTCAAATCTTTTGTTATTGTAAGTGAATAATGCTGCAACCAGCATTCTGGATCCTGACATCCTTTGCACAATTTTATTTCCTTTGGAGAAATCCCTAGAAGTAGACGCTCTGGACATAAGGAAAGGGGCCCTTCAAAGCCTGTTGACACATCCACTTTACTTTTCATGTGATTATTTGCCGTTTGTATGTTCTTGTCAGTGAAGTGTCTGCTAATGTTTTTTGTTTGTTTGTTTGTTTTTTGCCCATTTTCAGATTGGATTGTATTCTTTTAACTGTTGGGTTTTGAGGATTCTTTATGTATTCTAGATCCTAGTCCTTTGTTGCGTATGTGGTTGGCAACTATTTTTCTCCTAATGTGTAGCCTCTCTTTTTAATCCTCTTTCACATGGCTTTTGCAGACTCCAAAGTTTTTAATTTTGATGAGGTCCAGTTTGTCAATTTCAAGTACTTTTCTTTTAAGCCTAACTGTATGCGTGACTTAATAATGAGAATCAATGCTTCATTAAAATATATATATTTCCTGAGGACCTACTAAGCCCCAAGCACTTGTTTAGGGTGGGAGATAACTGTGGTGAGAAAAATGTACTGTTCTTGCTTGTATGCAGTTAGATATATAGTAAAAATATAATTTCACAAGTACTTATGTAATTGTACTGGTGAAAAATGCTCTCAAAAAAAAAGAGTAGGGATTCGGAGAGGATGAAACAGAGTCGGAAAAGACCTGCTTCTCTGATAAAAGCATCATTTACATAGAATGAGAAGATTGAGGAAGCCTTGGCCAGACAGAGAAAGAGGCATGGGCACGGGGTGGGGGTGGGGACCAGCCTTGGAGTGGAAGGATCTTGGCATGTTTGAGGCATGGGACAGCAGAAATGCCTGGTGGGAGGCATGGACCAAGCAGGCAGGCTTTGTGGGTCTTGGTGGCAGTTGGGACTTTATCCTGAGACCAGCAGGAGCCAGTGAAAGGTTTCATAGGATGAAGGACCTTGTGAACCACTTACTGAACTTTGCAAGGAACAGCATCACATTCTTTGTTTTACAGAAATCTCAACTCTGCATTCATGTGAAGAGGAAGTTGGATACTTAGATTAGCTGTTGACTTATTTACAGATCCTGAGGTCTAGAATACTCTGTACTTAAAAAAAATCACTCCAGAAATTTCACTTTCTAGAGGTTAATAATTTCATGTTATACAAAATGGTCTAAGTTATGAGGGAGATACAGATGCCTAGAGGAAAATGAAGAAGCAGCTCTGGCAGCCTCCTATAAGTTAGATGACGTCAAGGATGGCCGAGGCCTGAGGTTTTGTGGGCACAGGAATCAGGGGTTGGACTGCTTCTGTTGGTTGCTGTCTAATGCTAGGACCTGCTGTGCACATGGGGGAGGGTTAAGGATGAGGTGGGAGGTGGAGCGTGGGAGGGGGGGGTCTGGCTGTGGACAGCAGGTTGGCACAGAGGAGGTTTGGAAGTGCACATGGTTACTGGGTCTTTGTGGGGTCGCCTTCCCAAATTTGCTTCTGTGTTTGGGGACCATTTCTTAGCACCTTGAACTCAGCAAAATTTTGCAAATGCCCACCTCCTGGGAACTCGCTCCCCCCACCTGTCTCGGGTAGCCTGGCTAATAGCAGTCTTAGGGCTGTGTCGAGACAAAAGGACAAGAGTAACGAATATAAAGGGCTCTCAAGGCACACCGTGTGCCCAAAATTCTCACCTTTAACAGCTGGGGGACATACACCTTCCTATGCTTTAGTGGCACAGACACTTAGCCTGGGCCTGGGGCCTGACCTGTGAGGTGCTGGAAGGCCTCTGTTGTTGTAGAGTGTGCTTTGGACCCTGACAGTGTCCCAAAGCTGTGTAGGAAAGTGGGGTAATGTTTTAGGGGTGCGTCCCGTGCCGCCCCAGGATGCACCCAGGGCTGTGCGAGGCTGTGGGCATCATGGCTCCCCAGCACCCTCCCCCCTCCCCGAGAGAGAAGGTGGATGTAGGGACATGCGTGAGCTCCTCCGAGGCTGCACACCCACTGAGTTGGCTCTTATGGGGGTGGAAAGGAATAGGCCAGTTGTAACACCAGCTGTCAGCACCCAAACTGCTTAATTTCAGAATCATGCCACAGACAGAATTAAAAACACGACACTTGAGTTAAAGTGAGCTAAAGGAACACAGAGAAGCATTTTCGACACAGAACAGAGTGACAATATGTAGGATGCTCTGTGGGACCTGGGATCCCTGGAATAGGGTCTCTCTCAGTGATGCCCGGGAGGCCTACCCTTAACCACTTGCCCATCCCCATCTTAGAGTAACCGATATCTTCGGGTATATTTTACTCATCTTTTCCCTTGCTGGTCTGTCATGTGAAATTTGGTCAATTGTTGACTCAGGGATGCTGCAAATCCACATTTATTTTAACTGTAGAAGATGTGAGAGGGCGGGGAGGAGAATGCTGATGGCTGTCCTGCCTGCCTTCCTTGAGGACGGAGGTGCTCCGGTTTCCCCTTCGTCTTTAGGACTCAGCCCCTCCCACTGATTAAGATGTTCAGCTTGAAGTTCCAAGTGGAGTGGACCGGGAAGCATTTAGATATTCCACTTGACTCTTACATATATATTTAAAAGTACACACAGCTTCAAATGAAATGCAAAACAGCAGCTCAGGGTAGCGGCAGCCTCTTTTCCCTGTCCCAGTATTTGGAACGTGTCTGAAATACCTAATGGAAAGACAGGCCTTAGTCACCAGTGGACTTGGAGGGTTTTATCAGCCTGTGGGATGCTACCTCCTTGTCTGGAATGAATCTCCCTCACTCTGGGCTCCTTTGGACACTTGATGCTTCTCCTAGGGAGGGCCCCTGCCACTCTGCCATCTCCACGTTCATCCCACGGGCATTTGCAAGTGCCTATGCACAGTTCCTGGGGAGACCAGAAGTGAGACATGGTCCTTTGCTGTTTATTTCCATGCCTCTCTGTCACCCTCCCCTAGATGGGCTGTGAGCATCTGGAGGGCAGAGGTAATGTCTTATTTACCTGGGTATCCCCTGGGCATAATTTAGTGCCTGGCACTATCTGAGGGCGCCTGCAGAACGTGGAGTTGGAAGTGATGTTGGGAATGCTGACCTTTCTTCTATCCTCTTTCCCTCTTTGCTGCCATCTTGGACTCAGCATCTACTCCTCAGCCAACGTGTTTCTGGGCTGCCTCTCTGTGCCCAGCACGTTGCCAGATGCTGAGGCTGGGTGATGCGGTCAACCTGGGTGTGTGTGTTGGGGTGTCCTGGGGCTGCCCTCACCATGGGTGGAATTTCTGGCTGTGTCTCTGCGGCTGTGGGCTGCTAAGGCCCCCAGATAGGGTAGGAAAAGTAGTGGGGAGGGATATTTAGGACCACTGCCTCTCCCCAGAGGAGACAGTAGGCTTACACATTTTGGAGCACTTATGGCATTCAGTGCACATCCAGATTTACTCGTCAGGAAAACCTGTAATGGGTGATCCAAAGGCTCAGATTTTTAGCAGATAGAGTTTAGTTTAGGAAGGGGATTTGCAGGTGGACACAAGGTCCAAACAAGAAATCGGAGTTCTCATACCATGGTTGACACAAACTTCCAGCATAGATCAGCCGGAGTTGGGTCTCTGCAGTGTCCATCCGGGGACAAGTGCAGACCACTAAGCTCACCCATGAGCTCCCCTTTCGCTTGACCTTATCCCCTGGAAGGATGGAAAGTTGTAGGAATAGGACACACGGGCATGGGGCTGGGGGAGGCGAGCACATCATGTTCTAGGGTTTATAGGGCTTTCTACCTTCCTCAAGGGAGTTTCTGGAATCACCCCAAGGCAATGCTCCAGCTTTGGCACCGGTCTTGCTCCTGGCCAGAGCAGGTGTTTACATCCTCCCCCCTGCCCCCCGCCCCCGAGGTGTCTCTCTCTCCAGCCCTCCCAGCCACGTGGGCACTGGGTTCAGCCTGAGCCTCCCCCTTCCCTCCTCAGTGAGCTGCTTCCAGGAATTCTCACCTTCCCCAAACCACTAGGGGAAGCCCCTCCTCGCCTCATTTGACTCGATTACATTGCTTCTTCCTCTTTGAAACTCAAAACAGAGAAGTACACTGTGGAGGAAAACTTATTTTTTCTCTCTTCACTCTGGAAGCCAGCCTTGATCCGAATGTTCCTATAGCAACATTAATTCTCCAAGTTGCACCTACTGTATAATAAGTTATATATATAGAAGACCTACTGGGATCCAAATACCCCATATGTGCAAGCGAATGAGTTAATGCTGCCGTGAGAATTAGCAATGTTCTGTTTCCTGATTTTCATACTTTTAAAGTTACAACCTGCGTTTGCTGGGTGCTTTGGACGTAGGGTTTGGGGAGCAGTGGATGTGGGTGCAGTTCTGGCAGAGACCTGCCTTCACGGCAGATCCAAGGGTGTCTGGAGAATTTTTGAGTCTCGAGATGGAAATAGACTTGGGGACGCCAGTGTCCTTCCTAGTCACCCTTGAACTTTTCCTTGAGCTCAGCTCTGGCTGTCTTGGCCTCCATTGTTATCTGACGGTGAAGCTGGGCAGCAGGTGTCTGGAGTGAGAGAAGGAACAGGTAAGACTCATGGAGAGACAGGGGCCAGTGTCTGATGCTGCTTGAGTCCTGGGGCTGGGGGATATGTAGGTGATCCTAGGCCAAAATTTCTGCCCCCCCACTTTCTCCACGAGTTGGTAGAAAATATAGAGTGTTGCCTCTGGGGAAGGTCTGGGTCCCTTTTGGGTCTCCGGGCCATTGTTTATATTGGCTAGGCTGTGTAGTGTTAGTACGAAGGTAATGGCCATGATCTTGGTAAAGATGAGTATGGTTTACATTGAGAGACATGTTTTGGGCCAGGCTGGTGCTCAGCATTTCTGTGCAGTGTGTCCTTTACTCTTGGAACAAGTTCTGTGAGTCTCCCATTGTACAGATGGGGAAGCTGAGGCTTAGATTCAGTTAGCCAGCAGTGCTGGAGCTGGCGTAAGACCTCTCAAGCCCGTGTTACCAACAGCATGCTCTATTCCTTGTTCTAGCAGGTGCGATGGGGGGCCTGCAGACCTGGTGACTCCTTGGTCTGCCCTTGCCTCTTTAAGCCTTTCCTTGCTTCCTTCACCTGGGGCCTTGGAGCCCACAGTTTGTCTCTAACGCACAGGCTAACCCTGTAGTGCTGAGATTCCCGACGGCAGGATGGGATGTTCTGAGGTGGGTCATGAGATGCAGGGAGACCTGAGGACTCCTTGGGCACATCGTGTAGCTGGCTGCCCCTCTGCTCCAGGGCCCAGTGGACGTGGGTACCTGGACACTCCCTGTCTGGGGGGTCAGCTGTCCCTCATGATCCCTGGCCCTGGTCGCCCTCAGGAGGCTTTCATGCTGAGCTAGCCCTTGACGATGGCCCCACTGGACCTCAGGCTAGGACTCAGAATGCAACCAACCACCAGAGGGCGCTACCTTTCAGTCCTCGGGCTGCTCTCAGATGCGAGCTCAGGCGTGAACGTGGGATGGGGAAGGGTAAGCTGGGACGAAGTGAGAGAGCGGCATGGACATATATACACTACCAAACGTAAAATAGATAGCTAGTGGGAAGCAGCCGCATAGCACAGGGAGATCAGCTCGGTGCTTTGTGACCACCTAGAGGGGTGGGATAGGGAGGGTGGGAGGGAGGGAGACGCAAGAGGGAAGAGATATGGGAACATATGTATATATATAACTGATTCACTTTGTTGTAAAGCAGAAACTAACACACCATTGTGAAGCAATTATACTCCAATAAAGATGTTAAAAAAAAAAAGAATTGCCTTAAAACCAGAGAGCGAAGAGTCCAACTCGTTTCTGACTGTTCCTTCCTTCCTGCACTTAATGAAAGGGTTTTTCCTACTCTGCCCACAGCCAACGGATACCCTGAAGGGGTGTAAAACTCAATAGACACTCACGGAGATTAAAAAAAACCTGTGAAAGTTCTTGGTTCGAAATCTTCTTTTATGGCCCTGGATGGAAGTGTTCCTGGAAAGCTATTTTGGGAAATGAGACAGTCTATTTGTCCCCTTGTAAAGCTGAGTTGAGCCCTGGGAGCCCTCTGGGGTCCTGCCTGTGACTCTGGCCCTCCCGCCCTGCAGGGTGCCCCTAGGATGGATGGGGAGCACGGAGGAGCATGCTAGGCTGCTCCCGGGGCTCCAGAGCCTGGGGTGGCCACCCTGTATGAACTTGCATCCATCCAGGGGCCATCCTCCAGCACAGCCCCCTGCCGCTCTCCACTCCCCCCCACCGCTGCCGCCAGGAGGCACGGGGCAGTGAGATGCGTGCCGAGAGGTGTCCAATTTGGTGCAGATGGTGGGGGACCACAGGGTCCTTCCTGCTGACACTGGCCCTGAGGGGAGACCCCGGTGGACAAGACATAGCTCGGCTCAGGATCTCATGGCCTGGCAGGCAAGCCTAGTGGTGGGGGGATGGTGCCTGGGGTGTGAACTCAAGCTCTCATATTCATCATTTTCCCCGCCTTCTTCACACTGACTGGACAGGATTCTTCTTGTGGAAGTGATGGCCCAGCAGAGCACAGGGAAATGTAAGTCTGTTCCTGACTTTCAACGTTCAAATGTCTGTTAGTTCGCTTGGGCTGCCATAACAAAATATCACTGACTAGGGGTCTTAAACAACAGAAATTTATTTCCTCACAATTCTGGAGGCTGGAAGTCCAACATCAAGGTGTCAGCAGGGTTGGTTTCTTCTGAGGCCTCTCTCTTT
Source organism: Physeter macrocephalus (assembly GCF_002837175.3). Lineage (NCBI taxonomy): Eukaryota > Metazoa > Chordata > Mammalia > Artiodactyla > Physeteridae > Physeter > Physeter macrocephalus. The sequence continues at coordinate 15,445,005 of NC_041230.1, forward strand.
GGCTTGTAGATGGTCATCCTCTCCCTGTGTCCTCACATGGTCTTCTCTCAGTGTGTATCGGAGTCCTAATCTCTTCCTATAAGGATTCCAGTCATATTGGATTAGGGTCCACCCTGGTGAGCTCATTTTAACTTAATTACCTCTTTCAAGGCCCTTTCTCAAAATAGTCACATTCTGAGGTACTGGGGGTTAGGACTTCAACATATGAATTTTGAGAGGTACAAAAATCTTGACTGATGTAGCTTATTAAGAAAAAAATATTGGAAACCCTTAATAATAATGTGATTTATTTTTGCTGTAATATTTATTACTATAAAATAACAAACTTTATTAACACTTATGTGGAGAAAAGGGAACCCTTGTACACTGTTGGTGGGAATGTAAATTCGTGCAGCCACTGTGGGAAACAGTATGGAGGTTTCTTTAAAAAGTAAAAATAGAACTACCGTATGATCCAGCAATTGCACTGCTGGGTATGTATCTGAAAAAACCAAAAACACTAATTTGAAAAGATACATGCACTCCCATGTTCATAGCAGCATTATTTACAATTGCTAAGATATGGAAGCAACCTAAGTGTCCATCAACAGATGAATGATACAGAAGATGTGGTCTGTATATACTCAATGGAATAGTACTCAGCCATAAAAAAGAATGACATTTTGCTATTTGCAGCAACGTGGATGGATCTGGAGGGCATTATGCTTACTGAAATAAGTCAGACAAAGGAAGAAAAATATTGTATGATATCACTTACATGTGGAATCTAAAAAATACAAAATCTAGTGAATATAACAAAAAAGAAGCAGACTCACAGATATAGAGAACAAACTAGTGGTCACCAGTGGGGAGTGGGGAGGGGCAATATGGGGGTAGGGGAGTAAGAGGTAGAAACTATTAGGGATAAAATAAGCTACAAGGATATATTGTACAACACTGGGAACAAAGCAAATGTTTTATAATAACTATAAATGGAGTATAACCTTTAAAAATTGTGAATCACTATGCTGTACACCTGTAATTTACATAATACAGTATTATATATCAACGATACTTCAATTAAAACATTTAATAACACTAACTGAGTTCTTCCCATATGCCAGGCACTGCGCTAACCATGTTCCCTGCATGATTTCTTTTATCCTTATAACCACTCAAGGAGAAAGGTAGTAGTATTCTTGACTAAAGATCTTACAAAAGTAGATTTAAACTCCTCGTCCTTATAGCTTTTAGACAACTCTAAAACCAGGTCTCATTTACAAATTAAATACAAACAAAATTATAAAACCAATAAATTTTAAAATAGAAATATTCTTTAATGGAAAGGATAATGTTGTTCTGCTGAAATGAAATCACAGCTTATAACATGATTATGGAACTGAAAATGTGACCCAGATTTTTTCCAGATTGTTAAGATTACATATATTGAGGGTGGGGTGGGGTGGGGACATTGCTGATTCAGTTTTTCTACCACTTGTGTTCTGCTTGAAGCATCACTGGTGACTGGTCAGGGGGTTCTTCTTTCCTTGCTGCCTTCTTCCTCGACCTCCCTCATTCCTTGCTAAAGAACCAGTGAAGACAAGATAATTTCACAACAACACATGAAAGTTAAGCTTGAAGAGCTGTCGAGCTTAACAAGAAAATGTCATTGATACAGTCTGAAGAACCTGAGATATCTAAAATTTCACAGCAATACAGAATCTGAAGATGTGACCCTACTCCTCCAGCATGGGATGTGGATCCAGAGGGAAGAGATAGGGATGGAAAGAGACCAAGAAAGTAGGAGAGAAGAGAGAAGAACAGAAGGTGAAGACTGCAGGTGTCCACCTGGGTGGACGCCATATGGACTGAGGGGTGACTCAGTGGAGAAAAGAGTGGACGTGTAATATGCTCTCTTCTCTACTCTTCTGATGGGTCCCAGGTCAGTCTTTCAGGGAACACCCCCCCCTCCCCACTCCGAGTTTGGAGTAACACAAGGCTGACACTTCCATGAACAGAATCCTATAATTCTTTTTGGCCTTCCCTCAGCCCCAGGACCCACTCACCCTGCCCCCACTTTTTAGTCTTTGCTGATTTGAAGAGTGTGCTTTTCTACACCCACAATGGAAAACACAAACTTGGGATGGAAATCATACCCCAGGTGATCAAGAATATGTATTCATTATGTCTTTTTTTTTTAATTGAAATATGGTTGATTTACAGTGTTGTGTTAATTACTGCTGTACAGCAAAGTGGTTCAATTATACATATATATACATTCTTGGGAATTCCCTGGCGGTCCAGTGGTCAAGCTTCCACACTTCCACTGCAGGGGGCACGGGTTCCATCCCTGGTCGGGGAACAAAGTCCCACATGCCACGTGGTGTGGCCAAAAAAAAAGTTTCCAGTTTCCAGACAATAACAATGTTAACAAAACTAATAATTATTTCTGTGATAAATAGTATAAAATAAAAGTGTTAAAAAATAAAATATTCTTTTCCATTATGGTTTATCATAGGATATTGTCATTGTGTCTTTTAGATGGATTTTCACTGATGTGAAAATACTAATAAATAAATGAATAAATAAATAAATAAATAAATAAAAATTACCCCAAAGAGTTATGGACCCTGGAGACTATATCCACGGACCTCAGTTTGAGAGTCTCAGAGTTTGCCTGAAGGAGGGTTGTTACCACGAGGGAGCACTAGCCTCAAAGATAGAGGGAGTGGATTGTAATTTCGTGGGGCTGTTCACTGGCTGGGTGACTTCAGGATTGAAACTTCAATCCTCTGGTTCTCAGTTTTCTGAAAAATAGTGGTAGGCACAAAGTGGCGGGGAGGGGGCAAATGTGACCCCAAGGACACATTAGAGTGACCTTTGTCAGCCAGGGTGGGCTACACCAGTGGACGGCATGGTACGGGACACTGCGGAGGGGACCACAGGTGTGCAGTTTCGGGGGCTAATCCTCCCGTCCCAGGGTCTGGGAAGGGGGACAGCTGGAGGGGGCAGAGGATCTGACTCCTGTTGGGGCGCCTTCTTCTGTGATGAGGGGGAGGTGAATGGAATGTACCCCAGCTATGATGTTTGACTTTAAGGGCAAGGACACTGAGTGATGGCTCCTGCAGAGGGCCGTGCCGGGTGGGCACAGGAAGCCTGCGTGGTGCTCTGGGGCCCCAGAGCCCAGCCTTCCTGGAGGGGGCTCTCCTTGCTAGGATAACCTGGGACAGAATTCTCCAACGAAACAAGGGTTGAGGCCTGACTTCAGGGCAGAAAGAAGGCTCTGGGGGCTCAGCTATGCACCTCTCCCTGGAGGCCCCATGACGTGCAAGGGTAAGCAGTCTCCTCCAGGACCTGGACACGGGTGAGAGCTGTGAGTTCACAGCTGCGTGGGTTGGGAGGGGCCCTTGGAGTTAAGTAAGGTGCCTGGAGTGGGGAGAGAACAAGGCAAGATGAGGCTGCAGAGGTGAGTGAAGGCCAGAGCCAGGGAGGCTAAGGGGAGGGTTTGCCCTCACAGTGGGAGGTGGCCCCCTCACGTTCCACTCTTCCCAGCATGGACAGGAGGGACGCAGGTCCTGGACTGAGAGCCTGCCTGGCCTCCTGTGACGGGCACTTCTTCCCCCTCCTCCATCTTCTGGAACTCTGGTGGGCTCTGCCTGCAGCTCCAACAAGGACCTGAAGGGGGCGTCCCGCCTCTCATTGTCACCCTCCAGTTCTCCAGCCTCTGAGGCTTTGCTGTCCGCAGCTGTCGGCATGGCCAGGTGCTGTGAGCATGTCACGTGAATGTGCAGTGGGCGGGAGGGGGATGATGGAGGGTTGGAAAGACAGGAAAATGGAGCTGGGACAAAGCCCAGAGGAAAGGCTTGGGCACATATGCTCACATCAGGTGTGATGGGAGGTACCTGGAGACCAGTCTGCTGCACGCACCATGGAGTTGGTTCCCATTCCCCCAAACGAGCTTGGCCACCCTCTCCCCTTCCTGCAGGAAGTCTGCTTCTCCCATGGCTGGAGCAGTTTCTTCCAAAGCACAGTTGCTGTCTGTCTGTCTGTCCATTAAGTTAGAGGCTGCAGAATGGACTCTTCTAGCCACCTGCTGCCCTCTTAATGCAGGGTGCATGTGAGACCCAGCTCAGAACAGTTTCCACCCCAAGCTGGCAGGGACCCAGGTTAACTAGGTGACTCTGGACCAGTACAACAAATTTACTGTTATTCCTGCTTGGTAATTAACACTCTTGCTGCCTGCTCCAGCAGCCGACGTGAGAGAGATTTAAGGGAATATTTTAATCTGAAATCTAGTGGCAGAGAGATAAGAGTGGCGTGGTGAGGCTGGGCTGCAATCGACATATTTGTCGTCCGAGGCTGACCATCCAACGAGTGAGTTCTGCTCGTCACTTCAGATGGACAGCTAATCACTCTCTGTGTTTATGATTTCCATTCTTGTCCTTCGTGGGGTTGTGGTGAATTAGCTTGGTGCCATTTTCTAAAATATCAAGCATTTTTATACATTAGGTATAGTGAATGGCAAATACTTGATGTAAAGTCTGCAGTTTTACTCCATAACCAGATTGTAAAATATGAACTGAATTAATCATAACTGCGAAGACTAATGGTACGTTTTCTCTTATTTTATCTTTAGTGCCTTTCAGATCATGTTTTAAAACCTTCCGCGTCTGGCGTTGGGAATGCAGCCGCGGCTTGGTGGTGGATAGCAAGAGGCAAAGGTCAGACCGGAGGCTGCACAAATATTGTGTGCTGGATTTATTGTTTTAATTAAGAGCATGGCAGTTCATCATAAACTGTTTATGGTGTTTCTGCACAGTGCAGCATTTTGAAATCAGCTGTTTTAATGAAAACATAATGTCATATCTGTCAAAGTTCTAAATATTTTGAAAGTGAAATATGGAAACAAGAACTTTGATTCTAGGCTTACCGAGATTAGCTCATTGAATTGCTTTTAAATCCCTTAAGAGGGTCACATCATGGGTACCGTATGGTTTCATGTAGGTGACTGGGGAAAAAAAAATTCTAGGGGGTTCTCAAGCTGGTTATTTAATAGTGAAAATACGAGTTGAAGGTTAATGTATCGAAAAACAAAACCATTACAGTTGGCGTTGGGGTTTTAGATTAAAGATGCAATAATGGGTGTGCAGGGGCCTTGATGCCGAGTTGTCTGGGGAGGCCTAATTGTGCCGAGAGGGAGCCGGGAGGCTCGCAGGGTAGGAGAGAAATGGAGGCGCCCCAGTCCTTTTCCAGTGGTGAAGCTTCCACGTTGCCGGGTTTGCAACTAATTATTTACAATGACCTCAAAGATGATGAGGTTTCATGGACTTTTCAGGCTGAGCAGTTTGCAATCCTAGTAATTCCCTCTCATGGTCGCCAGGCATCTGTGTAGACATGTCAGCCATCCTTGGTTACATTTGTTAGGGAGTCGGATAAAATATTTGTCTAATCTGGAAATTGTATTTTTAGCTGTACTCTCACTGGAAACAGAAATTAAGCTTGTCATTAGATGCCGGGCCACAGGAGTTGACTGAACAGGGTAATGTATGTTATATTCTGTGCTATACTTGGTCAAGTTTCATATATATCGTATTCCACATTATTTTATTAACTTTAATATCTGCACTTCCTATTACCAGACATGCCCCTCATTCAAAGCACAGAGGCACAGTTCTCTAATCAGAAGTGACAGGCTATATACTTTCTCTCAGCCATTACTTGGTAGCCTAGAGCAAAGAACTCTGTTTCCTTGAAAATGTTTTGAATTGGGTTATTTTTATTGAAGTATTAAAGTAATTCTTCAGATTTTAGGCTATTATTTAAGTACTTTTGGGAGAATACAATAACCTCCGGATTCTATAGGCTTTGTTACTTTAACAATCCGAGCTGCTAAATGCATCTTTTTAATGCTGGTTATATAAGTGTCTCAGAACTCATCTGACCAGCGGAAGCTAAGAGCATTCAGGTAATTATAGAAAATTAGTAGGCTAAATTAGTTTAGGAAAGCACAAAAGTATAATATTAAAACTGCTCACACCATCTAGGCCCTGCTGGCCAGATTTTCAGCAACGAATTAGCATTTCTGATTATTTTATCTTTGTGTTTTGGTAATTTGGTTGAAATAGCCAATAGATTGGTTAAGAAAGCTGAACTGGGCATGGGCTGGTGTAGTCTGAGAACGGACAGATAATTTCAACGCGAATTCCAATCCATGATGTTGGAGGCGGGGGCAATGGCAAAGGTTAGACTCTGCCCTGTGAGTTTGAGTAGGAAAACCCATGGGTGGATGGCCCCATTATTGGGGGCTTCTAGGGGGTCCCAGTTCAAGCCACAAGGAGGGTCTCACAGGCTACTTTCTGGAAGTGGCTCCATTTTACCAACAGAGTTATAAAGAGGAGACTATTCCCATGCACTCCCTGAACTAGTGTGCTCATGACACCTACATGGCCAGAGTCTTACTGCACTTTGGATGTCCAGTGATGAGGGTGTCACCAGAGGTTTGAGGAAAAGGACTAGACTTCACTGAGCACTCAGCACTCACCAAGCCACAGTCTCGGGCATGTTGTCTTATTGAATCCACCTTGTATTGTACTGCTCTCCTGCCAGCAGAGGCCAAAGAGAGGATCCCATCTGCTCAAGGCCAAGTTAGCAAATGGCAGAGTTGAGATTGGAACCCAAGTTCAGTGTCAAGATTCTTCCACTTTGCCATGCCATGCCATCTCCACTGAGCCCAGTGAGAAAGGTTCCACTTCATCTCTTCCCTCTTGTCAAGTCTCAAGGTGGTTTTGTTTGCAGTTGGTCATTTTATATGTGACTCAGAGATGAGAAGGTGTCAAGAAGCTTTTAGGAAGAATAGTTTGCAATACATATCTAACCAAAAACCAAGAAAATCAGTATGAGACCATTGGAAAAATACCTGGATCCACGACCCCCTCATATACCCATTAGAATTAAATTTCCAGTGTGGGAAAACTGACAAGATTAAGCATGTACTAAGTGCAAATCCAGGAACCTGCTAGATATCCTGGGACATATTTGGAATTCATTTAAAAAAACAAAATTCTAGCCGGTAATCTAGGCATTCTGCCGTGGGATCAAGTACATGGAACCACGAACTTCTGACACTTGATAGGAATGTGTATACAAAAAATATGGAAGTGTATGTTCTTGGCAGAGGTGTTAAAGCAAATATGACAATGAAAGGCATGGAAAGCAGAAAGCTAAACATCACATGGAACCAGATGGGTATCACCATTTGGTGACCACTCTGGATGCCACGGTTCTAGCCATTGAACCAGAGCATGTTCCAACATGCTGAAATGCTGGCCAAATGGCTATGGCTGTTACTTCTAGTAACCCGCATGTGTACACTAACAGAGTGAGCTTTACAAATGCATGAAGTCTTATATCTTTATAATAACCTGTTAGACTGGCATTGGTACCCACATTTTACAGATGAGGAAATTACATTTCTTTGATCTCTTAGCCCAAGAGATCCAGTTAAACAAAGCACAGTTTAATTAGAGTCAAAGGGAGAAAACGGTTTTTTAGGAAAAGTGCTTGGAACGTCCTTTATTATGTGTCCTGCTTGGGAACTGACTTCCTTCTGCCATGATTGACTCTCTGTGGAATGGTTTGTCACCAGTGGCAGAGATAGGGGTGTTCACCAAACATTCCCCTCTGTTCTGCCAAATTTCCCAGCTCCCTTGCAAATACAGAGGGTGTGCCTTACTCTGGTCAAAGGACGTCTTCCAGGTGAAAGCATCAAAGTGCCTGTTTGGCTACCCATGGCTCACTTCCTCTGCTCACGTAGGCCTCTGTTAAGAGGTGGGAGCCACAGGACCAATACAGCCTGGATCCCTGAGTCACGTGGAATGTAGACAGCTGTCCTATGAGCCTCCCAGAAGCTCAGCAGGTTTTGTGAGAGCAAGAAAGTAACATTGTTGTGTTAAGCTACTGAGCTTTGTGGGTTGTTTGTTACAGCAGCACAAGCCTATCCTATCCTGGCTTACAGAGCTCTCTAGGCACTGGCTTTGGCAACTCCTCCCCTCTTCTCAGGGTGCAGAAGTGGAGGCTCCTCTTCCTCCTGCTTCCACCTGGTTGGCTTCCCATCCTCTTCGCTTTTGCTCAGGGATGACTGACTTTCTACGAAGCCATTTGTGATCTTTGTATTAGGGACGCGGTATAAAAATGAATTGTATTGCTTGTGTAGATGTCACCATTGGCTCCTCCTTGCTGAAATTGACTGTAACAAGTGGTTGGAGTTCCCACCAGAGGGTAATTTATATTTATGTGAGCTGCCACCAACTCCTTATTTCGTTTGCATAAACTACCCAGGACAGAAGAGGAATCTCCCTGGACCCTGTTTATCTTGCGAAAGTGGAGCTTGCTCCAGAGGGTGGATCACTCCTCACGCGGCCTCCCTCCATCCCTTTCAGCGATGAACAGTCAGTCATCAGAAGAGGGGATTAAAAAATAGATTTATTGCTATTTCTAAAAGTCAGAACTAGAGGATGAGTAAACACAACAGATGTATAAGAACGTAAGTAGAAACACTATTTTACACTAACATGTACTGAAACACATTTATGTACTGGAAACTATGAAAAATAGCTCTCTTTAAATGATTTAACATTTGCTCTTCCTTATATACAGTTGAGCTTCCAGTGGGAGAACAAAGATGCTCACAGCTCTCTTGGCCTTTGTGAAACTCTTCCTGAAAACCTTCTAGAATGCTTCATGAAACCAGTGTACGGTTTAGCAGGACTAGGGGCTGTCCTTGGCACACATGTGTATGCATGTTGTCCTATCTTCCAATCTCCCCTACACAAGTGGGATCGCTACTGGGGTGCAGGGGATCCCATGGCCAGAGTCAAACAAGAAGGTCATCTGGAACAAAGTCTGTTAATGAAGTTTCCTTCTGGAGAAAAAGGAGAGAGTGCCTTCTCACCAGGAGCCTGCACTGTGTCTGTGATTGAGCTCCTGTGAGAACTCCATGCTCAAGGCCACTCTGGGTTACTCATTTCTGCTGATGGTGGGGAAGCAAAGCATTGGGTGGAGGAAAGCTAATTTCATAGCTTTGGCCCTTTTCGGAGGCCTCATCAGGTGGGCTGTGTGGTTGGCTGGATTGATCATGTGGAAAAGGATTCTAATAAAACATCTTAGACATATTTCATAGTCCTTGGAAGCGGGTAATGTTTGTAGTTTCTTAAATGGTGGATTGTTTGGAAGGGTTTTGCCTTGGGGTTTTTGAGGACCTTAAAGACTAAGGGGGGTGTGAAGCTGGCAGAGTGAACCTCTGCAGTGATGTGGCCCAGGGTTGGTGACAGCTACACAGTGTCACAACAGCATAGAAATGAGAAGCCCACTGACACAGGGGATGAGGATCTCCCTAGAACTGACTTCTTCTTATACGCACCGGCTGCTTGTTTTGGTGTCTGGGTGACTGTGTAGGTTTTTAAAATTTGGTCCAGGGAGTTCCCTGGCAGTCCAGTGCCTAGGACTCAGCGCTTTCATTGCCGTGGCCCAGGTTCAAACCCTGGTTGGGGAACTAAGATCCCAAAAGACGTGGGCGCGGCCAAAAAAAAAATTTTTTTTTTTGTCCAACCCAATGATTGGGGAATGGTAAGAGAACAGCATGTTTGGAACGGAGGATGGAGTTGAGGGCACAGATCTCAGATACCTTTGATACAAATCTCTCCTGGGCATAGCTTGGATACTGGAAGTATGGTTTTTACAACTCCTTCACTCACCCTTGTGCAACTAATCAGACTTTCTTTCCTTAAAAAAGTGATCTGAATGAAATTGATATGTGATCACAAAATTCCCCTCAGAAAAATCAGGACAGAATTTGCAATATTTAGAAATGAGAGTTAGACTGTGTGACTTGTCATCTTTGTTTTGTGTACACCAAATCACAAACACGTATGTGTGTGTCTGTGTTTGTATGTGTGTATGCATGAGTGTGATGCCTCTGAGTAATTGCCAGATTTGGAAATTTGTGACAGAGAAATAGGATCACATAGGTGTGTGCTTGTTCTGCATACGTTGAATTTCTGGTTCCAGAATTATCGAACTGGCTTCTTTTTCTCTCCCGCAGTGGCACTGAGCAACCTCCATACTAATGCAATATTAAGGACCGCATAATTAGCCACCTTAATAAATTTTTCCAAGATGGATAGGCGATGTTTGGCTTTCTTCAGAAGAAAACCTCCCTCTAATAGTATTCTGTGGGACTCTACGGCGAGAACAATGAACAGAAATAACTGGAAATATATTAAGATATATGTGCATATATTGGACATTAGCACCATACACTAAGCATACTGGGAATATGCTTCAAAATATTTCAGACATTGTTGACCTTTGTTATATAATCCTGGGCTCGGGGAAACATATTTGCATAGACTTAGCAATATATTGTAAATAACTACATAGGACAGTGTGTATTTTTCCTTAAGATGCAGTATTATAAGCAAGACATTAAATTATGCCTATCAGACAAAGCAGCCGGATCTCTACATTTTTTTATAGCACATTCTATTGGGAAGACATCCCTGCTTCTAAAAAGCACATGCATTAACTGCCTGATTCATGTGGTGACATGTGGCATATCCAAATGCGTTATGGATCTCTCAGGAATAAAAACAACATAGCAAAACCATCACCTTGGGATGTTCATTGAGTGAATATTTTACAGACACACTCCTTTTATATTTATATAATAATTTAGTGTTATGACAATTTTTTTAGCAGAGTTGGCAGTTTTTCTTTTTTATAATGGTATTATATTTGTGAGCCTATTAAGTGCATATGGGATAAACTACAGAAAAAAAGTATTTTTCATAATTCCTCAGGGTGCTTGTAGCAAAAAAAAGAAAAAGCATATTGGTTTAGAAAAATGTTAATAAAAGGTCAAGCAGAACTTTCCAGTGCTTAGCATGACAGCAGTGGCAGTTCTGAGGCCTTTTTTGAATTGTATATTGAGGAGACGTGGGGATTTATGGGGCTTCCAGGAGGAAAACGGCACCTAATGTCCTTTCTGAAAGCGAGACTGACCCTTTGCCAGGGCTTGTGAGTTTTCAACAAAGAATCAAAACAGCGTGTTGCTTTTCCCTCTTCATCCATGTCTCCTCAACAATGAGCCCAGGCTGGTCTCTGGCTTGGCCTGGGTCCCCAGGAGCTGGCAGCACTGGGCTGCTGGCATTGGGGGCTGTGCACGGGCACCTCTCCAGCTGGGCATCTTTCGAGGAACTTGGGAGCGAATGATAAAAATTGGGGTTCTTCTCCCCTTTTCTATCCTCAGCACAGTTGCCCCTCCAAACCAGAGCGACAAGGCAGGCGCATCTGGAGGCCTGAGGCAGTGCCCACCCGCAGAGCAGGAGGGCCGGCCCATGTGGGACGCCCCCCCACTCCCTATTTTTCCTGCAACTGGGACATCAGGTAAGAAAATGGAAAAATGCTGCATTTCTTAATATCTTTCTCTTTTTCCTTTCAAAGAATTTCTAAAAGCACAAAAATAGAGCATGGTTATTTGGGGATTTTTATTTAGCAGTTGCCTGCATTTTAGCATGTTTCAGGCAAACCTATCCACTGTGATTCCGGCCGGCCTCAAATTATACTTCTTCAAAATAGAAATGTTCTCTGTGAAGAAGTGGACAGGGAGCACATGCCTTGGAATGGAGCCAACCTGGGTCCCCAGCAGCGGAAGCCCAGGTACCTAAGCACCTGGACCGGCAGGACACACCCTCCTACGCCAGTTCGTGGTGGCCCTTGGAAGAAAAGGTGGAAAAAAGTCACGGGATCCGTAGGAAATGAATAGGCGATACATTTTCTCAGGATCTGCCTGATTGTTTTGCGAGTCTTACCGGCTTTTGCATTCCATCGGCTCTGCCCTTAACGTATCATTTCACAAATGACAGCAAAGGGGTTGTCAGAGCCCAGCCCTGGCTCCTTCCTGCGGGAAGATAGGGGCTTGTTGGGTGGCAGTGACTGGTCCAGCGGGCGAGTCTCCCAGGGCTGGGGGACGAAGCCTCTAGTGGGTCGTGGCATCGGAGCAGATGCCACACAGCTGTCAGGGCTATTTTCCACCTGTGATGTTCACTCTGGGATTCCCAGGTACGTCTTTACTATGTGCCAAGCTCTCAGCTGGGTGCCCAGGACACCAGGGTTGGTGAAGCATGCTGCCCTTGCCCTTGTGGGATCGGAGATGAATCCAGCTGTCACCCTGTGAATACTGATGTATGGCCACGGTGAGGACAGTGAGGACAAAGCACTGGGCATTGTGACATGTGAAATGGCAGGGCTGGGGCTAGGGGGGAGGCCGCTGAGGCGGGGTCATCTTTATTTTAAAATTTGAGATTGTGCTCATATGGATTTTTTCGCATTAATTTTGATTTTTCAAAATATTGTGCTTACTCTAATTGTTGAGTGTTTTGGTGCCCCCTTAAACTTTGAGGTGAGTGCCTTACTCTCCTCACCCTGTCCCTGTCCCTGTGAATCGGGGCGACTAGACCAGGCCTGGGGTGGGTGGAGAAGATGCCCCTGAGGAAGGGGGGTTGAACTGCAACCAGACGCATGGCTACCACGTGACCAAGGAGAACATTCCAGAGAGAGGGGACACATGCACTCAGTTGTAGATGGAAGAGGGCTTGGTGTGCTCAATGTGAGGTGGAAGCAAAGGCAGAACGGGGGGCTGGGTGAGCCCCCAGACTTTCAGGGTAGTTACCTCCCAGCAAAATGCCCTGTGCCCTCTGTCCGTGGCTTCCCGTGAGTGACACACTGCCCCTCGTCCCTCACCCATGCCTGGTTTTGGAGGCATGAGTAGGACGTGCTGGCAGCAGGTGTGGCCTTGCACAAAACAAGGTCTGCTCTGTGGTTCCCGTGCTCTTCCCAGAGGAGAGACACGGAGAGGCCCGGCCAGCTCCTCTGGGCCACCAGGCACGTCCAGGCCAGGGAGTCCAATTAAGCACTTTCCTCCAAGGCCACTTTTGACCTGACACTGCTTGAGGGTGCTGCAGGCTGTCTGGATACACCTGCCAATCTGCAGCTACCCGGTTTTGTCCTTGGGTCCTTTAGTGGAACAGCTTGAAGGGGGGCATTCTGGATTATAACGTGTGTGTCTCTTCGGCGAGCCTGAGTGTGGTGAAGGTCACTGCAGGGGCACCCTCACGGCAGCGGGTGCAGGAGGGGCACTGCCTTTGTCGTGTTTCGGCAGGCTTAGTGTTGGTGCGGGCCTCATCCTTGTGTTTCCAGCTTGGGGGCTCGTCCCTGGTCATGGAAGCAGCGGGACGCAGACCCTTCCCAGAGCACGTGGCCTGGTGGGAACATCCTACACTAGTCTTGGGGGGTGGGCGTGGCTGTGTCGGCTTAGGAATCTCACGCCGGGGTAAAAAAAAAAATGAGTCTATCATCTCAGTGTCTATTAAATGTGCTTATCTACTTCCTAATCTGTGTCACCTCTCATCCCTTAGCCATTTTGAGACAGAGAGAGTTGAGGAGTCCCTGCTGGACATTCTTTTTTTTTAAATTTTTTCCTTTTTTTTTTTTTTTTTTGCGGTATGCGGGCCTCTCACTCCTGCGGCCTCTCCCGTTGCGGAGCACAGGCTCCGGACGCGCAGGCTCAGCGGCCATGGCTCACGGGCCCAGCCGCTCGCTCTGCGGCATGTGGGATCTTCCCGGACCGGGGCACGAACCCGTGTCCCCTGCATCGGCAGGCGGACTCTCAACCACTGCGCCACCAGGGAAGCCCCCTTTTTTAAAATTTACTTTTATTTTTTAATTGAAGTCTAGTTGATTTACAATGCTGTGCCAATCTCTGCTGTACAGCAAAGTGACTCAGTTATACACATACAGACATTCTTTTTTTAATATTCTTTTCCATTATGGTTTATCCTAGGATATTGAATATAGTTCCCTGTGCTATACAGTAGATCCCTGTTGTTTATCCATCCTACCTGCTGGACATTCTATTGCCAGGTCCAGTGATGGTGGAGCCGCCTGAGTGCTGTGTGGGGACCCGTGGGCTCCCTGCGAGGACCCTGGGATGAGCCAGTGGAGAGGCCTTTTGAACTGGGGGCAGCCTTGTACCCACCCTGTGCTCCCACCCCCGCCTCCTTGCACAAGGGAAAGGAGGTACTTGGAGCACAGACCCTTAACTGGGGGGCTGCCTTCCCTTGCCCCTCAACCATGAGCCCTCCCCTTCCTTCAGGGCAGAGCTTATCCTTCACCTGAGCATTCAGCAGGAACTCAGCCATCAGGCAGTTCTGGTCCTCAAGAGGAGGGGCAGGAGCCCCAGGGCTAAAATTCTGGGCTCAGTGTGTTGCAGATAGGGGGACGAAGGGGCGAGTACTGCTCTGGCCAGTGGCAAACAGGGCTTCTCTCAAACATGGCACGGCGATGTCTTTAGCCCTGGTTAATGAGGGCCTTTTGTGCTCATTACGTCATTAGAGTCTTGGGACAAGCCTGGGTAATTAACACCATCTCACAGATGGGGAAGCAGAGACCCAGCTTTGTCCAAATTTCCCCACTGCCAGGTGAGTAGCATGTGCTCAACTTCCCGCCCACCTGCCTCTGCGCTGCAGCCGTCCCCGAGGGCAGTTCTGACTCTGTCATGTTTTTCCCCAGCAGCACCTGGGGAGTGTCTTTCGGAAGGTGATTTGTCATGGAGGTAAGAGCCACCCAGACTGTGGGCATGGTCTTCTCTCCCACAGCAGATGCTCAGTATGAAATTGATGACGGCACTTGAATTCGACCCGGAAATGCAGTGTTGCCTTTGGATACGAAACTGGGAGAGAAACAAGCCATTGGATTGTGTTTGCACCTCCCTTCCACTCTCCCCTGTGCCTTCCTATATTTAGTAAACACTTGTTAAGCGTCTACCATGTGCCAAGCATTGCACTGAGCGCCAGGGCCGAGCAGTGGATTGAGATGCTCACAGACGATGCATGTGTTCTTAAGGCGTCTTTTAGGTGAGCTCCTTTGTTGATGCAGCCAGAGTGGAAAGGAAAGGCCTTCTGACTTCATGCCGTGGCTGCCTGGATGTGGTGATGTCGTCCAGGCTGGGCTGTGGCTTTTGGTCAATTGTGATACCTTGGGACATGTCAGAGCCTGCTGGTCCTAAGATGTCCGTGGTGGGCTCTGTGTGTCACTTCCTAGGAGACCTTTCCATGCCAATGCAGTGGGGTCTCATAGCACTGTGCCCAGGGAACTCTTTTGGGGATGCCCTTCTCTTAGCACATACCTTACTTGGGACAGATGGATTACAGTTAAATGGTTGAGGGGACCCCAAACTAGAGTCCCAGTATCTGTATCCACACAGGCACCTCCTTCTCTGGTGCCTTTGCATCTACTCAACCCGGTGATGCCTCTGGGCATTAGGGCGCTGATTGAACTCCTGATCTGCCTTTCACAAAAGAACCCCCCTGCCCCTATCCCGAGCACATGGTCCTCTAGATACACACAGAGCAGGCAGATCCAACTTTGGGTGAGGATGATGGAGATCACAAATTCTTCTCTGACCTTTCTAGAAACCCCTAAAAACTGTTTTTCTCAGTAACGCTCGATAAGAAATCGTTAAATGGAGAACATTAGCAAATACCAATCAGCAAAAAATATTAAAAATTACTTATATATGAAATTAACTATTAACTACATTCGCCTCGTAAATTACTGTATAAAATGTGTTGACAATGCACTGACTTTAGAAAGACTCTAACGTACATAAACAGAGTGTAAATAGAATAGTGTCAAAGTACTGAAACATGAACTGTATAAGAAAGTATTGGTTTGCATCTGCTAATCCCAAATTCCCAAACTAGCAGATGCAAACTAGTATGTATAGGATGGATAAACAACAAGGTCCTCCTGTACAGCAAAGGGAACTATATTCAATATCCTGTGATAAACCATAATGGAAAAGAATATGAAAAAGAATATATATATGTATAACTGAATCACAGCAGACATTGCTGTACAGCAGACATTAACACAACATTGTAAATGAACTATACTTCAATAAAATAAAAAAAAGTATTGGTAACTGTATATGAGGTGTGCCTGTTTATCTGTATCGATTATCCACACAAATTCAGTACTATGGATGCAAAAAAAATTACTTGTAGTCTCACCTGCCATTATTTTTTGGAGGTACACCCCTATAGGTTTTTTTCCCTATGTGTGTAGAAAACATAGTTACATTGTTTGTAACTTGCTTTTTATTACTTAACATTATGTTATGAACATCCCTAAATGTTATTAGGTACATTTGTATAACATTATTTTTAAGGACTCCATTGTATGGAGAATATATATAATTCTCTACTCGTCCATCATTGGGCGTTGGATTTGTTTCCAATAGCAATGAACAACTTACAGCTAAATCTTTATACACAACCATAATTGATTCCTTTGGAAGTAGAATCTTTGGGTCATGCATTTTTAAGGATTTTGATAGTATTACCAAATTACCCTTCATAAAGGTTACCCAATTTACCCTATCATCAGTGGTGTTGAAACGATTCATTTCTCCCCTCCTTGAAAACACCATATATTATCAATTGTTTTTATCTTTACCAATATAGGAGCAAAAATGATCCCTCATTTTTGTTTCAATTTGCAATGTCTTTGATTACTAATAAGGCTGAATATCTTTTATGTGTTTGTCATTTGTGTTTATTCTTTTGTGAATTGCTGCTCGTGTCCTCCATACATTTTTTTTCCTGTTGAAATATTTGTCTTTGTTATTCATTTGTGAGAAAGCTTTCTAAATTAGGGGCACCATTAACCTTCTCTCTGTTATATATGTTGAAAATATTTTTTTCCTGGTTTTGGTTTACCTTTCAATTTCAAAGTTGCATTTTTCACATATGGATATTTTAAATGCACAATTCAAATCTAGCTATCTTTTATCTTTCTAGTTTCTGCCTTTGGAATTGGTCTTAGAAAGAGCTTCCCCATTACAATTTTTATAAATGGTACTTCTGTACTTGCACTTAAAACCTTTAATTCCTATAGGATTTGTTTTGATATGTGGTGTGAAGCAGAGCACTGATTTAGTTTGTTTTTTGAATGAGTGGTAGAATGTACTTACAACTTCATCAATTAGCCATCCTTTTCTCACTGATATAAATGCCTTTATAAATGTACGCATATTTGTTCACTGTTTTCATTATTGTTGTTTCCTGCAACATATTTTAATACCTGGTTGAGAAACTTTCTTTTCATTTCTCCATCTCTCTTTTCCTTTTTTTTAAAAAAATGTTTCCTGAACAGTGTTTTTACTTATTCATGCTTTCAAATGAAATTGGAAATCATTGTGACAAAATCTCAAAAAATTTTGATGGAATTTGGATTGGACTTGCATTAAATTGCAAGATTAGGTGGGGGAAGATTGACATGTTGACAGTACAGAGCCTTTCTGTCCAGGAGCTAGTGTATCACCTTTCATTATTCACTTGGGCACTGTTTTATGCTCACCCATCATTTCCTGTAATATTCTTCATACAGGTATTACACATCTAGAAATAGTGTCATTAAGAGCCTTAAACATTAATTCCCTTAATAATTCCACCTTTAGTGATCAGTCTTAACAATGTGAACAAAAGTCTATGCATGAAGATTTCAGTCACAGCATTATCTACAAAGATTTAAAATCAGAAACATTTAAAATGAGCAATAATTGGGGGATGGTTAAATCACTTTTCATACAGTCACAAGTTGAAATACTATGCAGCCCCTAAAAAGATATTCATGAGATATTTATGGAAATTGTTCTAGTTGAAACGTTACATAGAAAATCAGGATTGAACATTATATGGACACTTTTAAACGTTGTATGTACAGCTTCTACATGCATTGTAGGATGGTCACAGAATAAGAGAAAAATGTACTAAAATGTTAATAGGAGCGGTTAGATTTAGGAGAAGGGTTATGGATGATGTCTATTTTTAATCTGGGGTTTTCTGTACTTTCTCACTTTTCTGCACTTCGTATGTATTGATGCCCTAACTGGAGCAAAGTGAACGTTTACGGGAAGTGAGCCTGCAGACCGCGCTTGCGGCTCTGGCGGGCAGGCAGGCGAGTCGGGCGGCGCCGACAAGTGCAGTCCCGAACGCGGCCGGAGGGTGGCAGTGTCTGCCCGCAGACCCACCGCGCGGCCCGCTGACCTTTGTCAGCCTCGGCGGCCTCTCGTTTATCACTGATCACAAGAGTGGAATGAACATATTTACTTGTGTTTTGCTTTCCACTTATAATATCTAGTGGCATGGGAGGGAAATGAAAACAATTGTTCATAGGGGAAATTTATGAGCTTCATCTGGCTGCGAGATTTCCGCAGTTGCCCTGCGCCGCCCAGGGACTCGGATTGCTTTTCGCATCTTCAGGCGAGGAGGCAGGCGCGTTTCCATCTGCCGAAACGAGCTTTAGTGTTCGTCATCTTGGGTTTTAGAGGCAGTTGCCTCTGAGCAGCAGACTTTTCCTGACTCCTTTTCCTTCCCCTTGAGTTTGAGAGGAGCCCAAGGCTCCCCCTTTGGGGCTCTCACATCATCTTCTGGGGTATCAGAGTGGTCCCCACTTCAAGCCGGGCCCTCCAACGGAAGTCCAGATTAGTCAGGATTTCCCGACTATCCACGGATGTTCTAAAATTCCTTCCCCTCAGCGAGCTGGGGTGCGGCTTTGCCGACCCCTCACGAACCTTAGGAGGCCTCTCCAAAGTCATGATATGGGGGAATGGGGTGGGAGTGGGCCAGTCCCTGCCCCTGTAGTGCTAGCTGCATCCTGAGACCTGTTATCTCATATCCAGGGTGGAGGTTGGGGAGCCTGGGGTAGTGACACCTGAGAACTGAGGACTGTGCCTGGGCGGAGGTGGGACGGTTGGGGGTGGGGTGGGCTTCCTCCCTGTCCAGCAGAGAGCAGGGCAGCAGGATGGAAGCTGCTGGCTGTGACCAAGGAGAGGACAAGTCAGTGAGTCTGTGAGGTCTTCAGATCCCTTGAGCCTCAGGCTCATGGAACTTGCTCTTAGGAACCTGGAACCAGCTCTGCCTGAAGCCCCACCCTAGGCAGGAACGTCCAGGGACTGAGCTGATCTGTTGCCCTGATGAACAGCCTCCTCCCAGCCTGTGGGCCACACCCAGCCTGGCCAGAGGGTGCCAGGGGCTTACCCTCCAGGTGAGGCTGGGAGGGCTGTCCAAGGAGCTGGGTATAAAAAAAAGAAGCCAGGCTGACTGTACCAGGGACACGTAGTAACAGAAGCATAGAAGAAGGAGGTGTTAAAGCCATAGGAACTACTGACATGAGCACATTACTAGTGTGCTTTGGTGTGGAGACTTTTGCATCACTTGATGCATGTGCGTGCGTGTGTGTGTATGTGTGTGTGTGTATCTTTGTGGGGTTGCTAATATTGTCTACAGTTGGAAAAGTTGCTCATGGTTATAATGGATCTGGGATTCTGTTTCTTTTTCTCCGTTTCCTCCCTCCCTCCCTCCCTCCCTCCATCTTCCCTTCCTCCTTTCCTTTCTTGGCTGGGGGAGCTTTTCCTAAAGTGACTGTGCCCTTGGGATCCCATGAGGGCAGAGCTCGCAGGGTCTTAGCGCCCGGCCAGTACAGCCTCATCGTGACTGGGACCCCTTGGGCTCTGTGCCTGCGGGGATGTGACAGTGTGTGGTTGCTGCAGTGGGAAGCATCAGACCAACAGGTGAGCCTTTGACACCAACTGGCCAGCACAAGGGCCTTGTGGGGTCTTGGCCAAGACATACCTCTGCAGCTGCACCCCCCAGCACCCATAAGTAGGACCTGAGCACCCCTGGGGCTATCTCTGTATCATCACTGAGGGATCAAGTCTTCAATCAGCCAGAGCTGGCTGCCTCCAAAAGGGAAAAAGGGAAACTGATTCACTCTCTGTCTTTGAGTGAATATGCAAAGACCCCATGTTGTCATCGGCAAGGACCCTGATTTTACATTCGCTGGTAGACAGTGGTCTGGTTCTGTCTTGGTGTCTGTCACCCACGGGACCCTCCCTCAGCTCAGGACAATCCACCTCATTTTCCCAGCAGTCTTACAATCAGATTACTCAGAACTGCACAGCTTTATGGCATATTGCTAAACTCCAAGACAAGCAAATACCCAGATAATGAACAATTAGTTATGACAAATTATTACCTTTACATATAGGATGTACCGTTTCTATTAAGTTCGGAAAAGGTGACAACCCCTCCCTGAAAATGGGTGTGCGGTTTTCACGTGGAATTGGACAAGTGCTGGCGCAAGGTTGGGTCTGAAGGGTGCTGCATCTGTACGTGCTCTGCGGGCTGTTCTGGAAGCTGCATTTACAGGCTGTGGGGAGCCTCTGGCCGATGGGGCGGGCAGTTCGCTCTTTTCACCAAAGGCAGCCGTACTTGCATCTCAGCTTGGAACTGGGCAGTTTCCATGAGGCTTACCACTTTCTCCATCTTCCTTGAACATGTAAGGATGAAGGCACGAAAGAATGTGACATGTTTCACTAACTGCATTTGCATTTAAGTGTTCAAAATAGTATATTATTTGAAACTGAACTTTTCTTAAATTATTTATGGACTCACTAACGTAGGTTTTGGTTATTTCACCCCATTTCCACTGTTCTTCTTGTGAACAGAATCGTCTCCCAGCTAATTATAACATACACTATTTCCCCAGCAGTCTTACACTCAAATTATTCAAAATTGCATTTCTTTATTGCATCTTGCTAAAACCCAAGACAAGCAAACATCAAGATAATAAACAATTATTTATTGCAAATTATTACCTACTATATAAGATTAACAGCTTGTAACTATTAAGATTAATACATGTGGTAAACTGTATTTATTATACTTATTTTGTAGCAAATATCTTTGTATAAAACGTATGTTTATGTATTGCAATTAATGAGAAAAAGTGTAAGATTAACAATTTATGTGGGGTTTTGTTTTTAGATTTATGCACACTGTAAAACTTATTTATTGCACTTATTAAAACTATCTAATGATGGACTTTTAGATGCTATATTTTTAATGTGCAAATATAAACTAAAGGAGTATTAAATTACAAAATGGAAAATTATAACCGAAGTCAAAGAATCTAACTATTTTCTGCTATAAATCTGCTTTAAAAAGATCATCACTGGAATTACTGAATCTTTAAATAGTGGCCTTTATGGTACATAATGAGTTCCAATGAGTTATCCTTTGAAAGGCTTTTTTCATCATTAAACTAAACTCAACATTTTGCTCTTACAGATAAATGTAGCTAACAGCACAAACAGTGGAATCATTTTGTTTTATGACGAGAAGTTGACGTAACATTGGAGGGAAGAGGTGCATGTCCGGACAGGTCCCCTGAAGGTGAGGGAGGAGGACAGGCTGGCAGCAAAGGCAGAGGCTGGAGTGGGGACAGCCGGGCTGAGAGGCTATGAGCATCCTGGGTGCCGAGGGGGAGAGCCTCATCTTGGGGACCCTGGCTCGCCTCCCAGGGCGGAGACAGGGGCAGGTGTAGCTGGAGCCGTTTCTTTGCCACAGAATTAGACAGTGACGCATACAAAGGTGGTGGTACTCAGACTATGGAAATAGCAATGAGGCACTGGCTGAGCATTTCGTGCTTTCCCCGGGTGCAGAGGCCCCACTGCTTTGCTAGGAGGGGGAGGTGTATTCCAGAAGGCAGAGCAGAGGGGCAAAAGAAACCCCTTGGGAAAACCTGCCCAAGTTTTGGGCCACTCATTTTCAAGAACTTGGAGGAACAAGCAATAAAAATAAGTAATTCCTGGGTTTTCTATGGAGAGGAGTCTGCTCTAGCCAAGGGCTGCTGAAAACATGAAGCAGTGTGTGCCCTGCCGGCCTGTGGCCATTGGCCTATCCCTGATTCCCGAGTCTGGGGTCTCATCCCACCCCGGGTGCCTGTGGGTCCCTGAAGAAGCTGGGGTCGGGGTTTGAACACAGACAGCAGAGACCCCAGACCTCAGTGCCTGTGAGCTGCCCTGGGACCCCAGACATGTCCTTGTTCCTCTGGCCTCCGGGTGGGGATTGGCAAAGGGGTGCAGGCCTGCCTCTTGCATCCTGCGTGGAGGGGATCGGGGAGCCCTAGGGGATGTTGAGCAGCTTTATTCTCACCTGTGCTAATCCTTCTTAGGAAGACAAAGAAGGAAAAGGTGGAGGTGGGGGTAGGCCGGAGAGAAGGGAGAGAGGAGCTTCCAGCTCCCAAAAGCCGCTCAGATCTCTTTTCCCTGGTGGAAATTTGGAAAATCCATTCTGCTTGCTCAGAAAGCAAGTGTTCATTTTCTCAGCAGCTTGTGTTATTTTATTTCAGATGTTGAAAGTTTTCCTCCCCGCTCGCCCCCAAATAATTATTTCATTAGTAGTGAGGACACATACAAAATTTCCTTGAAAAAGTGTGTAGAAAACATAAAACTCTGTCGTTTTATGAGAAGCATCATGGGTGCGGTTTGGTGCTCTGGTCCTGGGGTGCACCAGTAGGCATCCCAGGGTGCCTAAAGGGAGGTTGGTGGTGGGCTGTTAGCTCTTCCTCCAACCGGGCTGCCTGTGACAGAGGGCAGGCTGGCAGGCTTCCATCTCTGCCGGGTTCCCCAACTCTCTCATAGACGTTCATTTATTAGCCCACCAACTCCCTCATTTATTCATTTGTTAATGAATCAACTCATTTGTTCATTAATGAATATATCGGTCAGTTAATTTAGCAATTCCCTCCCTCCCTCCCTCCCTCCCTCTCTCCCTCCCTTCCTTCCTTCTCTAATTCCTTGTTGGTTCATTTAGTAAGAAGTGTTTCTGGCTGCCTCCTGGGAAAGAGAGCCCCGCTAAGTTTTTAGGGATGCGGCGCTGGTCAGAAGTCTTCATCAGAGTTCCTCAGTGATGCTTGGTCTCCACTCCCAGAGACTCTGCTCCTGGAGTTTTCCCTGGGGACCTCCTCTCCAGCGGTTCCCATGCCAGGGGCTGGGGCCCATGCTGGGATCACAGCTCAGGGAACATGGGGGCTTTGGCTGTGGAGGGGTTGGTAACAGAAAATCCACTCTCCAGAGGAAGGATCCATGTGAGACCTTATTTTCCTCTGGAGTCTAAGAAATTAAATTTTCTCCGGTGCTCCTAAGGGTTTACCACAATTAGAAGATTCAAACTCCCAGTAATAAAAGATGCTAATGTTAACAGCAAAGTGATCTTATTTTAACCCACCAAATTTGTCAGTGTTGTTTGTGGACTTGATGGTATGTAGTTAGAGGCAAGAAAACAGCAGCACTGCTGGCTGCCCCGGGTGGGGGGGTGGGGGGGAGGAACAGGAGAAGTTACCCAGGAGGGTAAAGTACAGTTTCTTCTGACCTAGGGAGACCCCTCTAGGGGTTTATCCTGAGGACATTACAAACGAGCATAGCAATTTACTATAGGTGTGTTGTTACAGCATCTAGTATAAAAGAAAGGTACTGATGAAACATATATGTTTAACCACCAGACTAGATGAAATGAATGATTTAAATGCAGCAGATGGGTGCAAGAACCAGGGAAGTTGGAATGGTGAGAACCAGGAGTTGAGAGCTGACTAAAATTTGGTTTCTTTCATAGAGAAAGGACACATCCGGGCAAGGAGGAGAGGTAGGGCGGAGGAAGGCAATCCTCACCTCTGAGATTGTTCCCTGTTTCCCTGCAGGGAGTGGTCCTGGGCTACTCTTGGTTTTTCATGTTCCGCTAATTCACTCAAGCAGTACATTTCAAAAGCATTTTGGTGTGCACAGCCTTGAATGCCACAATTCTACTTTTAGGAAATGTGTGCGGGGAATAATCTTAAATGAAAACAAAGAATCGTGTACTGTGATGTTTACTGCGACTTTATTTTTGACTTTTTATTATAGAAAACTAAAAAATGTACAAAAGTAGCATGAACAGAAAAACAGACCCCCATGTACCCATTCCCCAGATCCAACTTCCAGGCCCTCTCCTGTCCCCTGGTTTACTGAAGCAAATCTCAGGTACCGTGTTACTTCCTCCATCGATGATTCAGAATGCATCTCTAACAGATAAGGACTCCTTAGGAAAAACCTAAGTACAATAACTTTATCTCACTTTAACAAAAATTCCTTCATATTGTCAAACATCCAGGCAATGGTCAGTTTTGTCTCATAATCTTTTTTTTTTCTTTTAAGCTGTCTTTTGGGCGGTTTGAATCAGATAAGTTCCATCCATTGCAATTGGTTGACATAACTCATCATTTTTCATCTCTAAGTCCCCACCTTCTCTTTCTCTTTTTCCCTTGGAATTTATTTTTATTTTTATTTTTTTACCCTTGGAATTTATTGAAGGAACTGGATGAATTGTACCATTTCCTACAGACTTGATTTTACTGATTGCTTTGTTTTTGTGTCACTTATGTATATCCTGTGACTTTGTCACCAATAGAAACCAGAGATATTTCCATATAGCATTATAGCTATTGTAGGTGTCTCGAACTATAATTTGTGTTCATCTCTATTTAGAAATTATTGGATCTGCCATTAGACCTTGTTATTTGATAAGCAAATGAATATGCACATATAATGATATCTTGGGTATTGCCCATTTAAAAATTTCGACTGATTTTTTTTAAACTGATGCGTTTTGAGAGTTCTTTCTATAGTCTAGATACTAGTGTTTTTTAAGATATACAATATTTTCTGGAACTTGTCTTTTCATCTTCTTCACATGGTCTTTGGAAGAGCAAAACCTTTTAATTTTGAGGAAGTATACTTTATCAATTTTTCCTTTTATGGATTATGATTTCCTATCAAGTCTAAGGACTCTCTGCCTAGCCCTAGATTCTAAGATTTTTCTCCTATGCTTTTTACTAGTTTTGTAGTTTTATTGTTTTGTTTTGTTTTTTTGGGTTTTTTTGCATTACGCGGGCCTCTCACTGTTGTGGCCCCTCCCGTTGCGGAGCACAGGCTCCGGACGCGCAGGCCCAGCGGCCATGGCTCACGGGCCCAGCCGCTCCGCGGCATGTGGGATCTTCCCGGACCGGGGCACGAACCTATGTCCCCTGCATCGGCAGGCGGACTCCCAACCACCGCGCCACCAGGGAAGCCCGGTTTTGTAGTTTTACATTTTACATTTAAGTCTGTGATCAATTTGAGTTTATAAGTGTTAAACTTAGATCAATGTTCTTTTTTTGGTTGTTTTTTGTTTTTGCCTATGGATGTCAAATTGCTCCAGAAACATTGGTTGAAAAGGCTGTATCTTTCCTTCATTAGATTGCTTTTTGTGCCTTTGTAAAAAATCAGCTGCACATACAAGGTTTGAAAGCAACCTAAGTGCCCATCAACAGATGAATGGAAAAAGAAGATGTGGTATATATATATACATACATACATATATATATATATGCAATGGAATACTACTCAGCCATAAAAAAGAATGAAACCTTGCCATTTGCAACAATGGATGGACTTGGAGGGTATTATGCTAAGTGAAATAAGTCAGACAGAGAAAGACAAATACCATATGTTATCACTTATATGTGGAATCTAAAAAATACAACAAACTAGGGAATATAACAAAAAAGAAACAGACTCACAGATACGGAGAACAAATTCGTGGTTACCAGTGGGGGGAGGGAAGCGGGGAGGGACTCTGGAGTAAGGGATTCAGAGTTACAAACTATTATGTATAAAATAAGCTACAATGATATATTGTACAATATAGGGAATAGAGCCAATATTTTATAATAACTATAAATAAAGTATAACCTTTAATAATTGTGAGTCACCATATTGAAAACCTGTAACATATAATATTGTACCTCAACTATATTTCAATTAAAAAAATCAGCTGGGCATACTTGTGTGAGTTACTTTTGGGCTCTCTATTCTATTCCATTGATATACAGTTCTATCTCTCTGCCAATACACCGTATTGATCACTGTAGCTGTACAGTCATGTTGAACTTGGGTAGACCAATTCCATTCACTTTATTCCTTTTTTCCAAAATTGTTTTAGCTATGCTAGTTCCTTTGCATTTGAAATTAATTTTAGAATACCATTGTGTGTGTGTATTATATATGTATGTCTTTGTCTTTCTAGAATTTTGATAGAAATTGCATTAAAACCGTGTATCAATTTGAGGAGAATTGATGTCCTTGTTGAGTCTTCTAATCCTTGAATGATTATTTAGATCTTCTTTGATTTCTTTCATCAGCATTGTGTAGTTGTCTGCACAAGCCTTGCACATGTTTTGTTAGATTTACATCTTAATATATTATTTCTGAGCAATTATAAATGTATTATATAAAAAATTTTGGTGTTCAAGTGTTTACAGCTAGTATATAGAAATGCAGCTGATTTTTGCATGTTTTCTTGTATCTTGCAACCTTGCTGAATTCCTTTGTCATTTCTAAGAGAATTTTTGTAGATTTATACATAGATAATCATGTCATCTACAAATACTAATAGAAAAAGTTTTGTTTCTTCTCTTCTGATTTGCATGTCTTTTATTTCCCTTTTTGTTTCATTATTGCACTAGCTAGAACTTTCACCAATATGTTAAATAAGAATGGTGAGAGTGACACCTTGCCTTGTTCCAGATCTCAGGGGAAAAACATTCAGTCTTTCACCATTAACTGCAATGTTAGCTGTAGGTTGTTTATAGATGCCCTTTATCAAGTCAAGTAAGTCCCCCACTATTCCTAGTTTTTTGAGAGCATCATTCTTTTTTAAAATATCATAAATGGATGTTTAATTTTATCAAATACTCTTTCAACATCAATTAATATCATCGTATGATTTTTATTTTTTAGCTTGTTAATACTGAACCAGCTTTGCATCCATGGAACATATCCCACTTGGTTACTGTGTGTAATTCTTTATATATATTGCTGAATTCTATTTGCTAATATTTGTGAAGGATTTTTGCATCTACATTCATGTAGTTTCTTTCCTTCCTTCCTCCCTCTCTCCCTCTCTCCCCTTCTCACTCCCTCCTTTCCCCTCTCTCTCCCTCCCTCCCACCCCCCTCTCCCTCCCTCCTCTCTTTCTTTCTTTCATAGTCTTTGGTTTTGGCATCAGAGTAATACAAGCTTCATAATATGAATTGGGAAGTGTTCCCTTCTCTTTATTTTCTGGAAGAAATCCTATAGAATAGCATTAATTTTTCTTTAAACAGTTGATAGGATTCATCAGTAACACTATATAGGCCTGGAGGTTTCCTTTTTGGAAATTTTAAATCACAAATTCAAATTTATTAATCATTATAAGGCTATTCACATTCTTGTTTTCATATTGGGTGAATTATGGTAGCTTGTGTTTTTTGAGGAATCAACCCATTTTGTTTCAGTTGTCATATTTATGGGTATAGAGTTGTTTACAGTATTGCCTTATCATTCTTTTTGTATCTGCAGAGTTTGTGGTGATAGCCTCTGTTTTATTCCTATTAGCACAATTTGTGTTTTCCTAATTTTTTTTCTTTTTGGTCAGTTTGCCAGAGATTTGTCAATTTTATTGATCTTTCCAAAGAAGTAGTTTTTTGTTTCATTGATCTTCTCTATTGTTTTTCTGTTTTAATTTCGTTTATTTCTGTTCTTACCTTATTATTTCCTTCCATCTGTATGTTTCCTTTGGGTTTATTCTGCTCTTCTTTTATATGTGGGAGCTTAGATTATTTATTTGAGACCTTTCCTCTTTTCTCATGTATGCATTCAGTACTATAAATTTCCCTCTCAGTACTGCTTTAGCTGTGTCCTACAACTTCTGATTGTTGTATTCTCATTTTCATTGTTTCATTAAAAAAATTTCCCTTGAGACTTTTTTCTTAATCCATGGGTTATTTAGAAGTGTGTTGTTTAGTTTCCAAGTGTTTGGAAAATTTTCTGTTATCTTTCTGCTATTGATTTCCATTTGGTTTTATTGTGGTTGAAAAGCACACTCTGAATGACTTAAATTCCTTCAAATTTGTTGAGATTTTTTTTTATGGCCTAGGATATACCCTATTTTTGTATATGTTCCATGGACACTTGAAAGAAATGTGTATTCTGCTGTGGTGTGGATTGTTCTTTAAATGTCAGTTCATTTTCTTGGTCGATGGTGTTGAGTTCTTCCATATCCTTGTTGCTTTTCTGTCTAGTTTCTGAGAGGAGACTTAAAGCACTCAACTATAATTGTGGATTTATCTCTTTTTCCTTTTAGTTTTGTCAGTTTTTACGTCTTATATTTTGCAGCTCTTTTGTTTGGTATAAACACATTTAGGATATATACACATTCTAAGTGTATACACAAGTATACAAGAATAATGTATATAGGAATGCATTCTTGGGACTTCCCTGGCAGTCCAGTGGTTAAGATTCCACTCTTCCATTGCAGAGGGCACAGGTTCAATCCCCGGTCAGGGAACTAGGATCCCACATTCTGTGCCGCATGGCCAAAAAAAAAAAAGAATGCATTCTTGGTGGACTGATCATCTTATCATTATTATCCTTTTCTATCTATAGTAATTTTCTTTGAAGTCTATGTAATCTGATATTATTATACTCCTTTTATTTATTTAATGTTTGCATGATATATTTTTTTCCATCCCTTTGCTTTCAACCTGCCTATGTTGTTGTATTTGAAATGAGTTTCTTGTTGACAGCATGTAGTTGGGTCACGTTTGTTAATCCATTTCTGCCACCTCTTTTAATTGGTATACTTAGACCATTTATATTTAATATAATTATTGATATATTAGAGCTTAATTCTGCCATTGTCTTTCATTTGTTTTCTGTGGTTTGTTTCTCTGTTTTCTTTTTCCTGTGTGTCTGTGGGTTAGTTTGAACATTTAAAACATTCCACTTTGATTTATCTGTAATGTTTTTGAGTGTATCTCTTTGTGTAACTTTTTTAGTGGTTGCTCTAGGCATTACATTCTTGATATATAACTTAGAGTCTCCTGGTATCATCATTTCACCAGTTTGAATAAAGTATAGAAACATTACCTCCCTTTAACTACCTTTATTTTCCCCACTTATATTGTTGTTTAAAATATTTTCTCTACATACCTTTAGAACTACATCAAACAGTGTTGTAATTTTTGCTTTGATCATCAAACATGTTTGGAAAACTCAAGAGAAGGGAAACTTATAGTATTTACCGACATTTTTGCTCATTGTATTCTTTCTTCTTTCCTCATGTTCCAAGGTTTTTTTTTCTTTAATAGCATCCTTTCTGTTTACAGAAATTTTTAAGCCTTTCTTTTAGAGTAGGTCTGCTGGGGACAAGTTCTCTTAGTTTATTTTCACTGGAGAATGTCTTGATTTCCCTTTAATTAAAGAAGGGCATTTTTGCTGGTTATAAAATTTTGGGTTAGGCAGCCTTTTTTTCAGCACTTGAAGAACATTGTGTCACTTCCACTGGCCTCCATAGTTTCTGATGAGAAATCTACTATTATTCTCATTACTTTCCCTCAGTATTAACATATCATTTTTCTCTGGCTGCTTTCAAGATTTTGTCTTTGTCTTTTGCTTTCAGAAGTTTATTTATGGTGTGTCTTGTATGGCTTTTTCTGTATTTATACTGTTTGGGTAAAACTAGAATCTGAAGGTTTATGTCTTTTGTCGAACCTGGGAAGTTTTCAACCACCCTTTCTTTGAATACTTTTTTGTTTTTGTAATGAAAAAAATTTTTACTTGTATGTTGTCTTTAATTAACATCTAAATAGATACCATATTCTTCTATAATTACAATATGGAAATGTCTATGAATAAAATAGATACATTTTTTGTCATATGCCTAGGAAAGAATGGTAGCAATAAGATTCATCCAAGGTTTCAGCAGCAATATCTATGCAGCCAGGGCATGGTCAGTGTTTGGGGACAGAAGTAAATATCCACAATCCATGCATACATTTGATTTCTTCTTTTAGTGCCTGATTTACCATCTGGTGCTGCTGGACATTTCTCTTCTCCTTAAATTCTTCCGATTTGATTTGAATTTCATACATTGCCCCACAGCCTGCTGCAATGTCAGTGACTTTGATAGCTGTAGCTCGAGGAAACTTTTCTTTGAGAATTTGGGTCACTTTGAGCTCCCCACTCAGTCTGCGAGGCAAACATTCACCGGGCACAGTGGAGAAGAGGAAGCCGGCAGGTTCCACAGAGCAGAGGCGCTGCCGAGGCTGGACTCCATACCGCCATGCCCGGCTGATGTGGCCTGCTGTCTTAGGTCGCCTTGTCATTCTCTGAATACTTTTCAGTCCTGTCCTCTTTCTCCTCTCCTTCCAGGACTCTGGTGCAATGAATGTTAGGTCTTTTGTTATAATCCCACAGGACCCTGAGGCTCTACTATTTTTTTCAGTCGATTTTTCTCTCTATTGTTCAGATTGGGTAATGCCTATTGTCCTTTCTTCCACTGCACTAATTATTTCCTCTTTCTTCTACATTCTGCTCTTAAGCCCAACTACTGAGTTTGTTTTCTTGGTACTGTATTTTTCAGTTCTAAAATTGCCCTTTGGTTCTTCTTTGTATCTTCTGTTTCTTTGTTGAGACTCTTTTTTCCCCTCATTTATTTCAAATGGGGTTGTAAATTGCTCATTGAAGCATTTAAAAAGTGATGAGTGCTTTAAAATCTTTGTCAGATAATTCTAACATCTTTTTCATATTGTTGTTGGCATCCGATTGTCTTTAAATTCAGTTTGAGACCTTTCTTTTTTGTGGTATGATGATGACTTTTTATTGAAACCTGGGAATTTGCATTAACTTAGGAGATTCTGGATCTTACTTAAACCTTTTGTTTTAGATGGTTTTCTCTGCCACTGCTCTAGTAGGGGAGGGGGGATGCTGCCCATTAGTTTTGTTGTTGTTGTTGTTTTTTTTTTTTCCGGTATGTGGGCCTCTCACTGTTGTGGCCTCTCCCGTTGCGGAGCACAGACTCCGGACGCGCAGGCTCAGCGGCCATGGCTCACGGGCCCAGCCGCTCCGCGGCATGTGGGATCTTCCCGGACCGGGGCACGAACCCGTGTCCCCTGCATCGGCAGGCGGATTCTCAACCACTGCGCCACCAGGGAAGCACTGCCCATTAGTTTTGAGTTCACATATTTTGCAGTTCTGTTTGGTGCATACACGTTTAGGATTGATATATCTTCTTGGTGAATCAACATTTTTATTATGATATAATGTCTCTGTCTCTGATAATTTTCTTTGCTCTGAAGTCTAATTTATCTGATATAAATATAGTCTACCTCCAGGTCCCCCACTCTGTTGCCTTTGGAGGGAATAGGATCCTTACTACTTTTGGGTGTGGGTAGGAAAACTGGCTCCCCATGTGGGCACCACTGATACAGTGATGATGTGGCCTTGTTTGCTGGGCGATGATGAAAGTCTTGATTCTCCACTATGCCTGCTTTGACTCCATCAAGAATGGGAGAGGTGTTTTTGTTACTGGCAAGAGTGAGGTGAAGTTCAGCCTCCCCACGGTCTCCACTGACACTGTTGGGAGAGGGAGCCCAGTGCAGATGAAGATCCTGTTTCCATATCTGTCCTCTGACATTACCTCAGTGGGGACTCTGGGGTTCCTTGTTATAGCCTCTTGAAGATGGAAGTCTAGACTCCCCCATTTGGTCTTTGTGGGTATGGGTATGAGTGCGACCAGAGTTTTTTGTTTTCTTTTCTTCTAGTGTTTGGGTGGAGTAAACTGGTTATTGTATAAAAGTTTTTGATCTTACTAAGCTGCCCCTTTCTTTGTCCTTTGACTAGAGAGATCAGGCTTTTGTTGGGGCTTTTGTTTCGTGTCTGTGCCCGTTGTAACTTCCAGATTTTTGACTTCTTCTGTTCCAAGTCTAACATATATGAAGCAAAAGGAAAACCAAGGGAACTGACCACATTTCTTGGGTCTTGAGGTTCTAACCCAGTCTGCCTCTGGGACCAGTGAGAAGCCTCCCTTCTCTGATCACTTTACCCCTGCAGTTTGTTCTCGGTCATTTGGCACATGGCCTTTGGTGCTCATTCATTTACTCTTTCATTCAACAAAACTGGCTCTGTGCCTATTCCTGCAGATATGGTGACTAAAAGATCTTAAGTTATAGTTAGTGGAAGAGACAGTAATCACAGTGTCTGAGTAGACCCTATGATTTCCCCTGGCTGGACTTGCCTTGTCCTGGAGGAGGAGGTTCTAGGGGACAGGATCTGGGCCTTGCTTCTCCTGCCCAGGATGAGATGGGGCTCCTGGTCACAGTCCCAGTGGGAGACAACTGGAGGTTTGGCCCCATCAGGACACACTTACTCATGTACTGAGCGTCTGCCACTGCTGAGCCCACACTGGGCAGGGATGTGAGATGAGAGAGGTGAGGCCAACTCCTGGCAGCTCCAGGCCTGGGCAGGGCTGGGACAAGGCTGTGGAAACAGTTAATGCCTTGAAAGCTCACACCTGAATGGAAGATGCGGGTGCTAGTGGTGGTGGGGGATTAGAATACGGCTTCCTCAAGAAGGAGGCTTCTGAGCTGGACCTGGACAATGATTGAAAAAAATGCTAGTAGAAGGGCAGCCTAGGAGTGGGCTCTATTCCCTGCCCCCATCAGATGGAGCAGCTGGAAAAGGGACCCGGGGGACCCAGGTTCCCACCGGAGCCACCGCCCTAAGGCTTCCCCTCCCCTCCCCATGGGCATTGTCTTCTTCCTGCCATAACACCCTGATCTTTCCCCCTCCCCTGCGGGCACTGCTCTCCTGCCCACAACGCCCGTCTGGGCCCTGCATTGTCTCGGGAAGATGTGTGCTCACCCGGGTGGGTTATTATTAGCCTGCGATGAAGTGAAAGGCCCTGAATGGGAGATGCCGAGCTCCTGCCTGACACCATGGCCGAGGCAAGAAGGAAATGATTCATTATGGCTACAAGGCGTGCTCTAATTTCATATAACGAAATAAATGACAGTCGTATTTTGGGCGCCACCACGCGCAGATAGCATTGTTCCGTGACTGCCTCTCACCCGGGCTGCAAGGAGAATTAGAGCAGCCTTTGTGCAGAGAGATGAGGGGCTGGGGGTGCTTGAGGGGTGGCAGGTGCCGTGACCCTGGGAGGATGAGTGAAGTCACTGCTCGGTGGCTGGGGTGGCTGGGGACAGGGTTCCAAGACCTCCCCCACAATCAAGGGCCCCCGGCCTGCTGATCCCACTTCCGCTTCCTGTGCACCACACACCCCACCTTCCATCCTCACGGCTCCTCCAGACTCTGCCTATCTGTCCAATTCAGTCCCAGCTCTGGGTCCCCTCCTCCAGGAAGCCCACAGCGAGCTCTGCTTTTCCAACGCTGTGTCTACGCATACGTTCTCCCCCTCTTCAGGCTTCTGGGCTCCTTACACAACCACACGAAAACAGCTTTACATGAGGCTTCCTTGGCTGTGATGGTGGCCCCCAGTTCAGAGTCAGTGTACCTTCACCTTCTGGGGTAGGGAATTCCCTCAAGAGCTGAGCCCCATAGCAGGGCAGCTGTCATGGTGTGACAGGGCGGGACTGGCTGCATGATTTGTGGGGACCAGGGTCAGATGAAAATTCAGGGCCCCTTGTTAACAAAATTAAGAATTTCAAGACACAGCCGCAGATTCTTAAACCCAGTGCAGAGCCCTTCTGAGTGAGGGACTCTGTGCATTGCACAGGTGGCAGCCTCTGTCCATGGCTAGAGAGAAGAGACCCAAAGTTGGAGCTTGGGGTCCGCCTGGTTACAGCACTGATCCTCTTCTACCTCAGCTGTGGCCAGGACAGCTTGACGGGGCGTGGGGAAGGCCACTGTATCAGCCAGGATGCAAGCAGCTTCGACAGGCTTTCAGAAGTGGTGACAGAATCTTACTTCCCCAATGTGTTTCATTTGTGGTCTGGAACCTAAGATAAAAATAATAGAAGAAGAGGATAACATTCAAGGGCAATTTCATCTCTGGGCGTCTCACCAGGAGAGGAAGCCTCAGGATCGCTGGACCAAGGAATTCTTTTTCCTGCCATATTTGCACACAAAATGGTCTCATTTAAAAATGCACATGAAGAGTCATGTCAATCATAGACACTTGGAAATCGGTGCTGCCTTGACAGGGAAACAGAACTTTTCGTGGAATTTAATTCCTTCAAATACCTTTTTCAACTGGGTTGACAGCAGGGCCATGGAGAAGGGAACTCACATCCTCCTCCTGCTCCGCTGCATGTGGATGGGCCCCTCCATCCACCCACCACCACCCCCGCAGAGGTCACTGTATAGAGTGTGCCAGCAGTGAGCCGCCTGAGCTGGACAAGGTCCTCTCTCCCTGGTCTCTCTATTGTTCTCCAGGATTAAGTCTCAGCATCACTCACAGACCAGAAGAGGGGGGCTGGGCATGCCAATTCCCGGGAGGGCAGATCCCTGAGTCAGGGCCTGCACTGGGGTTTTTTAGCCTGCCCAGGATCCCTTATTAGTTGGCTTTCCCTGGGGACTACAGAGCTTGCAAACAGATGGTCCATGGGCTGTCTTCAGGTTGAGGTAGTTCCTTTCTTTCTTTCTTTCTTTCTTTCTTCCTTCCTTCCTTCCTTCCTTTCTTTCTTTCTTTCTTTTTGTTATAATTGGTGAACTTGTTTTCTGGTTTGGTTGCTCACTTCTTTCATTGTTTTTTTCTTTTTTAAATTACTTTTTAATCTTTATATTTTTAATAATTATTTTTAGTTTTTATTTTAATAACTTTGTTTCATTTTATTCTCTTTCTTTCTTTCTTTCTCTCTCTTTCTTTCTTTCCTCCTTCCTTCCTTCCTCCCTCCCTCCTTTCTTTCTTTCTCTTTCTCTTTCTTTCTTCCTTCCTCCCTTTCTTCCTCCCTCCCTCTCTCCCTCTCCCTCTCTCTCTCTCTCTTTCTTTCTTTCTTTTTTTCCCTCTGCATTCTTTTAGCAAAACCTGAATTAGGTTCCAGCCTTTACAAATCACAAGTTTGCACGTAAAATCCAAATTTCTGACTTCTCTTGAAAAAAAATCCAGAGATTCCCACATGAACATGACTGGGGTGCCGAATAGGGCTGCTCCTTTCAGACGAGGCCATGCTCTGTAGTTTGCCTTGGTCCCCACAGCTCTGTACCTTCTCCCAGCCCTGCTGTGAGTGGCGGTCCACATAAAGTTGGATTTGCACTGCTGTATTTCTTACACCTGGCTGGCATCACTCCTTTGGGTTGCCTGCCTGGCTTCCATAGGCATTTTGCCTCTTTTCTCCTCATTTAGAAGTTTCTGGTGGTGCTTTGCTGATCATAGATGGCCCAGTGACGGGGGATGTAGAAGGGCATAGACGGGAAGTGTCCACACCATGTATCCCCATCCCTTCCCTGTGCTCTGTGGAAGTGCTTGACTTATGCTGATGATCAAGTTATTAGTCTAGACATTTCTTCTTGCTTATTGAGAGCAGAGTGGGGGCAGAGAGAGAAGGGGTAGGGAGAGGGGACAGTGGTCAGGTGGACAGAGATTTTGCTGACTGCCCTTGGCCCCTACTTGCTGAAACATGAATTTGCATCATTATGACCTTATGTTTGAAAAGCACGCTCCCTAAATTGTTTCTCTCCTCTGCCTGTTCCCATGGCTGGAACTGGAGCAGCGTGTAACAGGGCACACCTGGACCCTTCAAGAGGGGTGAAGCCTCAGCTCCGCGCAGAAGCCACTTCATGGAGCCCAGCTCACGCTCTGCCCAAGGCCTGCCTCCCTGGCTGGGGGGAGGCTGGAAGGCAGGGATGTTTTCTGAGTGACCACCACTGAGGAAGGGCAGCTGAGCTGGCCGCTGTTGCTGCCTCGACAGGCCCTATGCCCCGTAGGACATCCATAGGTCCAAAAGAGTCGAGAGACAAAGTCAAGGCCCAGGAGCCTCTTGCTTATGGCTGCTTCTTGTCCCTGGGCCCATGAAGAAGACCGTGCCTCCCACAAACTCTCTTTGTCCCTCAGGCCATTCTATAGGGCACCGTCTCTGCTTCCCAGCAGGTGTCGGCTTGCCTTGACATTCTGGCGAGGCAGGGACAAAGTTTTCATATTAATACGAAGATGGTGAAAGCAAGGACAGGGGGCTGCCACAATGTCCAACTACGGGAACAACCCACCTTTCCAATACTACCTTATTAATTGGCCGTTCGGTAGATTGGGGCCCAGTTGAATTAGATAAAGGGTAATGTATGCAGTAGTGGGAATATGCAGCCTTCAGCATCAGGTTAAATGTTGCTTTGCACACAGCCCAGGGCCACTGCTTTCCAGAAAGCGCCCCCGCCCTGTGGTGGATTGGAGTTTAGCTGCACCAGCTACAGAGGGTCTCTTTGCTGAGAGTTTCTGGAGCTGGGTTTATGCAATGTGACCGCCTGTCTCAGGGATGTCCTTGCATTCTGGGACCCACTTGTGGACTTCACTTGGGAGGGGGAGGTCTGGGGGTATAACCATCACCTAAGAATAGGCTTCTGTTGCCAACTTGCTGCATTACCAGGGGTGCCCCGGAGTTAAACTCTAGAAGAGTCCCCCATATCCCTGAGAAGAAATTCTCTTGATCTGTTATGTCATTTCCTTTGGAGACCCTGTCCTGATTCTCAGAAAGTTGCCATATGGAAAACCAGGCTGAAGAAAGCCATTCCATCTGAAGGTCAAGTGGATTGGGGAGGCGGCAGGTGGCCTGCAGGGGAAGGACAAGCACTGACCTTGAAATGCCAGCCACGTGGGTCTGGGACCTTCCTACCCAGACTCTGGGATGGTGCCCTTTGTCCACAGTCAGGGTTTGGGTTTCCAAAAGCACGCAAGCGCCCGAGCCGGCCCTGGGCTCCCTCGTGCCTCTCCTGCAGACCCGGGAGCTGTGGCATCGCCTGCCTGCTGGCCTCTCTTCTGTGGCCCGGGTCCCTCCGTAAGTCAGAGCCTGCAAGAAATCACCGTCTACACCTACCTGCCTCCATGGCTCTGAGTGGAAACCACCGGGGTAGTGAGGTGTTTGACAGTTTGAGCAACGCTCCAGCGAGAAAGGGGTCCTGAGGGAGGCTGAGAAACCCTATGAAGCCAAAAAGGTCCACAGAGCACCTCGGCCCTGATAGGGGACTGGCCGTCACTGCCCGGCCCTCAGGCAAGAGGGGAGCCCAGCAGGGCAAGGCAGCTCCACTCTGTCCTGGAGGCCCCAGGCTTTGGACTGTGGGCTGTTCGTCTCCCGGGCCCTTGGGCTTTGACAAACTGATCCCGGTTTGCCCAGGACTTTCTGGGTTTTGCTACTGAATATCTACATCCAGGGAACCCCTCGGTTGCACGCAAACCGGATGGTTGATCAGCCTACCTGGGCATGGTCCAGGAGCCAGAAGGGTGATTAGGGGGTAAAATCCGGGCTGGGTGGGGCTGGTCCAGATGTGAGGACATGCCTGTAGAAGAGGTCGTTGCCTCTACAGATGCTTCATGCATGTCCTACACTTTCCCTGCACAGGCAACCCTGTGACATCATTGTACACATGCACATGCAACACAGAATATGCACATGAGGTCCCCATCGTGACAGCAGCTGTGTCAAGATGGCTTTTCTAGTCACGGTGGCGGCTGATGTTGAACGAGCAGGTGTGTGAGGAGGCTGCGCTGGCTTCTGGGCTTTGCTCGTGTACCCTGTTAATGAGGTTGGTCGTCGTGCCACCTCCAGGAGGTGGGGGACCTGACTCTCCTCACCTCCTAGAGGAGCAAACTGGCCTGGCACTTGCCCAAGGTCAGAATGCGTGGAGTTGGGGTTTGGATCCTGGCTGTCAGGCTCTACAGCCTGCACGAGAACCTCTCCACCTCGTGGGAAATTGGTGACAGGTTCCATTTTTGGAGACGGTGGTCTCTGGAGCAGCTCGTCTCCTTGCTGGAATCTTGTCCCCCTGCAACACCCTCTGCTCATCCTAACTCCAGGCGTTGTGACAAGGGCGTTGTGACAAGGATGGGGCATGTCCCTCCACCAGCCCCCCGGCGCGGAGCGGTTGCTCAGTGCACACGCGTTGATTGAACGTCGGGGTCTGCACGTGGAGCCCAAGAAGCCTCTCTTCTTCACCGGCTGCCTGGAAACCACGTGGAGCTTGGAGTCAAATATAGACTCAGACATGTCATCACTGTGTGACCTCTTTGGGAATTTGCGTGGTCCCTTTGAGCTATGGTTTTCTCCCGGGAAAATGGGAAAGATAAAAATGAGCCTGCCTCATAGAGTTCTTCTGAGGCCCCGAGACAATGAAGCCCTCGAATGCAGAGCCCTCCATACAAGAGTCAGCTATGCCTGCCCCGATCTGCCTGCCCCGCCCAGGGATGTCCCTTCCCTTGGGAACTGGGGAGAAAGCCTGGGCTCCCCACGTTCCCTCTCTCTGCCGTGTCTCCTCATGGTGGCCTGCGTGGGCACTGGTACCCAGGGCCACAGCGGGGAGGAGGCTGGCGCTGTAACTGTGCAAAGCTGCTATGGAGTTAGCAGGGCAGGAAGGAGGCCTGGCCCCTGGAATAGCAGAGGTAGTGACCACAGTTTTCCATGTGGAGAGGGGGGCCCAGGGCTTTGGGTGCCCCTGGTGGGGAGAGCCTGGCACCGACACCTATGAGCACATGCGTGGAGACAACTATCGAGAAGGTCAAGGGTTCAAGTGACCACAGCTGCTGTCCATCAGGAAGGCCCGGAGCCATCCATGCAGCGAAGGAAGGAATGGGTCAGAGAAAAGGGACAGAAGGTAATTGTCTGCCTGCGGAAACCCAGCCTGATGTTCCAGAGCCAGTGCATAAACTATCCCTTCCATGAGGCCTTCTTGTGTTCCCCTTACTAATCTTTTCTTCATTTGGGTCCCCAGACTTCTTGCTCCTCTGTTTAGCTGTGTTTCATCTTTTCATCTGTCCTTCTCACAACCTGAGCCTCCTCAGAGGCAAGGCAGTGTCTGAGTCAATGGTGATTTTTGCTCCCAGGAGCTGGCAAGGACACAGAAGGGAAGGGAAATGGACGTGGAGGTTGCCCCTGGGGACAGCTGGTCAACCCTCCCTCCTTAGACATCTCGTCCACATGCCCACCTGGGACAAGGTATCAGATCCAAGTAGCAAGATATAGTGAAGCTCTGCATCTTGTAGAATCCTGGAAAAAACAGGGTGGAAATTTCTGGGTCTTGCATTGGCATTGTGGGCTGCAGTCATAGCCATCAATGTAGGACCACCTTGTAGAGTCTAAACGCTGAAGCAGATTTGCTCCCTACGCAGTTGTTTCGTCTTTCATCTTGTATTCATGTGCCCTATACACGTGCGTATGAATGTTGGTGGATTGTCATATCAAAGGACAAAAACAACAGCCCAGCAATCGGCCTGGTGTGCGAGGCCTGATCTTGTGACTCAAAGTTGCAAGAGTTAAGGTCTCGACACCGCCCTGCTTGGGCTCATTTGGAGTATCTGAGACCACTTATACATTTTTCTGAGATCTTTGGTGGAGGTGTTTTTTCTTTCTCTTTTTTCTGTGTTTAGGGAAGAAGCTTGTGGGAGCTTTTGGAACCCCTGTAATGATGGGGACTGTAATGAAACACATGAACGAGTTGGCACTAGAGCTGGGAAGGGTGAGAAGGTCCCCCGCTACAGGGCGTACAGAGCGGGCTGGGGCTGTTGGCTTCTGTGGAGTTTGACACTCTGAAAATTGGACTCCCCTCGATCCCAGCACTCCATGGCATTCTCTGGAAAGAGAGCGGAGCAGGGCAGAGTGCCATATGGCAGTAGGACCCCTATATTAGTCAGCTCAAGTTCCCATAACAAAATACTTCAGACTGGGAGGCTTAAACAACAGAAATGAATTTTCTTGCAGTTGTGGAGGCTGGAAGTCTGAGATCAGGGTGCCAGCATGGTCAGGTTCTGGTGAGAGCGCTCTTCGCGGCTTGCAGACACCACCTTCTCCCTGTGTTTTCACATGGGAGAGAGAATGATCATTAAAACAGAAATCTGGTCCTGCCACTACCCTGCCTAAACCCTTCCAATAGCTCCCCATTGCATTAGAATAACCCCCTAACTCTCATCACAGCCTCCACAGACCTCCATGATTCGGACAGGCCTGACCTCTGACCCCACGCCACTTCCTCTGATGCTTGGGAGCCTCCAGCCGCTGACCTTTTGGTTCCTTGAATTTGAGCCTTAACATTTGCTGTTCCCTCTGCTTGAGAAATGCAGTTTGTCACTTGGGTCTTGATTGACTTCCTGATGGCTATCTCTCTGTCACACCACAGCTGTTGCATTTCTTCAAAGCTCTTACGTCCAGAAGGCTTCATCTTCTTGTTAGAACGTCAGCTCCATGAGGGCAGGCATCTCATCTCTCTTACCCAGTGTTGCACCCGCAGTACCAGAGCAGCGCCTGGCCCATAGGAAATGCACCGCCAATATTTGATGGATGAATGTACCTCTCGGAGCCTTTCTCTTGGAGGTAGTGTAGGGGCACTCAGAGTACCTTCAGAGGCCCCCCTCCCCCTCCGCCAGCATCCAAGGTCATCCATTCTTCGGCCCCTCCTTCCCTCCCTCCTGGCCCCATGCTGTGCAGTCACTGGCTCCAGGTACCTCGGACCACTTTGGAGGCTCAAAGCACACTCACGGCTCTAGACTCATGCTTTTGCAAAGGTCTTCCCAGCTCCCTGAAATATCCAAATCAGGATCCTCCAGAGGGTTCTGAAAAAGTCCCGTTTCAGGAATCTGTCCCTTCCCCCCACCCATACACACTCCCATCCCCTAAGGTGGCATTTGCCTTCTGAGGAATCGAGGTTGGTTCATCATTTCACATTGCTCCTTGGATGCTATGGGCCGTCCCGGTCCCCTGGCAGCTGAGCAGGAATTGGGTGAAGAGGCTGGTGCTTCAACAGTGTCCCCTGCATGTGTGGCTGTTTCCTCTCCTGCGTTTCCCTGGCACTTTGTTCACACGGCACCAGGGGCTCAGAGTCTGCTCCGTTGTTCATATTAGTTTGCTCATTCTTTCACTCACTGAGGCGTCCACGATGTTCCGGGTACTGTGATAACTGCTCAGGATGCAGGGAGACGTCCCCGCCCACAAAGGGGAGCCGGGTCCTACATTTCTTGGAGGTGGCGCCCATGATGAGTCCTGTGCACGGGACTGGATGGATGAGACATTGTCATCACATTGTCGTGTGAGTTGATTTTTCGATTGAAGAATTTTTAAGAAGCACGCAGACCACTACCATAATAAGAGGTATTATTTTCAAGTCCAATTTTGTTTTGAGAGGCTCAAGAAAATCGAACATTTGAAGATAATTTTAAAAATCCTGCAAAACAAGGGTGGGGCATTGCTGTCCTGGCTTTGGACCATCTCCCTGGAAACTTTTGGCTGGGAGACACAGGCCACCAAACAGTGTGTGGGACAAGCTGAGAGCCCGGCCTATTCTGGGGCCAAGGAGAGGGGGTTCAGAGGAAAATTCTCAGGGGACAGGAGTGAGTACTTAGGACAGGAAGCCATGGCTGACCACCCCCAGGACTTATGCGTGCCTGCTGTATGTGTGCCTTGTCCACTGGGGTCTGGATGCTTCTGGGTCCTCTCTGGAATCCAATTCCAATTGCTTTTGGAATCTTCCACAGATGTTCTCTTTCCTTGGAAGGATGTTTTCTCATTTCCTTGAATCTTATCTGTTCTTCGTGAAGCCTCCTGTGACATTCCCCCACCCTCCTGAGGCTCTGCCTTTGCAGTCAGCACTCTTCCAGGCTGGCGAGTGTACAGACCAGAGACTTGGGGCTCGGGCGACCAGGGCCCTAGCCTTAACCAGGGCTCCCCCCACCGTTCCTCTCAGGCAGTTCTGGAACTTCTGGGTCCAGCTCCATGCAAACCAGGGCTACTGCCATCTACCCTGAGGGCTTACACAAAGGTTGTTTATCATTCCCTTTCAGTGCCCCTGTTAGAATACAATTCCCTCGGGATCCCGTAGAGCCACACAGCCCACTGTGCTTTCATCCAAGCTGTTAATAAATATTTGTGTTGGATTTAGAAAAAGATAATAAATGTGAAGATGATTTAAAAACTAGAAAGGCATTTGTTTTCCCCAGAATTCAACTTCTGGGAAAGTCCATTTGGATGATTAAATGATTAATAATAGGCAAGGACATTTTTTTGGGGAAAAAGAGAGATGGAGAATTTGTATTAGATATTGACACGCATTTTAAAGCCACAAAATAGATCAAGATAACAAAACATAAAATCCAAATGCAGACCTGTCATAGCCCAGGCTGTCTAGAAAATAGGGCTTGAGGCAAGGATGAAAGTGCCGATGTTTTATTTGGGAGGCGCAAACTGGGCAGAGAGAGCGAAGCGGGGGTGGGGGGGTGGGAAGCAAGGCAAGGAGGGACGGGAAGCCACGTGCGGTCCCGCGTGGTGACGGACAGACACAGCAGGCAGGTGGCTTTGCTTGGCTCTGTGGTCTTCTCCAGATGGACTGTGCCCGCAGAAACTCCGTCTCTGAGTAGCTGGGAGTGAAGGCGAAGAGGGAATTTGTGTGCCTGGCTCCCTCCCATCTCCTGTTTCCCTCTGGTCACAGTTCATCCCCTGGGTGGTATCTCCTCTGCATTTCCACGATGCCTCTTCTGGGTTGCACCTTTGGCAGCTTCTCACCACACCAGCCCCATACCCAGAGGTGAGGTGTTTCCTGCAAGTCTGCAAGTGGCCGGAGATGCCGGAAACACGAGGTATGTGGTTTGGCTGCTGGCTGCACGGTGGTGACCAAGGCGGGGGTCAGGGGCTGGGTTCAGGCACAGGAGGTTCTCACCACAGGGGCAAAATTTAAGGGAGTGAAAACAAACGGCAATCAGGCTAAATTATATTTGAATGCAGTATTGAAAAAGTCAAAATTAATGCAAAAACTTATGATGAAGAAATATCTAGAAGATGTGGCCCCTATATGTCTAGCCTGCTAGATTCCTAAATAGGTGCTGTTGGTACAAATTTATCACAAATAAGGATATGTAATACAAATTCCAATTTGCATGTGGTTAGTTTTCACCAAGCATTATAAATGCTTGAATGAATAAATGTGCCTGACTCTCTCCCATTCAAGCATTTATTGAGTACTTATTGCATACAGGTACCGTGCAAGCACGAGATCACCCATTGCTTGCTGCTGTGAAATCTACCGTCTAGCAGGGAGAAGAGTCATATTAGATTAATTATTGCACAGGCCATTTATTGATCAGAATCTTGATAAATATTTTGAAGAAAGAGAACATATAGTGAGGGACTCACCCGTCTTGGTGGTCAGGGCAGGCTTCCTGGAGGGGGTGGCATTGGAGCAGGGATGTGAAGAAGAAGGGATGAGCAAGATGTGGTTGGCCAGGAGGGGTGGTGCCCTCCCTGATCACTTCCTACAAAAGGGACCCCTGTTCGCCACCTTTGGAAGGGTGCCGTGTTGAAATGGTGATAATACGCTGGAGAAACACATGGATGGGAGGTTGGAGAAACGGCCACTGTGAGTCTGAATGGAAGCCCTCAGCGGGCAAGCCCGGCGGGCGACAGGGGCAGGAGGCTGGGTCCAGGGGAGGGGCGGGGGCCGGAATGGACACGCGGAGGCTGCTCCCACGGAGGTGTGGGCACGAGGCGACCAGGCAGAGACACGGGAGCGAGGAGGTCAGAATCTCAGGGCATCCTTACGTTTAGGAGGCCTGGGAAGGGATGGTCAGGGAGGTGGGAGAGGAGCAGGGTGAAGCAGGGGAGGAGGACCCCTCAACTCCAAAGACAAGAGGAGCGGAGCTGGCAAGGGGCTGGGGGAGGGCCTGGGGACAGAAGGACAGGGAGGGCCCCACTGAGCTGTCTGTGTGCCTGCCTCCTCTGTGCAGTGTTCCCAGGCTTGGAGCCGCCCTGGGGGAGGCCCGTGGAGCTGCGCTGAGCAGAGCCCACGTGCGACAGGCTTGTCCTCCTGTTCCCTCTTGGTGGCAGTTGAGGGAAACCCTTTGGGAACGTCAGCGGTCATGGCTGGCCTGCTCCAGGGTGTCTCTGGCTGGGGGCAGATGTGGACTCTGCCCTTCTGGGAAGAAGGGATACTTGGGTTCCATGGTGGGCTGCAGAGAGCTTCCCACTGGCCCAGCACCCAGGCCACCATCCTGGCCACCTGCAAAGCCCTGTGGGCTGGCCTCAGTGCTAGAGTCTTTCTGCCACACCAGGTGGAAGACATCCTCTCCCTGTCTGACCCAAGTGACCTGCCGCCCGCCCTCAGGTGCCCGCCCCTCGGCAGTCCTCCTGTCCTCCCTGCAGCCATGAGGCAGCAGCTGGACCTGGCCTCCTCCTTCCCCCAGGCCCGGGGGCTCCTCCTGGGAGAGATGCTTTCCAGCATGCCTCGCGGTGGCAGCAAGCGTAAATGGTGATGAACCAGTAGGTGACGGGACGAGTTCTCAGCCCACCAAGTCAGATGTACCAAAGTGGGGGGACATACTCTAACTTTTTTATGTTGCTGTAAACATCGTGCCAGTAGTAGAAACTCAAGCTAATCAATTCTGGAGAAACAGTTAATTTGGAGTTTCTCAGTCAAGTCAGGGATTTCCCGCCTTCTTATCTAGGGGATGGAGGAGGTGGCTTGCTCGCAGGCAGTGGAGATAGCCAGATAGCCTTCGATGCTGCTGCCTAGAGATTTCTCACTGGTCCATGATGTGCCCACACCTGCCAGCGCCTCATCCTGCAGAAGGTGCCCCCGTGCTGCTTGCTTTCTCTCCCAGCTAA
The DNA here is from genome assembly GCF_002837175.3 of Physeter macrocephalus. Taxonomy (NCBI): domain Eukaryota; kingdom Metazoa; phylum Chordata; class Mammalia; order Artiodactyla; family Physeteridae; genus Physeter; species Physeter macrocephalus. The sequence goes on from NC_041230.1 coordinate 15,489,579, forward strand.
TTGCACTTTCTTCCCGGGTGTGTGGGAAAGGTGGGTGGCCTTCCAGAGCTGCTCCGGAGCCCCTGGGAACTGGGAGGGGTTGATGGAGACCTGCCGGCTCCAGCCCCACAAGCCCATCTCTGTCCCATCCTTTTCGTTGGAGCTCCAGGGAGTTGAGCAGTCTGTTGGGTGGTGCTTAGACTGAGCTAGGTGGGACCCAGGGTCTTGCTCAGTTGCCCACGTGGGCCTCGGGCTCTGTACTGTTGCCCCCTCTGACTCTCTCCTCTCCCCTAGACCAATTTTGACTATAGGTGAGGGGAACACCTGGATTGTACATCACTCCTAATTGTTTCCCACCCATTTGTCAACATTTGAAAGACAAAAGTAAAAAAAAAAATTTTTTTTTCTGAAAAATTTTCTTTAGTTTATTGCAAGTATTTTTACAAAAAGAAACCAGCAGAAGGGATCTAATTGTATTGTGAAATCCCAAGTCTTCATCCCTTTTTCTTGGCTTTTATACACAAGGATGCTGCTTATTTAGCGTGTCCTGCTCTTCATTTTCTCTCTTGTCCATGCCTTTGTTTTTAACTTCTCTACAACAACAGATGTGTTGCACCGAGCTGCCTATGCAGTGGAAGGTGGTGTGGGGAGAGCACAGGGTCCGTATTTCATGGGGTTGGTGTTTCCTCATCACGGGTGCCCGTAGCTCCTCCTCCTTGCTTCCCTTGTGGATCTCAGGCCCCATGGTCACGTGCCACAAGCCTCCAAGCCACGGCCATGCTGAGGCGGGATTACAAAAACAACGGCCAGTTCAGGTGTAGGTGAGAGTATGCATCAGCTTGAGAAGAATTGCCTCTCAATATCTTTGGTTCTGAAAATGTAAATCAATCAGGAGGACCACAAAGAAGGGAGTTATTTCCTGCCTGTGTGGATGGAATGAACCTTCGGGGGCCACCAGGTGCTTCTCTCGGTAGCCTCAGTAAAGCTAAGGAAAGCCAGAATGTGGAGGTCTGCATCAGAAGTGGGGCTGGAAATGGGTGACGAGTCTAGGGTTGAAGAAGAGACTGGTGGTTATGGTGGTCTTGGGCTACCTGCCCAAGTTACTGTATGCATCCATCAACATTTGGGACCCAGAACCTGAAGGATGCCATGAGACTGTATGATGAAAGGGAAACAAGATTTTGCTGAAGATCTCCTGCGTATCAGGCACTGCAGATGGAGATAGTTATCACCATCCTCCTGCCCTTGAATGGCTCCCAATCTAGTGGTGGAGACAGAACTACAAACAGGTGAGTGCATGATAGCCCAAAGTCTAGCTCTTGCCTGCGTGGCTGGATGGCTGGATAGGACATTGAGAGAGACATGAACAAGGTACAGAAGTAAAACCAAAAGAGGGAAACATTCACTCTGCTGGGGATGGGGCGGGGGAGTGGGGTAGAGGGCTCTGAGTATTGAGAATACTCAGACTTGGCATCTAATCCTGGCACTGCCACGGGCACTCTGTCGGTCCTGGAAACCACTCCCAGTTTCCGGGTCTTATTTTCCCTGTGTCTACTAGACTGATGATTGATTAGACCAGAGGCTGTTAACTCAGATGCCTGCAGGGGCCAGTTGGTAAAATCTCTGGGTGCAGGGCACTGGGAGAGGCTGGCACACTGGGGTGGGCGTCATTGTTAAATGGGGAAACTGCAATTCCATCCTGGTCATCTGTGCCGTGTGGCAATACGGGCCCAGTTTGGCCAGATCTTTCAAGTTTCCAAAGAAGCTGGGAATATGAACGTTTGTGAGAAACCTCCATATTTTTAAGTGGCAAGTATTTCAAATAAAAAGGAAAGGCGGCACTGCATGGGGCAAAAAGTCTGTGGGTCAGACTTGGTCCCAGCTCTTCTAGAGTTCGACCAGGGCACTGGAAGCTCTCTGTGGGGTTTCCCCACTCTGTTGGTCTGAGAATTACCGTTGGACCATGATTCTCTGTGGCAGAGAATTCCTGCCAATGAGGTAAAAATGCATTGTGAGGCTCCCACAAACCAGGAGGGCATATGTGGCCACACGTAGCTGCACCAGAAAACCCAAGGACAGTCTCGAGAATCTGGGCCCAGTCCTGATACTCCCACTTCCTCATTGGGTGGCCCGACCTGAAGGCCTGGCTTGTTCATCCTTCATTCATTTATTCAACAAATAATTATTAGAGCTTCTTGGTGCCAGATCCGTTGCAAGTTCAATGGCCATTTGAGAATTTTCTAAGATTCTTCATATCGATGGATTCACAAACCAGGAAAAGGAGAGCCGTGGTTCTACAGCTACTCCTTTTTTGGCCAAGGTTATCTTAAGGTCGTGGAGCCCTTTGAAGCTGGGTAGCTGCCTCCTGGAGCCCGGCAGGCAAGCCCAATCCCTGCCCTGCGGCATTGAAAGTCCGCACTCTGCTCGTTGAGTTTGGAACCCGTTTCCTCTGGGCAGGGCCAAGTCTTTGCAGAGGCGAGAGGGTGGACGCGCTGGAACAGCCAGTGCCTTGGATGCACACCTGGCCCGGCAGCCCTTCTGGAGTGGCCACTTCCCAGGCTGCAATAATTCATCACAGGCGGGTTCACAAACGTACTTAAGAAAGAAGGGATGATCTATTTTGTACATGCTCCTTAAAGGGATTCCATTTTAGCTCCAATTGTAATTTTTACCTTTTTCAGGGGAATTTATTGACACTGTGCCTAGCTCAGCCCTCGTTTTGGCATCCTCCTTTTGTCTGCAAGCACACTCACCAGCCGCTTAATTTGTCATAGCCCTGGAGGTATCAGAACTAATGAGCTTTGTTTGAATAGACTTTTTCCAGTTCATCTAGCACACTTTGGGGTAATCACTCAGTTTCTGTTTGCTTCTGATCCGAGGCATTGTGGGAAATATAAGAAAATAATGGTTAAAAAAGCAGTATAAATGGGTAACAGCACATTTTCTGCAAAGCCCTGACGATGTTATTTTTAAAATTTCACCACTTACTGAAGTATTGAGAGTGTACTCCAGGTACGACCATTACAACATCATATCAGAGGAGAGTCTGATCAAATGTTATTTTTCAATTAGCCAGGAGTTTTCTACTTTGCCTTCCTTAAGTAGTTCATAGCTAACAAATCTTTAAACAATCTAATCTCTTAAGGTTTGGAAGTGGACAGATAATAACCATGAACACATAACAGTGTCTCAGCACCGAGGATTTAAAAATCTAGTCCAGGGATTACATACAGGGATGCTTTTTATTGGTCAGACAATGGCGTTTTCATTTCTCTAAAGCAGCTCCTCAGAGCTCCCGTGTGCCCACCAAGCATGCGGTGGGTGGAAGGTCTAGGGAATGGAGCCTGGGGGCAGGGGCTGTACACGTAGTGCAGGCAGGGCGGGGAGGCGCCGCTTTTAACCCCCACTTTCTAGGTGGCACTGTCATCTGTGCCACCCTGATCGGCAGGCTCTGTCTAGGGCAGGCCTTCTGTTTTTAAGGATTACTATTTATGTTGCCAACGACCGGAGTTGTGGTTTTTAAGGACTGTTGGGAATCTGTAAAATGGGTCAATTCGGCAGAACGTTGGATGTCCCCAGACCCCCTGCTTGGGGCCGGGAGAGACAAAACAGGGTGCGTAAGAGAAGCCGCCTCCATTCTGAGGGCTGCCTCCTGCAGATTTCCGAAACAAAATCCAATAAGCAGACAGACAGGTCGTCTTTGTCCGACTAAGGATGCCGGGGTGGCCTTTCCCAGCCGTAAGGGAAGCGCAGGAAGAGGAGAGCGCGCATTTACGCATGCGCATCACAACTTTCATCGCGGTAGGTGGCGGAGGTGTCTGGGGAGGGGATGTGAAGGTTGGGCATTGCCGTCACTCAGTGGAAGGGGCGGGGAGCATGCTACGGGGTCAGCTGGTCAGGTGAACCGAGTTAGGGACGAACCTGCATTACGTTCAACTCAGTCCGTGTCCCTGTGGATTGGACAAGATTCATCCGCTTCCTTTCGCAAAGGAGGAAGCCAGAACTCTGAGCTCTTTGGCCACCTGCCCCTTGATCACAAGGTGGCAAGGGGCACGACTGGAACCCGGGGTTCTTTCCATTTCGTCACACATTTGGAATCCTCCCTGTGTCACACCTGCTAGGGTTAGTAAGCATCACCACCACCAGCAGCTGCAGTAGCCCCAGCAAACTCTTAGCAGCGTCCAGGGAGTCTGAGACCCCATGCCAGGCTCTGTGGGGTGTTCGAGGTGAGGCAGAGGCCCCGGATCTTTGGGGACTGAGCTCTGACGGCAGGGCAGATGCTGAGTGACAGTACAAGAAGCAGTGAGAGCAGGGCAGAGGTGGATGGAGGACAAGCCTCCTAGTCCGAGGAGAAGGGAGCCACCAGCCCAGAGCAGGGTTGTTAGGAAACCATTGACCGCAACCGCCCGCCTTGGCCAGGCACGACAATAACCCCTGGCGTGAGCTGTCTCACAACGGGAGGTCGGAATAAGGAGCATTGTGCTGCTGCTGGAAACTAACCCAGAGAATTCGGGAGAGGTCAAAATGAGGGAGGAGATGCCAGCCCATAATATGTCTGGCCAACCTTGCAGAAAGCCTCATGCTGGAATCCATCTTGGCTGAGAGATGCACGCCACCAGGAAGGGCGCTGAGTCAGACCAAATAGGGGCACCAGCAAGATGACTGGCCAGAGACAAACTGGAAAGCGAACTCCACCACCATAAACCCTGAGGCTGCGGGCCATGTGGCAGAGCAGTTCTGCTGGGTTCCCTGACCCTGTTGCTCTCCACTTGAGCACCCCTTTCCAATAAAGTCTTTTGCTTTGTCAGGACATGTGTCTCCCCTGCAGCTTATTTCCGAGTGTTAGACAAGAGCCCACTCTCGGGTCCTGGAAGTCAGCCACCTTGGTCTCTCTGGAGCTTTGATCCCCTGAGAAAGCACCAGGCTTGGGGTGGGGGGGATTGTTTTTGAAGAACCACTGGCAGTGGCTGAGGATCCTCTGCTGGAGAAATCAATCTGGAGAGACATGGGTGGAAAGTTGGGCCCAGGACAGCCAGCTGGGTGGGGAGGAGTTGGGGCAATTCTTTGGAATGCAAGGCTCCTGGAAGGCAGAGACATGGTAAGTTTTGAATTTGGAACTGACACCCTGGAGGCTGAGAGAGGGGTGGATTGGACTGGCTGGGGCTGCAGAGGGGAGAGGAGGAAGTTTTTCTGGGCCCTATTGCTTCGTCTATAACAATGAGGTTGTTTGGTGTCTCAGCTGCATAGCAAAACACTTCAAAACAGTGGTTTCAGGGAACTACCATTCTGTGGATTGCTGGGCAATTGTACTGTCTGGGCCAGCCTGGTTGGTCTGGGCTAGCCTGGTTGGTCTGGGCCTGCTGGGCTTCCTTGTACATTCACAGTGAGCTGACAGGTTACTGGGCAGCTGAGGTTGGCCTCCCTCGAGTGTCTGGAGGTGGACTAGTGCTTGGCTAGGGCACCTCTGTTCTCCTCTACGTGGGCTCTCATCCTCCGGGGTGGGAGTGGGCTATGGGTCAGACAGTGTGCACTGCCCTCTCTTTTCCCCACTTCTGCCATTGGCTGGGCCTCTGATCTAACCCTTTAATTTATGCTGACATGCACAAGTAATCTCTCTCCATGTGTGGGCTTGGAGTGAACTCTCTAATAATAATAGATATCATTACTGACACCACAGTTATTCATGAAGTTCCTGTGTTAAAGTGGAAAAGAAACAACACAAGGACAAATGCCAAGTTGGGGACGTTCTTAATTTTCTTCTTCTTTTTTTAAAATTGGAGTATAGTTGATTTACAGTGTTGTGTTACTTTCTGCTGTGCAGCAAATGAATCAGTTATACATATACATACATTATCTTTTATAGATTTATTTTCCCATATAGGTCATTACAGAGTATTGAATAGAGTTCCCTGTGCTATACAGTAGGTCCTTATTAGTTATCTATTTTATATATAGTAGTGTGTATATTGTCAATCCCAATCTCCCAATTTATCCCTCCCTCCCTTCCCCCTCTGGTAACCATATGATTGTTTTCTATATTCATGACTCTATTTCTGTTTTGCAGTAAGTTCATTTGTACCATTTTTTAGATCCCACATATAAGCGATATACAATATTTGTCCTTCTCTGCCTGACTTATTTCACTCAGAATGACAATGTTGCTGCAAATGGCTTTATTTTCTTTTTTTTATGGCTCAGTAATATTCCATTGTATATATGTATTAATTTTCTTCTTAAAAAATGTAAAAAAATTCACGTTAAGGAGGATCAAGTCTGTAACTTTGCTAGTCCCCAGGGCCAGCCAGCACCTCAGCAGAAAAGCCTGATGCATGTGTGGCACCTTAGGCTTTCCAAATGCTGTCATCTGCATTCTCTCTTGAGCCTCCAAACCAACATTGTGAGAAAGGTAGGAGGGGTATCATATAACCCTCACTTTATGGTTGAAAAAACTGAGACATGAGGAGAGGAATGTCCAAGGTCAGTTGCAGAGTAAGGAATTCTGACTCTAAGTTTCAGTGTTTTTCCATTTTGCTTCACAATCCTGACTCATCCTCAGTAGTGGCCCACTATGACCCCTGGATCGTTCTCTTTTCTAGTGAAACTTATTTGGCTCTTATTTAGCAGTGTGATGCATTGCTTTTGGCTACAGATATTCTCCTAGAAGACTAAGCTTTGGGTTGTGAGGTATCCAATAGCTAATTTGAAATGAAAATCATCTTATTTGCATTGTCATTGTCAGAATGTCTCTAAGGTACATTGCCAAGGACAGAGTCAATGAAAAATAGCCTATGAACTTTGTCTCTGTGCATCTCTTTCTAATTTAATTGGGGTCTCCCTTTTTCTGGAAAATTTCAGAGACAACCACACACATACCCTCTCAACAGCTATGCTCAGGAAAATTTTCCTGTAATTTGAGATTTGTTTCACCCATGTTTTCCTGAAGGCCTTGAGAATATTCCACATGGTTTACCCCTTCCAGCCCTGCAGATGACTTGGAGTGCCTTTGATGTGCATTTCCTCTCTGACAGCACCCATCCATAGCGTGAAGCTGATGTGGAACTCAGGAATTGCAGTCAAGTAAGGGCTGCCCTCAGGCTGGAGGATGGACGACCTTTCCCTTCCCCAAGGTCTAAGACAATCCCCTGTGAACATGGAGATATTCAAGTGTCAGTAGAGGGGCTCCCTTACGCTGGGGGAGCAGAGGGTGAGCTCTAGATGGGCATTCTAGTCTTAGGTCACCAACTTGCTGTGAGGCTTTCTGTAAGTCATTCCACCTCTCTGATCCTTCATTTCCTCATTGTAAGGCCACTCCCTGATTCTGGAAACCAAAGCTTGAGAGGGTGAACCAGGTGCTGGTCTCTTCTGCAGGGCACGTTGTCTTTTTCTGCCTTGAGGAGAATTTGGTTATTCAAGTAAATTTGAGGCATCCTAGACCAAATTATCAGGAGTGGTAATTGGGAGGGATTAACATGCATGTCGGTGGTTCTAATTTCATGTAATCGATGGCAAGATAGACATTCTGTTAATTTCATAGTAAATTCTTACAGCTTAAATCATGATGCAGAGTGAAAAAAAATAGATAAATATTGCCTGAACAGACTCAAACTTGTGATATTACAAAAAATGATTTCCTAAATTGTTAAACCCTGAGCTCTCTGATTCATAGATTTCCCAAAGCCAACACTTCTCTTTTCTCTTTAATACTCTGAGCTTATACACTATAATCCCTTTGATGAAGACAATACTGGAATATTTTAAATGACTAGAATCGTTCATAAGACCCTTTCTCAAATGTCCTCTCATTTAATCAAATCCTGGTGATGGACTTGACTTGGAGCAGCCAACCCGTCTGGATTCCCTCCTCATCTAGCCACCTTGTGGTGCAAAGGCAAAAAGACCCCTGCCTGGGCCTCTCCCTGACTTTAGGAAGGTGAGTGTTTATTTTCAGGAGATTCAAATAATATAAGCATCAAAAATAATAGTTCTCCCTTTTCAGCTCTGGTATGGGCCTTTGGTAAGCTGTTTCCCAGAGCTTGGGAAGTAAGGACAGCAGCCCCAGCCAGTGGGGCCTGATTTCAGGTGCGTAGACCTCGCAGCCACTTTATCCCACCACCATCTCTGCCCTGAAAAGATATTAGAAGCTCCTTGAGGGTACGAATCATGCACTCTTATTTTATTAGGTTCTTCCCAGGGCTTCCTAAATGCATCTTAAAATGATTACAGAGTGAGTTTCTTAGAAAAATATATTTTTACCAATTTCATTTCAAAGGTGCATTGCACTACTGTCCTAAAGTGGAAGTTTTGTGACTCAAGGCTGAACCCAGTCACTGTGCATTGTCCCCACTGCCACGTAATCCTAAAAAAAGAAAAGACTCACCCTGGTTTTTACGTGATGATATGAAGTCTTTGAACAGCAAATTTAATTCTTCCAGCACCTGCAAGGCAGGTGGTGTAAACTCTCTGGGTGCGCCAACAGAAGCTCTGAGCTCACGTGACTTGCCCAAGGTGCTACAGCTACCACATGCTTCTGAATCTACATTCAGGCCACACCTCCTCAGCCACAGGGTGGAACATAAATAATTCAATGCAAGAACAGGGTGTTATCCAGAGATTCCTGGGTTTATGTGGTCTCTGTCGTGGCCTCGACAGTCAGGAGAGCCGGGACAGGGAGAAGCCAGAGTGTGGGAGCTGAGTGTTTTCTCAGCCAGCGATCAGCAGTGAATTACCGGTTGCTTTGGGGAGGCATTTGGTTGGGCACCCAGCACAGTGCCTTCTGTACCTCACTCTTTAAGGGTGATGGGTACTGGCAGGGGACAGCTTGAGGGCACTCCGCAGTAGACGAGCACATCTTTCTCACTCTAGGAGGTGCTACTGAGCTGCTTGAGGCCGTGGGAAAGTCCATCTAGAGAGGGAACACATCCCAGCCAGTGGGAACAGAGGGGTGAAAGCCCAGGCTTGCACATAACAGGGAAGGGCCCAGCCTGGAGCAGCAGGGATCAGGGGTGGCCAGGCCAGCACACTTGACTACAAGTCTTGGGCTCGTGCTTTTAGGCATTTATTTAACTTCTCTAAAAGTCCAAGGATTGGGAAAAAAAAAAAAAAAAAGGTGAATCAAGGCTGGTTCTAGAACCTGAAAGCCACTTAGGGATGGACCCTGAGCTGGGCCAAAGCCCACAAGTTGTCCAGTGTTATGAGCAGTGGTGGTCACTACAGGGTGGGGCTCTTAGGCAGTGGTTAGTACAACACAGGGAGGCATTCAGGGGCTCCTGTTACAGTGTCTTTCTGACTATCCCGAGGGTTAAGGGAATGATCTGCCCTTTAGAATCTTGAGGTGTATCCTTTACAACCGTTCAGCAATGAAAACGCATACATTCATCAAAGGTGTGGACCTAAAATCACAAGCTGGCGGCCCTGCTAGATTTGGCCATCAAGTGCTTTTTTTCAGAATGTTTCTTTTATTTACTTTAAAAATGTGAATCAACATGAAAAAAATGAAGGAATTCTCCGAAACAGTCCAGATTCCATAAAAAATTTGAAATATCTGGCCGTACAGAGCGGCTTGTCTTCATGGCAACATCTATTTGAGCAGAGGTGCAGTTGCCCCTTCAGAGGGATCATGTGTTTAAAGTTAGCCATGGTCCTCACCCCTGCCTAGTATCCCTGGCATTGGGGCAGGGTGTCCGTCGCTGTTTATCTTGTGCTTACATTGTTGTTTTTTCTGACAGGAGATGAAGAACTCTCTGTTTCCATGTCTCTACCCAAAGGGGAAATGGGAAATGGTCTTTTCTCACAACCAGTCTTCTTCCCCACTGTGTGACCTCCCTGGACCCAGCAGCCATTTGCTTCCGAGAACATGGGGATAAACAGACTTCCTTAGATGCAAGAGTGGGGTGAAGAGATGCTTCTGTGATGTGATGTCTCCAGATGTGTTCAAGAAACCCCTGGGGACAGGTTTGAGGGGCTTTGGCAGAGGCACTAGGGGGAGGACCTGGGTTCAGTCAGGTAGAGCTTATTAAGGTACAGCTGGTTGAGGACAGCTGGGGTTTCAACAGGACCCAGAACCAGTTGCTCAGAATCAAAGAGTTCATTAGGTGAGGCTCAATTTACAAATCTTAAAATGACAGTTTTTCATTTGGCAATGTTAATGTGTTAATAAGTCGGTTATGAATGCAGGGTTAAATGAAGCAGGCACCCAGCTTGTGTGTGCTTGTGCGGGTGTGTGTGACACACCATGTGTGGTTTCTTGGAGTCGGGGAAAATCTGTCTGCCTTTCTAATATTGAGTTCATTTTGACAACAGAATAAGATGTATTTTGAACACATGTCCGTCCTGCCTTTTCCAAAGGGGGTGCTAATGAGGACGGGGCCCCAGAGGAAGGAGGAGGGTGCAGCTGGGTTTCTCTGTGGGGTATTTGCTCATTGGGCTTCCTCTGGGGATAAAGGCTTGGGGCATCTGTGTGCCTTCTGGGTGCCAGTGGCTCCTTGGGTTACAGTCCTGGGTGTCAGAGAGGGCAGGGCACCTCGCTAGTTGAGGTGTATTTTGGACACTAAGCTTGCTTGTGAAAGGTGAGTACCAAGCCAAATTTCCACCCCCAGCTCCCAAGACAGGGTCCTGCAATTCCATGTGAAATGGGAAGCAATTTGGTCAGAGTAGCCTATGGAATAGAGTAAATCCTTTAAACCAGTTGTAGAAAAATGCAAATTTTAAGGCAAGCAATTAAAAGCAGATAGAAATTAGAGATTTGGATTTTGCCGAGCAAGCTTTCTACAGCCACTGTCAGATCTCTGTGCAATTTATCTGAATTCCATCATTGGTGGCCAGACTGGATTTTGATAAAGAGCCGCAAAATCTGTCCCTCTCCAGCTCCTGCGACTTGCCACACACTCCATTCAAGCTGAAGCGTCCGCACAATCCCTTGCATAATTTGGAGTTAATCATTTGTACTTCACAGCTTCTGAGAGGCCTTAGACTTGGGAGGTGGGGACAGATTTGGCTTTTTAATCGCCTTGTATATTGTGCAGCTTGAGATAAATGACACCGACTGTCTGAAATCTACATTCTTGCTTCTGATGCAAAACTGTAATTAATTTTGTGCAGTGTTTCAGAATTGATCGTGGTCACTTGAATTTCTAATTTTTCATTCACTTCAAATACCCTGATTTTTTTCTTTCCCCTTTCCTTAAAGGAATGTGCTCTAGCTACGGAACGGAACGTTCTGTGATGCTGGTCTACTAAATGACTCTCTTATGCCTCTTTTTCAGTAAGGTGAAACAGAGGTCAAGGCCTATGGCTCCTGTTTATCTCCTAGTTTGTATTCAGATGTATTTCCTGATTTATAGGAAATACCATCAAAACTTATTAAATTATAACTAAGTAGTTCGGCAGCACTTAACGACGTATTGTAAAAAGCTCAAAAAGCTTCATTCACACATCCTATTCAGTATAAGACAATTAAACACAATTTAGGCAATAATTACCCTAATTAACTACACTATAATGTTTGTATTCAAGATTATGGCAACATTGTATCACTTCACTATTTAAATAATAACAAGGTTTCCTAATTTCTCTGTATTGATAGTTGTTGTATGTGACTCTTTGTTTGGTATATTTCACTGTAAAAATATTTGTCAGTGAAAGATTGAACAATATGAATGAATTTGATTATGCCATTGTCAAAAGCCCCATGCATCACAATTCCTTGTTTTTAATCACTACTGTAAACCTTGCAGCCAGAGGGCATAGTTTTAATTTGGGTGTCTTACTAATGAAAAGAAAAAAATAATTGTTTTGCCAGGATTTAATAATAAGCAATAAAATCAGCCAACCAGATTTTACCTCTGCATTCAATCTCTTTTTTATTATAAAACATTTTTGTCCTTTTTCTAGATTACAGGCGTAGATACTGAACATTTTACTAATAAATATTTCAGTTTGCTTATGGAGGCTAATGCTGTCATCTGAATATGGAATTATATTTCTTTCATGCTTCATTATCATTTCATGGTAGTAATGACAGTGAGGCGATGGAATATTTACAGGCTTTTCAGAAGACATTTATCCAATACATTCCCTGAAGGGCACCTAGGCTTAAAGATACATTATCCTTTTGTAAAGCTCTGCCCAGAATCCCAATTCCTGAATCAGCCAATCAGAACTTTTTTTTCCCCTTCAACACAACATATTGAAGAAGCCTCCCTCCCCTCCACCCCCATTGGTGGGCCATTTATCCCGGAAGTTAAGAGGAATAGAGTTGGGGGAAATAGGACTGTGACCTCTGTTGCCACAGTCTGTGAAATGGGCACATAAGCTATGCTGTCACTGTTGCCTTGGGCCCTGGGCATGGCTGTTCCGGTTTTGGCAAAAGCGATTCTTCTTCAATTTAAATTATTTTCTAGATGGTTTCCAAGACTCTGGAGTTGTTTGTCTTATTAATTGATGCTGCTGTTGAGATTATAGATGGTAAATCTCAGGCTTTGGGGGACCTAAAGGGGAGTGAACCTGTGGTTACGGGAGGGAAAATGTTTAGATGATGGTTCTTCTGAGAGGTGGGACGGACCACGGCGGAGGGCAGTGGTTGTCCGTGTCCTGTTTTGGTCCTCAGGCCATGGGTGGGGCCTCCATGGTGCCCCTCCGTAGGGCGTTTGGGGACTGCAGAGAGCTGGCAGCCATCTTTAAGCCTGGTGCCCCATCGAGCGGGGCAGCTATTCCCTGGTTCCTGCCAACTGGACAGACCCAGGCCCAGTATTGTCAGAGCTTCTGATTTTTCAAGGGAACCTGGAAATCAGGATTTTCCTGGGAAATATCCTGATTTTTAAGTATTGGCAATTAATTCAAACATTTATGAACTACTGTGCAAACCTAGCAAGACCGTGGCCTGCACTGAGGACTGTAAGCTGCCAGGTTTTGGTGTCTAGTCGAGGGACGCTGAGAGGACATGTGTGTTATGTTCTGGACATGCAGTGGAGACAGAGGAGGGTTATCCCGGGTCCTCCTGCACTGGGCTGGGCAGTGAAGTCTTGGAATACCAGGCTGTTGGCCTGGCTCTCAGGTCTCTTTATTCTCACTGCTTAACTTGACCACTGTGTTTTGGAAAGGCCTTTAGTGGCTAATCTGATAGGAGGTTTATCTCTTCTAAAATTCTTCTCTGGACAAATCGATGTTTGGTGAGACTGTGTTGATGGCTGTCTCATTTGTATCTGTGTTCTCTTCAACACAGCTCTCTTTGCTACTGTACCCTAGCTTGTGGAACCTTCAGGCCTAGAGAAACTTCCTGAAGGATAGTGAGCTATTTCTCAAAAAAGGTGCATCTTTTCTGCTGTTTCACAGAATTGAGTGAAGTGAATCGGACTCAGATGCAGAACGTAGGAAAGCCCGGTGCTGCGGGGGGTCCTGCTGCTTCCTGGGTGCTGGGCTACACTGGGTCCTAAGCAGCTGGGTGCTCGGTGCGATTCTGCTGCAGGAAGCTTCTCTGCAGCCTGCAGCCCTGGGCTGATGCTCCAGGGCAGATGGCAGTGAGGGTTCCTCTGGCCCGGGCATTCTGCTCTGATGCAACCAAGATGCCTTCGTCCTTGTCCCTATGCCACTATCATGGCAGGGTGAAGCTGGAGATTTGTCCAGAGGGGAGGAAGTGGGGGGTGTGTGGGACCCCCGCACAGCAGCTGACTTGGAGGCAGGTCTGAGTTACTGCCGTGGCTCTGACAGGCCCCCGCTCCACCCACCGCGATAGAATCACTGCCGAGGACACCGTCCCCAACCCAGTCTCGCTGGCAGCCCAGCACTCACAATTCAGGAAAAAATCGTGAGACTCGAGCTTTCCCCCGGGAGAACAAGGACACCAGTTTTCTCAGGCTTGTCCTTCTGCAGACATATCTATATTTAGGTTTCCATATGATTAAGAAGCAGCAAGATGTGAGACTTTCTGGTCTATGAGAGAAGATGAGTCAGTCTGGCCATAGTTGACTTGAAAAAGAAACAGAGCTGGCTATTCTCCCCACCTCCCCCCAAGTGCATTACGTTTTTCTGTTCGGGGATGGCTGCCTGGCCAGGTGGAGACTAGGACCTCCAAACTTCCACCGTCTTCTAGAAGAGGCCCCAGCCAGGTTGTGGGGAGTTGCTGATATTCTGTGTTCTGGGAGCGGGAAGAGATTTGTCCAGAATTCCCTGGGCCATGGTCCCTTGTGCTGCTGCCTTGGTATCCAGCCTGAGAGACACCTCCCCAACTCCCTCCGCCCCCCATTTAGGCTGCCATATACAGTGCCCCAGAATCCAGACATGGGGGCTTCTCACCTGCTCAGGACCTGAGGTCCAAAGCTTCCTCCAGTGATCTGGGCTCTGGGCTCAGGAGGCTGGGAGTTTGAGGAGGGGCCGGATGGAGGGTGGACGGGGCTCCTGTGTGTAGCTGAACTGTTTTTGCTTTCTTCTCCCTGGTCCCACTCAGGTTCTGCCCTGAGTACTTTCACAGGGAGGCCCTGACTAAGATTGCCAGATGAAAGGTAGGATGTCTGGTTAAATCTGAATTTCAGACAACTAATCATTTTTTTTCCTCCAAAGGTCTATGCTAGCATTTATTGAGTACTTACAAAGGAAGTACTTTACATGGATTATCTCATTTAATTCTCATACAACTCCGTGAGACAGATGCTATTTTTTAAACTTTTTATTTTATATTGGAGTATAGGTGATTAACAATGTTACTTTAGTTTCAGGTGTACAGTAAAGTGATTCAGTTATACATATGCATGTATCTATATTTTTTTTGAATTCTTTTCCCATTTAGGTTGTTATATAATATTGAACAGAGTTCCCTGTGCTATGGAGTAAGTCCTTGTTGGTTATCCATTTAAAATATAACAGTGTGTACATGTCAATCCCAAAGTCCCTAACTAATCATTTTTTTAGCATACCTATGTCTCAAATATAATACTAATATATGCTAATATACTATAGACACACTAATACTAACAATTATTTTCTTGGTGTATTATTTTAGTATTCAGTATATCGTGGAACTTTTTTAGCATAAGTATGTCTCGTGCATATTTGAGACATTGATACTAAAAATTTATTTGTTGTTTATCTGAAATTCAAATTTCACCAGCTTCCTGAATTTTTACTTGTGAAACCCGGCAGTGCTGACCCCGAGACTGTGTGCTTGAGGCACCATGACCCTGCGCCTCACGGCTGCTTGGATAGGGAGGAACTCGACCCTTTTGGCATAGCTTATGGCTGTCCGTTTAGAGGCAGGATGGAGGTTATGCTGAAATTCTGTTGTCTCTCCAGGAATGCTTAAACTAGTCCATGTTGCTAATCAAAGCTCACTTTGGGTTTTTGTGAGCTGGGTGGATCTCTGCTGCATTAATTCCTATTTCTGTAGGATACAGGAAGGTGCCTGCAGAATGCCACCTGTAGCCCTGTCCCCACAGCATCCACAGAGATCCCACAGACATCAAATGTGCTCACCCGGTACCCAGGGAGAGCTCTGTCCAGGTTCTTGATGTCTGCGCTGGTTCCCACAGGGCTTGCCTGACAGGGGAAGATGGTGGCAAAGCCTCCTAGCAGGTAGCAGATTAGCAGGTGAGGGGCCTTCCTCTGTATTCCCTCTACATCCCCCATACCCAGCACCATAGCCCCACTCAGCCTCTTTCAGCACAGGCCAAGGTGTAGGGAAATGTCCTGAGGGGTACACATCAGCCTTTTAACCCATGATTGTCCTTTGTGAGTGGGGTCGAGGGTGAGTGGAGAAACATCTACCTTTATTACTGGGTTGGCCAAAAGTTTCGTTCGGGTTTTTCCATAACATCTTACGGAAAAATCTGAACGAATTTTTGGCCAACCCAATATTTTCTTTCCTTCCATATCGTTTGAATTTGTTGCAGAAAGCATGTGTTATTTTTAGAATATAAACACCATTGATGATCAAGAAACGCTTTTGCCCAATCGCCAAGGGAACCCTCTCCTGACACTCCAAATACATCTTCAGACTTTTACCCACTCCTGGTTGGGGATGGTGGTGCAATCGTGGCATAAAAACCAAATCATGATGATAAATGTGGACCCAATTCGTCTTTGCGAGGATTTGAACTCCTTACATTGGGGTTGGAAGGAACAGAAAACGAAGCTCGGGGAGGTCCATCCACAGTGAAATGCCCGGGGAGGCGGCGGGTACATGTCTCACTCCTGTGTGCCCTTTTCTCGCCCAGAACTCCTTCTTGGCAAGGGTGTCTTGGTGCCCACCAGGGATGGGCAGTGCCACATCCAGTGGGACTCCGACCCAAGTTGTGACTGCAGCTTATATACTGCTGTGTCAACAAACAGCGCTTTCCCCTCGGGGTCAGCGTGGGAAATGCTCCCTGCCCAGCCCACCACAGATGGTCCAGGGCGCAAGCGAGGTCAAGGTCGGAGGTCCCCTGTCCCCTCCAGCGTCTGCCCGGCCACTGCCAGCTTTTCCCAGGCCGAGAAGGAGAGGCCATTTTGAGAACACACATCATCTTTTTGACGTAGGGCTCCAATCACAAAATGCAGTGATGGCTGCTGCAAATGTATCGATTTGTTTTTTTCTCCATAGACCCGTGTGCTGTTTGTAGGTAGAGGGGGAGAAAGCCTGCGAACAGAGTGAAATCTACTTCTTAGAAGCCTGGGTTATCAAACTCATTAATCTACATGTCAAGAGGCTAGGAATGAATAATTGTGTGTAGAATTTATCTGCCAACATGATAGCTACTTTTCAGCATTCTCCTAGGAGCTCCTCCATCGCGCCCCCTGATTATACGCTTTGTCTGGTCTGCCCTAGCCTGCCGGGTGGTGGGGATGCTGGGGGAGCCCTCAGCCCCTCTGAGGACGGGGACAGGCTCTTCTGACCCACGCCACGCCAGTTGGTCTTGCTGCCTTCCCGGCCCATGCAGAGGGGCGCGGACTCATGGGTGCCCCGCAGTGGCCCTCATGGCAGAGTGGTGGCTAATTAGACGCAAATGCCAGGCCTTTCTTGCAGGGGGCCTCTCTGTCTGATTTAGTGGAAAGCTATTGCTGGAGTAGGCCTGGCTGGTGGGGTGTTCTCAGCACCATCCCTGACCTTTGCCCCTGTTAGAACTGAGTGGTTTGGGTAGAAGGTGGTCCAGGTGGGCTTCCTAGATCCTTGGGCTCTGGGGTGGAGGTGTAACCTACAGTGGATAGGTAAAGGTCAGGGACAGCAGCAAAAGAGGGTCAAGGTACTCTCAGAGCTGAGCGGACCGGAGAGAATGCAGCTGGCCTTAGGGTTTCTTTTGTTTTTGTTTTTTTAAATTGAGCAAACTATGGTTACCAAAATCAAAAGGGAGAGGGGGGAGGGACAAAGAAGGAGCATGGGAATAACAGATAAAAATGACTGTATATAAAACAGATAAGTAGCAAGGACTTACTGTATAGCACGGGGATTTATACCCAATGTCTTGTAACAGCCTATAATGGAATATAATCTGCAAAAAACACTCCCAAACAAAAAATCGGCCTTAAGTTTTAAGACTATATGACTGATGCACCTGAACGTTCAAGGGGCTGGTGAGAACCAGGCATCACCCCACCCCCTGTCCAGCCAGCGGGCAACAGGCCGCCGCAGAGGGACGTCGCAGAGAAGTGCTCTCACCTCTCCCTGTCGTGGGGGCGTCAAGTCACTACTTTCCACACTGACCCCCTTGCCAGGAGCCTCCCCAGGTAGCCTCTGCCTTGTCAGCTACATTTATGATGTGCTCATAATTAAATGTCCACAAAGCTCATGGCGTGCTGACCACAGAGGGGCCATAAGCAGTAAGATAAATGAGACCGAGAGATGTAATATTGCTTCACTTGTGGGCTTCGGCTGATGTTAAAGATTGTCAGTGATAATTATTAATATGTGACCTGGGTGAGTCTTTACGTGGGCACTCACAGCTTTAATAAAGTGGTAAACCCCGTGGTCACACATCCTGCATCTGACACACTCACTTTTCAATTGCGAATTTTAGAAGAGCCCTCCTTCCCTCTGGTTCGCAGGCGATAGAATTACCCATTAAGTTTCTGCCCAAATGCAGTGGATGCAAAGCCTGGCAGTGATGGTAAGTCCAAGTGTGACCTCTTCAGCGCCTCCACTTCTGACAGGAGGGGCGACAGAGAGTGAAGGCCAGGTGAGGAGGGCGGGGTGAGGGGTCGCCTGCACAAAGTACCGCTGGTTCATTCCCCCAAGGGACCGCTGCTCCCACCTGATGTCTGCACTGAGGTGTTGGTGTGGCAGACACCATTGGCGCTCTGTCCAGACCCCTCTCCTCTTTTTAGCAGCTTCTGTGTGTTTTGCTCTTAGCTCCCCCGTTCACCACCACCCCTTTCAGTGCCTTTTTGGCACTGAAGCCTCCTGGCCTGTAAGGAGAGCTGGAACTGCCTGAGGGAATTCTGTCATCTCCCAGCACCTGGTGTGGCCCATAGCCAAGGATGGTCAGTGTAGGAGGAAAAAGGCCCAGGTCTTTGCCTGGAAGATGCAGGACAAACTTTAAGGCATAATTTATGTTTAGGAAGTGTTGGTCTAAATAACTGAGACATTGTTTGAAAAACTAAATTTAAATGTAAAAAACTAAATGTCCATTAACAGATGAATGGATAAAGAAGATGTGATACACACACACGCACGCACACACACACACACACACACACAGGAATATTACTCAGCCATATAAAAGAATAAAATTTTTTCGTTTGTGGCAACATGGATGCAGCTGGAGGGTATTATGCTTAGGGAAGTAAGTCAGACAGAGAAAGACAAATACTGTTGTTTTCACTTATATGTGGAATCTAAAAAATAAAACAAATGAACAAATATAGCAAAACAGAAAAAGACTAACAGATACAGAGAACAGACTGCTGGTTGCCAGAGGGGACAGAGTTGGGGGGGATGGGCAAAATGGGTGAGGGGGATTAAGAGCTACAAACTACAAAGTATAAAAGTAGAAAAGTTACAAGGATGTACTGTACAGCATAGGCAATATAGCCAATATTTTATACTGACTTTACATGGACTATAAGCTATAAAAATATTGAAGTACTATGTTGTACACCTGAAGCTAATATAATATTGTAAGCTAAGTATACTTCCATTAAAAAACAAAACACCAAAAAAAAAACCCAAAAAAACCTTTTGAAGAGAAGTCATATTATGTAAAAATTAATAATAATCCAAATGTAAGATCCCAGTTTATTTAATAAGTGTCTAAGGATGAGATAAAGAAGACACAGGGTCCGGGGGAGGAGAATAAAAATATGTTAACTATGATGTGTTAATATAGGAGTTAAATAGAGGGATTAAATAATACTTTTATGACACTTAAAACCATTTAATACCTGAATTCTAACATGGATGACTGTTTATTGAATACAGTCACAAGCAAAATAGATTTCATAGATCAAGGATAGGGCAGAAAAAGAAACATAAAAAGGAAAAAGAAAAAGCAAAAACAAGATATACATGATATAAGATATAAGATATATACAAGAAAATATGGGAACAGAATACTGGCATCAGAAAAATTTGAATTGAGGGTAAAAACATTAGTTATAACAGAGAAACTATTTTTATTGATGAAGAGCATATACTTTCTTATATTTATTCAATAAATACTGGACCAGGGGCCTGTAATTCAATGTTAAAAAAGGCAGATGAGATTCCTATTTTCATTAGGCTTACAGTCTAGTAGACTGAACTAGTCATGATCCTGTCAAATAACATTACAGTGAAATCCGGTAAGCAAACTGTTAGGAGTACAAGAAGAAATGGAGAGATTCACAGCTGTATTAAAAAAAAAAAAACACCTTAAGTTTCTCTTTCGGTATTTGGCAGATTTTGTAGGCAAAGATTCTAACGATTTAGATGATTTCAAATAACAAAGTTGATTCTTAAATTGACATGTTTCCTAAAATGAAAGATTACATTAGGGCCCATGAAATAGTCACAAAATACACAGCTTACATTGGCTATAAAATAATGAATACATACCAATAATCAAAAAGTATACAGCTGCATGAGCTGCTTGTAAATCTTGGAGATTAATCCTTTGTCAGTTGCTTCATTTGCAAATATTTTCTCCCATTCTGAGGGTTGTCTTTTGGTCTTGTTTATGGTTTCCTATGCTGTGCAAAAGCTTTTAAGTT
>NC_041230.1:15510867-15516110 GCF_002837175.3 Physeter macrocephalus
CCTAGAGGGGTGGGATAGGGAGGGAGGGAGACGCAAGAGGGAAGAGATATGGGGATATATGTATATGTAAAGCTGATTCACTTTGTTATAAAGCAAAAAATAACACACCATTGTGAAGCAATTATACTCCAATAAAGATGTTAAAAAAATTAAACAGAAAAAAATATACAGATATCATATTTTTCAAAAATGTCATTAAAATATTAATTACCAATTCTAAAATAACTATTAAAGCCTCTCTGAAATAACTCTTAGGCTAATGAAGAAATCAAAGCTATACTTAGGGACCAATTAGAAAATAATGGCAATGAGAATTCCATATATCAAAACTTATGATGTTTGGTCAAAGATGTACTCAAGGTATAATACATACATAGCTTTAAATATCAACATTATTAACATGGAATAAAAGTAAATTAATTAAGGATTAAAGTCAATACATTAGAAAGACAACAACAAAATAAACCTAGGAAGATACTGATAAAGAAAACATCTTAGTGAATCAGAAAACAGATAGTAGATTGTCAAATCTAAGACTGAGAACTAGGTAAAGATATTTGAGTAAATATTCAAGTAAAATAGAGTGAGAAAACATATAAAACATTAGAAATAAAAAAGGAATATTCATGTATTCCAAAAGGTTAAAAAAATGGTAGAAAATATAGTATATATTAACATAGAAAATTTTGTTGGATGATTTTCTAGGAAATTTTAAATTATGAAAAATTTTTCCTTTTTAAAAAAATTTTTATTGGAGTATAGTTGATTTACAATGTTATGTTAGTTTCAGGTGTACAGCAAAGTGAATCAGTTATACATATACATATATCCACTCTTTTTTAGATTCTTTTCCCATATAGGTTATTACAGAATATTGAGTAGAATTCCCTGTGCTATACAGTAAGACCCTATTAGTTATCTGTTTTATTGTATATGTAGTAGTGTGTATATGTCCATCCCAATCTCCCAATTATCCCTTCCCCCCCTTAAATTACAAATTTTAATTGTAGAATAGTTGAATAACAAAGGAAGAAAGGAAAAGAATGTTAAAACAGATGGTTGTGTAGGAAATCCACTTAAACCTCCTTGGAGACAGGGGATCATTATGCTAATAATTATAGATGGAAAACTTCCCAATTCACCTTACAAGCATAATCTTATACCAAACCCAAGAAAAATAGTAAGCAAACAAACGAAACCTATAGGTCAACCTTACATGTAAACATAAATGTGAAAGTAATAAAAAAAGAACATTATCTATATCTATATCTGAACTTTATTGAGGTATAATTGATATACAAAAATTTATGCACATTTAGTATTTATCAGTACATCTTGATGAGATTAGACATACACATATACCTATGATACTATCACCACAATTAAGGTACTAAACATATCCATCACCTCCAAAAATTTCCTTGTGTTCTTGTGTGTGTGCGTGTGCGTGTGCGTGTGTGTGTGTGTGTGTATGTGTGTTTGGTGGTAAGAACATTTAACATAAATTCTATCCTCTTAATATATTTTAAAGTACACAATACTGTATTGGTAACTGTAAGTACTATATTGTACAGCAGATCTCTAGAACTTATTCATCTTGCATAACTGAAATTTTATAGCCATTGAAAAACGCCCCCCTATTTTCCCTGCCTCCCAGCTCTGGCAACCATCATTATATTTCTGCTTCCATGAATTTGACCATTTTATTTATTTATTATTTATTTATGATTATTTTTTAACATCTTTATTGGAGTATAATTGCTTTACAATGGTGTGTTAGTTTCTGCTTTACAACTGCTTCCCACTAGCTATCCACCCTACGTTTGGTAGTGTACATATGTCCATGCCACTCTTCTCACTTCGTCACCGCTTACCCTTCCCCCTCCCCATATCCTCAAGTCCATGCTCTAGTAGGTCTGTGTTTTATTCCCGTCCTACCCCTAGGCTCTTCATGACATTTTTTTTTTCTTAGATTCCATATATATGTGTGACCATTTTAAATACCTCATACAAGTGGAATCATACAGTATTTGTCCTCCTGTAACTGGCATATTTCACTTAGCGTAATGTCCTCTAGGTTCATCCATATTGTCATAAATGGCAGGATTTCTTTTTTTTTTAAAGGCTGAATAATATTTCACTGTACATATGTACCACATTTTCTTTATCCATTCTTCTGTTGCTGGACATTTGGGTTGTTTCCATATCTTGGCTATTGTGAATGATGCTACCATGAACATGGGGTTACAGATACCACTTTGAGGTCTGGATTTCAATTCTTTTGGATATATACCCAGAAGCAAGATTGCTGGATAATATGGTAGCTCTGTTTTTAATTTTTTGAGAAATCTCTATAATGTTTTCTGTAGTGGCTGTACCGTTCTACATTCTCACCAATAGTGTATAAGGGTCCCCATTTCTCTGTGTCCTCACTGACACGTATCTTTTGTTTTTTTATAATAGCCATCTTAACAAGTGTGAGGTGCTATCTCATTGTGGTATTTATCTGCATTTCTCTGATGATTAGTGATGTTGAGTATCTTTTTGTATACCTGGTTGTCTTTTGTATATCTTCTTTAATGAAATATCAAGTTTTCTGCCAATATTTTATTTGGGTTATTTTTGTTTTTGTTTTGCTATTGAGTTGTAGGAGATTATTATATATTTTGTATATTAACTTCTTACTAGACAGATGGTTTGCAAATTTTTTATCCTATTCTGTAGGCTGCCTTTTCATTCTGTTGATTGTTTCCTTCTGGTGCAGGAGCTTTTTAGTTTGATATAGTTCCACTTGTGTATTTTTGGTTTTGTTGCTTATACTTTTGATGTCAAATCCAAGAAATCATTGCCAAGACCAATGTCAAGAAGGTTTTTCTTCCTTTCTTCTAGGAGTTTTTCAGTTTCAGGTCTTATTTTTAAGTCTTTCATCCATTTGGAGTTGATTTTTGTGTATAGTGTAAGAAAGGGGTCAAATCTCATTCTTTTACCTGTGAATATACAATTTTTCTGGCGCTATTTGTTGAAGAGAAATCCTTTCCCCATTCTATGTTCTTGGCACCTTTGTTGAATATCAGTCAACTATATATGAGTGAGTTTATTTCTGGGTTCTCTATTCTGTTCCATTGGTCTATATATCGTCTTTATGCTAGTATCATACTGTTTTAATTACTATAGCTTTTGTAATGTATTTTGAAACCAGAAAGTGTGATGCCTCCAGCATTTTCAGGCCAATATCCATGGCGGACATAGATGCAAAATTCCTCTACAAAATTCTAGCAAACAATTTAAGAGCACATTAAAAGGATCACACATCATGATCAAATGAGATTTATCCCTAGGATGCAGGATGGCTTAATATATGAAAATTAATGAATGAAAGAAGGGTAAAATTTATATGATCATCTCAATAGATGCAGAAAAAGCATCTGACAAAATTCAGCACCTTTTCACAATAAAAAAATTACTCAACACATTAGGTATAGTTGGAGTATATCTCAATGTAATAAAGGCCATATAGTACAACCCCACCACTAACATCATACTCAACAGTGAAAACTGAAAGCTTTTCCTCTGAGATCAGGAAGAAGACAAGGATTTGATTCCCACTCTTGTCACTTTTACTTGACATAATACTGGATTTCCTAGTCGCAGCAATTAGGCAAGAAAAGGAAATAAAAGGCATCTAAATCAGAAAGGAAGAAGTAAAATTGTCCTTGTTTGCAGATGACATAATCTTATATATAGAAAACTCTAAAGACTCCACAAAAAACTGTTAGAATTAATAAGCAAATTCAGAAAAGTTGCAGGATAAAAAAATTAACATACAAAAATCAGTTGCATTTCTTTTTTTAAAATTTAATTAAATTTAATTAATTTTAAAAACATCTTTATTGGAATATAATTGCTTTACGATGGTGTGTTAGTTTCTGCTTTATAACAAAGTGAATCAGATATGCATATACATATATCCCCATATCTCCTCTCTCTTTCATCTCCCTCCCACCCTCCCTATCCCACCCCTCTAGGAGGTCACAAAGCACCAAACTGATCTCCCTGTGCTATGCAGCTGCTTCCCACTAGCTATCTATTTTACATTTGGTAGTGTATATAAGTCAATGCCACTCTCTCACTTCATCCCAACTTATCCTTCCCCCTCCCCGTGTCCTCAAGTCCATTTTCTACGTCTGCATCTTTATTCCTGTCCTGCCCATAGGTTCTTCAAAACCTTTTTTTCTTTTTCTTTTTTTTTAGATTTGATATTGTGTTAGTTTCTGCTTTATAACAAAGTGAATCAGATATGCATATACATATATCCCCATATCTCCTCTCTCTTTCATCTCCCTCCCACCCTCCCTATCCCACCCCTCTAGGAGGTCACAAAGCACCAAACTGATCTCCCTGTGCTATGCAGCTGCTTCCCACTAGCTATCTATTTTACATTTGGTAGTGTATATAAGTCAATGCCACTCTCTCACTTCATCCCAACTTATCCTTCCCCCTCCCCGTGTCCTCAAGTCCATTTTCTACGTCTGCATCTTTATTCCTGTCCTGCCCATAGGTTCTTCAAAACCTTTTTTTCTTTTTCTTTTTTTTTAGATTTGATATATACGTGTTAGCATACGGTATTTGTTTTTCTCTTTCTGACTTACTTCACTCTGTATGACAGACTTTAGGTCCATCCACCTCACTACAAATAACTCATTTTCATTTGTTTTTATGGTTGAGTAATATTCCATTATATACATGTGCCACATCTTCTTTACCCATTCATCTGTCTATGCACACTTAGGTTTCTTCCTGTCCTGGCTATTGTAAATAGAGCTGCAATGAACATTGTGGTACATGACTCTTTTTTTTTTTTTTTGTGGTATGCGGGCCTCTCACTGCTGTGGCCTCTCCCATTGTGGAGCACAGGCTCCGGAAGCACAGGCTCAGCAGCCATGGCTCATGGGCCCAGCTGCTCTGCGGCATGTGGGATCTTCCTGGACCGGGGCACAAACCCGTGTCCCCTGCATCGGCAGGTGGATTCTCAACAACTGTGCCACCAGGGAAGCCCTGACTCTTTTTGAATTATGGTTTTCTCAGGGTATATATCCAGTAGTGGGATTGCTGGGTCATAAGGTAGTTCTACTTTTAGTTTTTTAAGGAACCTCCATACTGTTCTCCATAGTGGCTGTATCAATTTACATTCCCACCAACAGTGCAAGAGGGTTCCCTTTTCTCCACACCCTCTCCAGCATTTA
>NC_041230.1:15516237-15517998 GCF_002837175.3 Physeter macrocephalus
GAGAAATGTCTATTTAGGTCTTCTGCCCATTTTTAGATTGGGTTGTTTGTTTTTTTGATATTGAGCTGCATGAGCTGCTTGTAAGTTTTGGAGATTAAACCTTTGTCAGTTGCTTCATTTGCAAATATTTTCTCCCATTCTGAAGGTTGTCTTTTCGTCTTGTTTATGGTTTCCTTTGCTGTGCAAAAGCTTTTAAATTTCATTAAGTCCCATTTGTTTATTTTTGTTTTTATCTCCATTTCTCTAGGAGGTGGGTCAAAAAGGATCTTGCTGAGATTTATGTCATAGAGTGTTCTGCCTATGTTTTCCTCTAAGAGTTTGATAGAGTCTGGTCTTACATTTAGGTCTTTAACCCATTTTAAGTTTATTTTTGTGTATGGTGTTAGGGAGTGTTCTAATTTCATTCTTTATACATGTAGCTGTCCAGTTTTCCCAGAACCACTTATTGAAGAGGCTGTCTTTTCTCCACTGTATATTCCTGCCTCCTTTATCAAAAATAAGTTGACCATATGTGCGTGGGTTTATCTCTGGGCTTTCTAACCTGTTCCATTGATCTGTATCTCTGTTTTTGTGCCAGTATCATACTGTCTTGATCACTGTAGCTTTGTAGTATAGTCTGAAGTCAGGGAGCCTGATTCCTCCAGCTCCGTTTTTCTTTCTCAAGATTCCTTTGGCTATTCAGGGTCTTCTGTGTTTCCATACAAATTGTGAAATTTTTTGTTCTAGTTCTGTGAGAAATCTCATTGGTAGTTTGATAGGGATTGCATTAGATCTGTAGATTGCTTTGGGTGGTATAGTATATATATATATACAATGTTGATTCTTCCAATCCAAGAACATGGTATATCTCTCCATCTGTTTGTATCATCTTTAATTTCTTTCATCAGTGTCTTATACTTTTCTGCACACAGGTCTTTTGTCTCCTTAGGTAGGTTTATTCTTAGGTATTTTATTCTTTTCGTTGCAGTGGTAAATGGGAGTATTTCCTTAATTTCTCTTTCAGATTTTTCATCATTAGTGTATTGGAATGCAAGAGACTTCTGTGCATTAATTTTGTATACTGCTACTTTACCAAATTCATTGATTAGCTCTAGCTCTAGTAGTTTTCTGGTAGCACCTTTAGGATTCTCTATGTATAGTATCATGTCATCTGCAAACAGTGACAGCTTTACTTCTTCTTTTCTGATTTGGATGTCTTTTATTTCTTTTTCTTCTATGATTGCTGTGGCTAAAACTTCCAAAACTATGTCCAATAATAGTCATGAGAGTGGACAACCTTGTCTTTTTCCTGATCTTAGAGGAAATGTTTTCAGTATTTCACGATTGAGAATGATGTTGGCTGTGGGTTTGTCATATATGGCCTTTATTATGTTGAGGAAAGTTCCCTCTATGCCTACTTTCTACAGGGTTTTTATCATAAATGGGTGTTGAATTTTGTGGAAAGATTTTTCTGAATCTACTGAGATGATCATATGGTTTTTATCCTTCCGTTTGTTAATATTGTGTATCACATTGATTGATTTTGCATATATTGAAGAATCCTTGTATTCCTGGGATAAACCCCACTTGACCATGGTATATGATCCTTTTAATGTGCTGTTGGATTCTGTTTGCTAGTATTTTGTTGAGGAGTTTTGCATCTATGTTCATCAGTGATATTCGCCTATGGTTTTCTTTCTTTGTGACATCTTTGTCTGGTTTTGGTATCATGGTGATGGTGGCCTCATAGAATGAGTTTGGGAGTGTTCCTCCCTCTGCTAT
>NC_041230.1:15518127-15521055 GCF_002837175.3 Physeter macrocephalus
GAGTCTTCTCCCTTTTTTTCTTGATGAGTCTGGCTAATGATTTATCAATTTTGTTTATCTTGTCAAAGAACCAGCTTTTAGTTTTATTGATCTTTGCTATTGTTTCTTTCATTTCTTTTTCATTTATTTCTGATCTGATTTTTATGATTTCTTTCCTTCTGCTAACTTTGGGGTTTTTCTGTTCATTTTTCTCTAATTGCTTTAGGTGTAAGGTCAGGTTGTTTATTTGACATTTTTCTTGTTTCTTGAGGTAGAATTGTATTGCTCTAAACTTGCCTCTTAGAACTGTTTTGCTGTATCCCATAGCTTTTGGGTCATTGTGTTTTCATTGTCATTTGTTTCTAGGTATTTTTTGACTTCCTCTTTGATTTCTTCAGTGCTCTGGGTTATTAAGTAGTGTATTGTTCAGCCTCCATGTGTTTGTAATTTTTACAGATTTTTTTCCCTGTAATTGATATCTAGTCTCATAGTGTTGTGGTCGGAAAAGATACTTGATAGGATTTCAATTTTCTTAAATTTACCTAGGCTTGATATGTGACCCAAGATATGGTCTCTCCTGGAGAATGTTCCATGAGCACTTGAGAAGAAGGTGTATTCTGTTGTCTTTGGATGGAATGTCCTATAAATATTTGTTAAGTCCGTCTTGTTTAATGTATCATTTAAAACTTGTATTTCCTTATTTATTTTCACAAAAATCAGTTGCATTTCTATACACTAAATGTGAACTCTCTGAAAAGGAAATTAAGAAAACAATCCCATTTACAATTGCACCAAAAAGGATAAAATATTTAGAAATAAACTTAACCAAGGAGATGAAAAACTTGTACATTGAAAACTATAAAATACTGATGAAAAAAATTAAAGCAGACACAAATAAATGGAAAGGCATCCCATGTTCATAGATTAGAAGAATTAATATTGTTTAAATATCCATACTACCCAAAGTGATCTACAGATTCAATGCAATCTCTATAAAAATTTCACTGGTATTTTTCATAGAAATAGAAAGACAATTCTAAAATTCACATGGAACCACAAAAGACCCCAAATAGCCAAAATGATCTTCAGAAAGAAGAACACTATTAAAAAATAATATACCTTGAACAATAAGGCCTTATTCCAGTATTATAAGAATGGACCAAATTAGGAAATATGTAATTAAAAATTTATCATATCCATAGGCCATTGGAGAAAAATACGTAATCATATGTCAAAAAGATACTTGAAAAAGTTCAACATCCAGCTTTCTGAAGGTTATGATTAAAATAGTAATAGAAGGATAAATCATTACACTAGTATTTCTCAACCAGGGAAAATTTTGCCACCAAGGGGACATTTAACAACATCTGGATACATTTTTAATAGCTGTGATTTGGGTTGATGTTACTAGTATCTATTTGGTAGAGGTCAGGGAGGCTATTAAACATCCTACAATGCACAGGACAGCTTCCTTCCCCCACCCCACCCCCCAAAGAATTATCCTGCTTGAAATATCAAAAGTGCCAAGGTTGAGAAATCCTGGTTTGCATGATAAAGTTACTCTATCTGAAAATGACAGCCTATACCATACTCAAAATAGAAAACTTAAAGGAATTCTTGTTATAGTAACAAACAAAGTCTAAGATAGTTACACAATGAACATTATAGTCAAAGTAATAAAAAATTGTTGCATAAAGATTGGAACGGTCAAATAAAAATTATTGCTATTTTATGACAGTATTAAAAAACCCTAAGAGCATTGTCTGAAATATTCCAATACCATTTTCAATAATATGTCCAATTATAAAACACATAATAGAAATCAAAATATGTCCTATATAAAATAAAAACAATAATAACAGAGATAAAAGAGAAAGAAAAATATTTTATTTATATAGATGACACAAAATAGAAAATATCTGAAAAAAGAAAATAATTAAGAAGTGAGCCAAACACATATGAAAGAAATAAAATTTTCCTGAGGCTTGTGTGGGAAGACTTAAGTACATTGAGATCTCCCCAAATTGGTTATAAATACTTCTATTCTAGAAAAAATTTTAATTGGATTTTTTGGGAATTTTATGAAACAAATCTAAAGTTAATATGGATGAATGAATATACTAGAGCAACCAATAATTTATTTATCCAATAAATTAATTTATAAAACCATGATGGACAAAAGATGATAGTGGCCCCCAAATAATAAGTTAAATCAATGGAGAGAAGCAGAGAGTTAAGAAATAAGCCTAACTATCAAAAATTTTTAAATGTAATTTAGGTGCCATTTTATTTAAGTCAGAGGGGACACATTAAAGAGTATGCACAGGGATTCATATTGTTAAAAATATCCACCAAGATGATGTAACAATTATGTACCTGTACCCTTAAAAATGTAGCTTCAGAAAATATAAAACAAAAACAAATAGAAAAACAAAGACAAACTAACACATCTGCAATCATAGGAGGACAAATTGCACACTTTTTAAATAAATGACTATTTTAAAAATAGAATTTAATTGGCACAATGAACAACCTGGTACTAAGAAACATCTAATACTCATTCTTTTCAAACATGTATAAACCACTCATACAAATTGACAAAACACTTGACGACACAGGAAATCTCCGCATCTTCTAAAAATTAGAGATCATATAGGCTTATTCACTGACCAAATGAGGAAATAACTCAGAGAGAGGAAATAGATCCCTATAATCATAAATATAAAAATACCTATAAAAATTCTTGTGTTAATAAGGAAATAAAAAGTGCAAGCTACAAATTATTTAGAAATAAGCAACAGAGCATTAAATATTAAAACCTGTGAGGATGGGCTTCCCTGGTGGCGCAGTGGTTGCGCGTCCGCCTGCCAATGCAGGGGAGCCGGGTTCGCGCCCCGGTCTGGGAGGGTCCCGCGTGCCGCGGAGCGGCTGGGCCCGTGAGCCGTGGCC
>NC_041230.1:15521079-15564269 GCF_002837175.3 Physeter macrocephalus
GGGGGAGGCCCGCATACCACAAAAAAAAAAAAAAAAAAAAAAAAAAAAACCTGTGAGGTGTGGCCAAAGCAGCAATCAGAGGAAAATTTATGGACTTAAATGCACACATTAGAAAATGAGGGAAATTGAAATCAAATGGACCAAACATAATATTCAGGATACTAGAAAAAGAACAAAAACATTATCAGATCTCTAGAAAGTAGAGGAAAGTAATAAAGATAAACACTGACATTAATAAAACAAACAAGAAATACAAAGCCATTAGAATTGATCAATAAAATCTTCAAATGTAATTAAGAAAAAAGAGAGAGTATAAATAAACAGCATCATGAATAAGATAAGGGGCAGTAACTACAGATAGAGAGGGAATTAAGTTTTATAAGATACTTCCTTTATATTAATAACTTTTAAAAAGTAGATGAAATGAATGATTTTGTTTAAGAAAACCAAATTACCAAAGTTAGCTCAAGAAGTCATAGAAAATATAAATATGTCAACTTCTATTGAAGAAATTAGAAAGCTAGTCAAAAGTATACTCTTCTAGAGAACATCAAGCTCAGATGGCTGTTCTTTGCAGCCTTGTCAATGACAAAAGACTGGAAACAACCAAAATATACATGTACATGATAGAAGGGTTAAATAAACTATGGTAAATCATACTGAATAGCAGTTGTAAAAAAATGAAGTTGATTTATGTGAATTGATATGGAAAAACAACCCAGATAAGTTGACATTTGGAAAAAGTAAGTTGCAGCATAATATGCATTGTATCATATCAAATCCCCAAACTCTCTTTTTAAAAGTAAATAATGCTGTGTATTTTTCACTGATGTGCAGGTAAGTGTATTATTGTGAGACAGCAGGACATTGATTAATGTTCTGGCTAATTCTGAAGCTGGATTCCCTGGGGTTCAAATTCTGATTCTGCCACCTGGGTGTCCCTGGGAAAGTTCCTCAGTCCCCGCCTCCTCCAACTTCTTGTCTCAGTTTCCTCTTTTGCATAAAATGGTAAAATAGCTGTTGCATCTACTTTGTAGGCTGTTGGGATGATTATACAAGTTAATATATGTAAAGCACTTAGAGCATTGCCTGGCATGTGGTAAGCGCTCATAAGTTAGCTATTTTTACTGTGAAAAAAACTCTGGGTTTCCACATATCAAGCTGATAGCAACAGTTATTTCTGATGAGAGAATGCAACTGGAAGTTGAATAAGGGTTTGGTCAAAGAGAATTTTTGCTTTGTCTGGATTGTTTGACTTTTATAATAAGGATATATACTAATATTCTTTTGGAATTAAGATAAATGGTATTTATTACAAAATCAGTGGGGAAAGTAGAAATGATATTGGGACAACCATTTAATCATTTGGAAAAAGTAAAGGTAGAGCCTTACCATAAAGCTAGATAGTCCCAGATGTATTACAGATTAGACCACAAAAATGAAACCAAAATAGAATAAGAATAAGGTAAATGTTGATGTAATAGTGAGGACAGTCTCCTTAACATGACATCAAAGACAGGAAAAAACTGATACATTAGATGGCATAAAAATATAAATTGTTTTTCAAATAACGTCACAAATGAAATTAAAGCGTAAATATACATATCAAAGGGATAAAGCTATTATTTATAATATTAATAGATTTTATAGATTAATAAGAAGTAAAAAATAGAAGAAAATAAACAGGCAATTACCAAAATTAGAAATATAACTGGACAATAAATACAGGCAAAAATTGTTTAACCTTATTACTTTAGTAGTAATCAAAGATATGCAGCTTTGAACAGTCTTAACTTATTGTCAGAAATTTAGAAAAAATATTATAAATGCAGAAGGAGGTTTGATGAAGATGATTTTATTCCATATTAGATGAGATATATTTTATGCAAGATAGTTTTGCCATAAGCATTAAATGTCTTAAAAATGTGTATATTCTGATTGATTTTCTAGAAATTCAAGTGGAATAATCACAGATGTGCACACAGATCCATATATAACGATGTCCATTGTGGTGTTATTTAAATTAGCAAAAAATTGAAAACTATTTAAATATCCAATAATAAATTGTTAAATATTTCCTCTTCATTTAGTTGTTATTGTGGGTTTTTATGTTGTTCCTTCATCTGAAACATATTTCTCTGTCATCTCATTTTGTCTAACTTTCTGTGTTTGTGTTCTCCTTTCTGCTGGCTGGAGTGCTGTAGCTCCTCTTGTTTCTGGTATCTGCCGTCTGGTGGGTAAGGTTGGCTCCGAGGTTTGTTCAGGCTTCCTGGTGGGAGGGATTGGGTGCCTGCCCACTGGTGGGTGGATCTGGGTCTTGTCCATCTGGTGGGCAGGGCCGTGTCAAGTGGTGTGTTTATAGGTGGCTGTGAGTTCAGTATGGCTTCAAGCACCCTGTCTGCTGATGAGTGGGGCTGTGTTCCTATCCGGCTGGTTGTTTGGCCTGGGGCTTTCCAGCACTGGAGCCTGTAGGTTGTTGGGTAGGGCTGGGCCTTGATGTCAAAATGGTGACCTTTGGGGGAGCTCACACTGATCAATATTCTCTGGGGCCTCTGCCACCAGTGTCGTTGCCCTCCCAGTGAGCCACAACTGACCCCACTTCCTCAGGAGACCCTCCAAGACTCATAGGTAGGTCTAGTCCCGGCTCCTAATGGAGTTGTTACTGCTTTGTCTTGGGTCCCAGTGTATGTGAAAACTTGTGTGCGCCCTGCAAGAGTGGAGTCTCTGTTTTCCTCAGTCCTGTGGAGATCCTGCACTCAAGCCCCACTGGCCTTCAAAGCCAAATGCTTTGGGGATTCCTCCTCCTGATACCAGACTTTCAGGCTGGGGAACCTGACATGGGGCTCAGGACTCTCCCTCTTGTGGGAGAACCTCTGCAATATAATTATTTTCCAGTTTGTGGGTCGCCCATCTGGCGGGTATGGGATTTGATTATGTCATGAAAGTGCCCCTCCTGTTGCCTCATTATGGCTTCTTCTTTGTCTTTGAATGTAAAATATCTTTTTTGGTAGGTTCCAGTCTTTTTTATGGATGGTTGTTCAGCAGTTAGTTGTGATTTTGGTGTTTTTATGAGAGGAGGTGAGCTCAAGTTCTTCTACTCAGCCCTCTTTTCTGGAACCGAGGGGCTGCTTTTAGTTTGGATGCTTGCTGCCTCTTCCCTCAGTGTGTGCTGACCATTAACCCCTTGATATGGGGTGTGCAGGTACAGCAGCCCTTGGCCTCTCCTGGGACACTGGGGGCAGGGCTTGGTGCTTGCTCACAGATTTCCTAGGGGCAGGTGCTATCTGTGTCCTCCCAGGACAGCAGGATCAGGGCCTGGGGTCTGCTCGTGGGTCTGGTAGTCATGGCCCATGCCCGCCTCTGGAGCTCATGATGGTGGTGGTGACTTGCGCCTGCCCTGGCAGCTCTTGTAGGCGGTGTCCTGTTCCCTGGGAGCGCTCACAGGAAAAGAAGCTCTTATGGCAGTCCTGCCCCTCTCCTCATGTGTCCCCCAATATGGAGCCTTGCCTCCCTGGCAGGCCCAGGCTTCTTCCGTGTACACCCTTAGTTGCCACAACCCAGCCTCTTCAGGCTGTTTCCCCACAGCCAGCCCTGGTCCTCTCCCTGGGTCCATCCTCTGAAGCCGGAGGTTCAGCACTCAGCCCCCACCCACACTGACAGAGGGGTGTCTCAGGCTGGGGAGTGCAAGGAAGCAGTGCCGACCCTCTGTGCAGGTCCCTCTCCGTTTTGCCTTCCACTAACCGGTTGCTGTGCACTCCTCCTAGGCTCCGAAGCTCCCCCTCCATCCAGTCTGATCTCCCTGCCGGTGAGGAGACTTCCCTGGGTGCGGGAACCTCTCCTCCTTCACAGCTCCCTCCCTGGGGAGCAGGCTCTATCTCTATTCCTTCTTTTTCTTTTTCCTTTAGTCCTACCTGGTTACATGGAGGTTTTCATGTCTTTTCAGGAGTCTGAAGACCCTTCTGTAAGTATTCATTAGCTGTTCTGTGTGAATCGTTCCACCTGTAGATGTATTGTTAATGTTTCTGTGGGAGAAGGTGAGCTCCACGTCCTACTCCTCCACCATCTTGATCCAATAAATTGTTAAATAAATCATGGTGCATAAAGTATGGAATATTATTCAGCGATTAAAAATAATGCTGTTGAAGATTATTTACTGGTATGGAAATATGTTATGAATGTATGGAAGAACTGCAAAAGTCAATAAATATAAAGGCTTAATTTTATAAAAAGATAGGAAACCCTGCTATATGTGAATACATATAAAGTTATCTCTAACTTTATCTCTATTTATCTCTAAATATTGTATGTGTGAGTAAATAAACCTAGATAGGAAAGCACTACAGAGTTAAAATTTATTATCTCTGGGAAGTGATGACATTTATCATTCTCTCTGTGCTTTATATTTATTTACTTTATTTTGTTAAACATCATAAAAGTACACAAACACATTCTTGTAAAAATGAGCATACTACAGATAAAGCTGAAATCTCTCAGACCAACCTCTCAGTCCTCCCCTGTATCTCCCCCACAGGGACTCAACATTACCAGCACCTGTCCCTCTACAACTTTTCCTACACATTGTACATACATTTTTTTCTCTCCAATATTTTGGCAGTTAAATCATTAAAAAATTTTGTTTGTATTTACTCTGAAAATATTGATTAGATTTTATTTTCGTCTCTAGATTTAATTGAGATCTTCTCCCTACTATTTGTTTCCCTACTTCTTCACCCACTGTCCCCTGCCACCTCCTGTATAGTTACCCGTTGAAGTTTTATTCCCCGTTTGTTGTATAATTTTCTTTTGATTTTTTTAGACTCAACTATAAATTTTACCAAATTCTTTGTGCACTATTTTTATCTTCCAATAGTCTTGGGTCTTACTTTATTTTATCTTGCTTCAATACATCTCCTTGTAATTCTTCCAGGAAGGATTTGTGTGTGGTAAACTTCGAGTCGTTGAATGATTTAAAATGCTTGACTGATATTTTGGCTGGATATAGACATGTAAATTCAATATAATTATTTTCTCAGAAATTTTATAATGTTGCTCTTCAGTATTCTGAATTGCTGAAAAGAAATCAGTCGCCAGTGTGATCCTTGTTGTTTTTTGTTTGGTTTGATTTGGTTTTTTGATCCTTTTTCTTTTACAGGTAACATTTTTTTTTTTTTCTGGGAGACTTTAGGGCTTTTACTTGGCTCTCTGAATTTCACAGATGTAATTTTAATTACAGTTTTTTCTTTTATTCTGCTTAGTATTTATGGACCATTTCAATTTCAAGACTTGATTCTTTTTGTTCAGGAGATTTTTCACATGTTATTTCTCTGCCTTTTTCTTCCATTCCATTCTCTCTGTTTCGCCTCTGGAATTAAGAAGATCTCAGGACTTCTGGATCTACCTTCAAAGTCTATCTCTCACCACCCCTCCCTTCCTTCCTCCCTCTCTCCCTCCACCACTTCCTTCCTTCCTTTTTTGCTATCATTTTGTCCTGTGTTTTATTCTGGGGAATCAGTATTTCAGTGCATTAATTTGCTTTTCACATGTGTCTATTCTCTATTTAACCTGTTGTTGAGTTTCTTCTTTTAAATTTTAACTGTTATGTTTTTCTTCACAAGATCTCAAGTTGATTGTTTGAAAAAGCCATTTTCATAGTTACTCTGAAGATATAATATTTTGTTAATACTTCATTTAAAGTTGGTTTCTACTTGTCTATTGACTCAATTTACACTCATTATTTTTCTGTTTATTGAATTTGGTGCCCCTCATTGTTTGGCTAGGTTTCCTCAAATGTGTGGTAGTTTTTGGCTGCATCATTATCTCATAATTAGGATCCTTAGCTAATTTTTTCATACTTTTTAGGCTTACAGTTTAATGAATTTTGACAAGTGTAGACAGTGTGTGAATACCACCATGATCTACGTATACATTATTTCTTTTAACCCAAAACTCCCTTGGGCTCCTTTTCAGTCATTCTACTCCCTCTACCCTGACAACTACCGATTTATTTTCCATCCGTAGGGTCTTGCCTTTCCAGAATGTGACATAAAATGAATCATACAATATGTATCCTTTCAAGTCTGGCTTCATTCACTCAGCACAAGGCTTTTGGGCTTCATCCATGTTGTTGCAATATGTCCATTGCTTCTTCCTTTGTATTGCTAAGTAGAATTCCATTGTATGGATGTGCTACTGGTTGATGAACAGTTGTGTGGTTTCTAAATGCCGGTGATCATGAAAAATTACATATAAGTTTTTTTTGTTTGTGTAGACCTATGTCTTCATTTCTCTTGGGTGAATACCTTGAAGTAGGATGGCTAGATCATATGGTAATTATATGCTGAACTTTACAAGAAACTGTCAAAATGTTTTCCAAGTGGCTATGACTTAAGAATGTTGAGATAATCGTAGATTCATATGCAGTTGTAAGAAATAAAAGAGAGACATCACATGTACTCTTTACCTAGTTTTTCCGATAGTAACATCTGGTAAAACTACAGTGTAATATAACAACCAAGATATTGACATTGAACTACTCAAAATATACATAACAGTTCTACACTGTAAGGATCCCTTACCCTGCTCTTCCACATCCCCACAGCCGGCTGGCTGGCTATAGCCCTGACAATCAAGAATCTGTTCTCCATTTCTATAATTTTGCTATTTAAGAATGTTATATAAATGGAACTATATACCTAGTATGTAACCCTTTGGGATTGACCTTTTTTCACTCAGCTTAATTCCCTAGAGATGTATCAAAGGTGTTGCATGTAATCAATACTCATTCCTTTTTTACTGTTGGGTAGTATTCTAGGGTATGAATGTACCATAGTTTGCCTAACCGTTTATTTGTTGAAGGGCATCTGGGCTGTTTCCTGTGTTGGCTATTACAAATAAATCTGCTATATACATTTATGTACAGGTTTTTATGTGAACATAAATTTTCTTTCTTTGGGATAAATACCTATGAGTACAGTTGCTGGGTCATATGGTAGTTGCATCTTTAGTTCTTTAAGAAACTGCTGAAGAATTTTCCAGAGTGGCTTACAATTTTGTCTTCCCATCAACAATGTGTGAGTGACCCAGTTTCTGTGCATCCTCACTTGCATTTGGTATTGCCACTATTTTTTATTTTGGCCACTTTGATAGGTGTGTAGTAATATCTCACTGTGCTTTTAATTTACATTTCCCTAATGGCTAACGATGTTGACTGAATGTTCGTGTGCTTATTTGACAGCTGTGTGTACTCTTCAGTGAAATGATGCTATGTCTTTTGCTCATTTCCTAATTCAATTATTTGTATTTTTACTGTTGAGTTTTGAGAGTTCTTTCTATATACTAGAAACTAGTACTTTGTTGGATATATGGTTTGAAAATATTTTCTCCCTATCTATAGCATATCTTTTCATCCTCTTCACATGGGCTTTTGCAGAGCAAAAATTTAAAATTTTTCTGAAGTCCAATATATAAATTTTTCCTTTTATGATCATGCTTTTGGTGTCAAGTCAAAGAATGCTTTGCCTAGCCATAGATCCTCTGAATTTTCTCCTATATTTTTTCTGAAAGTTTTATAGTTTTGTCTTTTATGTTTAAGTCCATAATCTATTTTGAGTCTTTTTTTTTTTTAAAGTGTGAAGGACTTGGTTTCTGCCTATGAATTTTTACTTGCTCCAGCACCACTGAATGGTGGTGTTAAAAATCATTTGTGCATATTTGTGTGGATCTATTTTTGGGTTCTCTATTGTATTCTATCTGTGTGTCTACCCCCTCCACCAGTAACACACTGTCTTGATTGCTGTAGCTCTATAGTAACTTTTGTTATCAGGTAGAGTAATTGCTTATTTAGTCTTTTATTTGTTATCTTTATTCTTTTTCAAAATTGTTTTAGTCATTCTAGGTTTTATGCTTTTCCATATAAATTTTAGAATTTATTTTTTCTGTAGAAATTGCATTAAAACTATAAATCAGTTGGAAGAGATGAGATATTTTTGCTATCTTGAGTCTTTTTTTAAAAAAAATTATTTATTTATTTTATATTTATTTTTTTGGCTGTGTTGGGTCTTCGTTTCTGTGCGAGGGCTTTCTCCAGTTGCGGAGAGCGGGGGCCACTCTTCATCGCGGTGCGCAGGCCTCTCACTGTCGCGGCCTCTCCCGGTGTGGAGCACAGGCTACAGATGCGCAGGCTCAGTAGTTGTGGCTCACGGGTCCAGCTGCTCCGCGGCATGTGGGATCTTCCCGGACCGGGGAACAAACCCGTGTCCCCTGCATTGGCAGGTGGACTCCCAACCACTGCGCCACCAGGGAAGCCCTCTTGAGTCTTATAATCCGTGAATGTGGTATGTCTTTACACGTATTTAGGTCTTTGATTTCATTACTAGCATTTTGTAATTTTCAGCATTTGGATCATGGATATTTTGTAAATTTATACCTAAATGTATCATTTTCCTTGGAGTGATTTTATGTGGTATTGCGTTTTAAATTTTGGTCTCTACATGCCCCTGCACCGGCAGGCGGACTCTCAACCACTGTGCCACCAGGGAAGCTCCTGCAATTGATTTTTGTGTTGATCTTTTATCCTGTGACCTTACTAAACTCACTTATTTGTTCTTGGAATGTTTTTGTAAAACCCTTTCTCTGTAGATAAGCATATCATTTTCAAATAAGGATGGTTTATTTCTTCCTTTCCCATCTGTATGCCTTTTATTTCTTTTCATTTCCTTTTGCAGTGGCTAGAACTCCCAGTAATATGTTGAATAAATGTGGAGAGAGTGACATTCTTGCCTTGTTCTTGATATTAGAGAGAAAGCACTCAGTCTTTTGCCATTAAGTTTGATGTTAGCTATAGTGTTTTTGTAGATGGTATTTATCAAGTTGAGATAGTTCCCCTCTAGTCCTAACTTGCTGAGAGTTTTTATCTTAAACGGGTATTATAGTTTGTCAAATGTTTTTCTTTGATTGATATGATCACACAGTTTTTCTTCTTTAGCTTATTGATATGGATGATTACATTGATTGATTTTTGAATGGTGAACCAGATTTACATATCTGGAACAGATTTCATTTTGTCATGGTGGGTAATTATTTTAATACATTGCTAGATTTGATTTGCTAATATTTTGTTGAGCATTTTTGTGTCTAAATTTGTTAGTCTGTAATTTTCTCTTTCTTTCTTTTTTTTTTTTTTTTTTTACTATTTTTGTCTCGTTTTGATATAAGGGTAATACTGGCCTTGTAAAATGAGTTTGGAAGTGTTTCCTCTTATTCTTTTTTTCTGGAGTAGATTGTATGGATTTTGTGTCTTCCTTCCTTCCTTCCTTTTTCATTATTTGATTTCTAGTTTGATTCTGATATGGTCA
The DNA here is from genome assembly GCF_002837175.3 of Physeter macrocephalus. Classification (NCBI taxonomy): domain Eukaryota; kingdom Metazoa; phylum Chordata; class Mammalia; order Artiodactyla; family Physeteridae; genus Physeter; species Physeter macrocephalus. Next base: position 15,530,433 of record NC_041230.1, read on the forward strand.
GAAAACATACTTTGTATAACATAAATTGTTTTATATTTGTTGAGGTTTGTTTTATGGTCCCATTATTTGGTTTATGGTGAATATTCCATGAGCCCTTTGAAAAAATGTATATGCTGCTGTTGTTGTGTGGAGTATTTTATATACAGGAAGTCCCCTACATACAAACCTTCAAGTTGTAAACTTTCAAACATGTGTTCGCATGTCCAATCATGTAAGTTAGTTCACATATCTGCATACATTGTCAAGTGTGTGCATCCTCTACAAGAGGTTGTGCTTTTGTGTACTTTATAGTACTGTATAGGGTACAGTAGTACAGTATCTTTATTTCAAGCCCAGGGTGTTCCGATGCAAGCATAAAAGCAGCAGTGATGTAGCTTGTACTGCTAAGACGCACAAAGCGATAACGATGGAAACAAAAGTGAAAATAATTGAGAGAGTGGAGTGAGGTGAAAAGATGGTAGACGTCGCTTGTTCTTATAACATGAATTGTTCAGCCATTGGCATGATTCTAAAGAACAGGACAAGATCGTGGAACATGTGAAGTCTGCTGTGCCAATGATGTCGACAATAATATCCAAGAATTGTGGAAAATGATGGAGGAGATGGAGAAGCTTCTCAGTGTGTGGATGCAGGATCAGCATCAGCATCGAGTCCCGCTCAGCTTAATGCTGATTAAAGAGAAAGCTAAAAGATTTTATGAAGACTTGAAGAAAACACATGGCGAAGAATCAGAGGGTGCATCTTTTAAAGCCAGCCATGGCTGGTTTCATTGGTTCAAGGCTAGAGCCAACCTTTACAACATAAAAGTAAGTGGTGAGGCAGCAAGTGCAGATACGGTATCTGCCTGGGAATTTCCTGAAATGCTTTGAGAAATTATTGATGAAGGCGTGTATTTACCCAAGCCGCTTTTTAATGTGGATGAGGCAGGTCTGTACTGGAAGCGGATGCCAGACCAAAGTTATATCAGTAAGGAGGAATAATTGACGCCAGAGTATAAAGCAGCAAAGGATAGGCTAACTCATGTTGTTTGGTGGCAATGCTTCTGGCAATATGAAGCCGAAGGCTCTATTTGTTTATCATTCAGAGAACCCAAGAGCCCTTAAAAACATAGCCAAGGGCTCTCTTCCTGTTGTGTGGAAGAGTAACCCCAAAGCCTAGGTTACACAGGCTATTTACCAGGACTGGTTTTTCCACCACTTTATCCCAGTGGTAGAGAAATATTGCTTGGAGAAGTATGTCCCATTCAACATTCTTTTGCTGCTCGACAATGCTCTGGGACACCCCCCATTCATGGACGACTTTCATTCCAACATCAAAGTAGTACATCTGCTACCGAATACTTTCAAGAAATATTATTTACGTCACATTTTTTGTCAGGCAGTAAAGGCAAGTGGTGAATCAGGAACAACCTTGTGACAATATTGGAAGGACTATAACATCTACAAGGCCATAAAAAACATTGACTTTGCTTGGTGTGAGGTTATGGCCATCACCATGAATGGGGTTTGGAAGAAACTTTGCCTGTGGTTTGCTCATGATTTTCATGGATTTGAGGTGGATGAGGAGTCCAAAGAGGTCTTCAGCAACTTAATCAACCTCAGTGAGAAGCTGGAGCTAGATCTGCAAGAAGACGACTTCATTGACTTCTTTGCTGTGCAGCACGAGGAGCTTACTAATGAAGACCTGATGGAATAGGAGGCCCAGAGAAAGGATGAAGAGAGACAAGAAGAAGAAGTAACTAAAGAACCGAAGAGATCCATGATGCAGGAAATGGCAAGGGGATGTTCTTTATCTGAGGAGGCACTGTTGGTTTTTGAGGCACAGGACTCGAACACTGAATGGTACATGAAGACTGCAGCAGCCGTTCAGAATTCAATCCAGTGCTACAGTGTCATCTATGATGAGAAAAAAAGAGCTACTACCCAGACATCACTGGATCATTTTTTCAAGAGGGTAGATAGAATTGAACCTACCAAGGAACCAGAACCTGTGCCATCAACGTCAGGCGTGAGTGAAATTGCAGCTTGCCCTCCATCTCCTATTGCTGATGATCTTTCAGCTCTACCATCTCCCCCATCCTCTTCCTCCTGCAGTCAGTAACTCTTCTTGCCTATTCAGTCGACGCCAGTCCCTGTATGCCAGCTGTTGTACTGTACTACTGTACTTTTCAAGGTACTGTACTGTAAGATTAAAAATGTTTTCTTTATTTTTTGTTTGTTTTTTATGTATTATTTGTGTGAAAAGTATCATAAACCTATTACATTACAGTACTATATAGCCAATTGTGTTAGTTGGGTACCTAGGCTAACTTTGTTGGACTTACAAACAAATTGGACTTACGAACACACTCTCGGAATGGAACTCGTTTGAATGTAGTGGACTTACTGTATGTAAGAAAGAACTTGTTGGTTTATTTTGTTGTTCAGATCTTTTCTATCCTTGCTAATTTTTTGTCTGGTAGTTTATCAGTTGCCAAAGACATATTGAAGTCCCCAACTATAATTGTGTATTTATTTATTTCTCTTTTCTCTTAAGCACTATCAATTTTTGTTTCATGTATTTGAAATTTTGTTGTCTGTGCACCAATTTGGGATTATTTTGTCCTCCTGGTGACTTGATCCTTTTGTCACTGTGTAATGTCCCTCTTTGTCTATAGTAATTTTCTTGTCTCTGAAGTCTATTTCACTGGATATTAATATAGCCACTCCCACTTTTTAGAAATTAGTATACTATCATGGTATATTTTTACTATCCTCTTATATTTTTTAGCATACTTATGCCTTTGAATTTGAAGTGAGTTGCTTGTAAACAGCATATATTTGGGTTATTATTTTTATCCACCCTTCCAATCGCTGACTTTATTTGATATACTTAAGTCATTTACATTTAAGGTGTGTTAGGGCTTAAGTGTGCCATTTTCTTTTATTTTGTTGTCTATTTTTTTCCTCTGTTTCTCCATTCTTGCCTGTCTATGGGTCACTTGAAGATTTTAAACGATTTAATCTTTATTTAGTTATAGTGTTTTTTTTTAAATTGAAGTATAGTTGATTTACAATGTTGTGTTAGTTTCAGGTGTACAGCAAAGTGATTCAGTTATACATACATATATATCTATTTTTTTATGTGCTATACAGTAGGTTCTTGTTGGTTATCTATTTATAGTGCTTTTGAGTTATCATTTTGTATAGTTTTCTTAGTTTTTACAGTGGATATCACAATATCAATATGTGATTTATCATAGTCTACTAATATCAACATTTTACCATTTTGAGTAATGTGTGGAATCTTTACTTATATTTCAGTCCTACCTTTTGAAAAATATCCCCAGCTTTAAATATTTTCTTGGATAGCAGATTATGTTATAGTATTTGCTTCAATCATCACATGTGATTTAGAAAACTCATGAGGAGGAGGATAGTCTATTGTATTTATCCACATTTCTACTCTTTCCATTATTCTTTTTTCCTTCTCAATCTTTCATGATATCTCCTTTTATTTTTTTCCTTTCTATTTGAAGAACTTCATTTAATCATTCTTTATGGGTAGGTCTGCTAGTGATAAATTATTTTAGTTTTTCCTTTGTCTGAGGATGTTTTGTTTGTTTGTTTCCCTTCATTCCCAAAGGATAGTTTTGCTGGATACAGAATTCTCATTTGAGAATTCTTTTATTTCAGCTGCTTCCTTCTGGACTCCATGGTTTTAGATGAGAAATCTGGTCATTTGATTTGGTATTCTCCTTAGGTAATGTGCTGTTTTTCTCTTGCTGCTTTTAAGATTTTCCTTTGTCTTTAGTTTTCAGAAATTTAATTACAATGTGTCTTAGCATGGATCTTTTTTGAGGGGGAGCATTTATCTTATTTGAAGTTTACTCACTTTTTTGAATCTGTGGGTTTATATATTTTGCCAAATCTGGGAAATTTTCAGCCATATTTCTTTGAATAGTCTTTCAGCCCTGCTCTCTTTCTCCTCTTACAGTGATACAAATCTTGCATCTTTTGCTTTTGTCCACACATAGTTGAATCTCTGTTCATTTTTTTCAATCTATTTTCTGCCTGTTGTTCAGATTGGGCAAATTCTCTTGGTCCTCGAGTTTATTGATTTTATTCTCTGTCATTTCCATTCAATATTGAGCCTATCCAGCAAATTTTAAAATTCCAATATTAACTTTTTCATTTCTATAATTTCCATTTAGTTCTTTTTAATAAGTTATATTTCTTTACTGAGATTTTTTTCTAATTTTTCATTTGTTTCAAGAGAATGTATAATTGCTTATTGAACCACTTTTGTGATAGTTGCTTTAAAATCCTTGTAAGTTAATTCCAATATCTGAGTCATCTCAGTGTTGGCATCTATGGATTGCCTTTTATCATTCAAGTTGTTATTTTCCTGGTTCTTGGTATGATGGATGTCTTTGGATTATTATATCCTAAACATTTTAGCAGGCGGTCACCTTGTTTAGGCTTGGCATGCAGGCTCTGGCCAACTTTTGTGGGCTACAGTTTCAATGTCAGTCTGATTTTCAGAGCCTATATGGTGTTATTTTTCTCTGCTTGATTTATTTCCTCCCACAGGGGCTCCCATTGGTCTCCACTGGTGCTCTTTGAATGAGAAGAAGCTTCCCCAGGCTGGACCATCTGGTAAATCTTGCTGGGAGAGGATCTACCCCAGAGACAAAGAACACTTCCCAGGATGGGTGCTGTGTGGCAGGTTGCCCCCTGCCTGTGGGGGATGGAAAATGTGTCCTGGGCCATGTGATTGTTGTGGCAGGGTCCCTTTTGCCAGAGGTCCTCTGGCTTCATGGTATCTCTGAGTGAGGAAGGGGACCCTCAGGCACCATGTGGAAGAAGATTACTTGTTGGTCTGGTATGGCTGTTATGGTGTGATCCCCCTCTCCAGCGCTTCTGGCTGCGTGGTGTCTCTGGATGGGGGCAGAAGCCTCAGGCCTGGTGCTTCAGTTAATTTTTCATCTTTTTCTGTAGCTTGCCCCCATGTATTGTGTGTATGAGAAGCGGCTGGCCCATGCTACTGAGTGAAGGCTCTGGTTACCCAGGCACAGTCCTGCTTCTCTGGAGGAGGTACTCAAGAACATTGTCTCTCCTGCAGGCTAGTGTCTATCCAGAGTGATGCTTGACATATTGGCCATGGGAAGGAAGTGGTTAAGGGTGACCCGCTTGACCTCTCTTAATGCAGTTCTCAACCAATGCTCTGTAGGTGCTCCAGGGGTGCCCACCACCCCACCCCCGACCCAGCCCCAAGCTTGACACATCCTTGGCACCCTTGCACCATTTGCTGTGGTTCTTTTCTAAGCATATATTTTCCTTATCAGATCCCACCCTTTTTTTACATTTCAGGGAATTCTCATGCCTTCTGATCTACCAAGAATATCCCTTCCTGTATCCAGTGCAGTTTAGAAGGATGGATATATGTATTTCTTTAAACATTCTTAGGCTTTCATCTTATTATTTTTATTTTTAAACAATTTTTATTGGAGTATAGTTGATTTTAAATGTTGTGTTAGTTTCTGGTGTGCAGCAAGTGAATCAGTTATACATATATATTATATATATATATTATATATATATATTTTTTTTCCTAAGTATTTTGAGAATAGAAGTTTAGCTCATCAACTTCAGCCAATCTCTTTGTGGTCTACGTTTTTTCAAATTTTCTAAAATAAACGTGCATTACTTTTATAATCAGTAAAACCATGATTAAAACTTTTTTTTTCCACAACTGTGTGTTGGACATTGTGCCGGGGTAAGTGCTCAGAGGACTCCATTCGGGGAGATTACAGGGAAGTAAAAATGTGTGTTTTCTGGAGAAGGGTTTCTGGGAAGTGGAAAGCCTATCCACCCTTCTGGGTGTGCTCAGCGGGGACCCCCAGCTGCAGATCTGTGTTTAGCTGCCACAAGGGTGCTTTCAACTGTGGAAGGTTGCTCCAAGTTCTTGTAGGAGGGGCTGATCCTTCCTTTTCTTCAAATTGCCAATGTGTGCAAAATGCTAACACCAAACATTCAAGTGACGTATAGATCAGAACAGAATCCTAGCTTGATGACATAAATTAAAGTAATTATATTCATTAGCATGAAAAAAAATATGCAAACAAATGTTTATTAAATGCAATCATATATCAACTCCAAAGGCTTTGGCATTGTTTATGTCCTTGTGCCTACAGCATTTTGTCAAAGGTGGCCTGTCAGGCTGAACTTAATTGACACTAATAGCAGTGGAGAGAGGAGGAGCCAGCCCAGAATATCACTTGGGCCTGCAGACACTGGAGGTTTGGGGATTTGCTATCAGGCCTCCCTGAGAAAGTCCCCGGGAACAGGAAGTACATGTCGCCTTGATGAATGTGCCCACAAAAGGGTCTGGAGGCGTTTTCTTCAACTGAGACAGGGTGGGACCTGGGACCCTGTGCTGCAGTGCTGCAGTGCTTGCACCTGGACAAACAACTCCTTGAGCAACAAAATACAAAGAAACTATAAGGGACTAAAAATAACTGCGTGCATGTTGGGGCACATTCTGGACAAGGAGATACAAAAAGAACAAAAAACCCAACGGCCACTCCTGAAGAGCCAGCAGTAAAAACAGGGTGGGAGCAAAAGCAGGGTACCGTGCATGCCCCCTGCACTCAACACCGCCAAAGGGGTGGGCAAAACACCTAAGCCACCCCTCTGGCCCGACCCCTGGACACATCCCTACCCTCACTCCATATAAGGTACCAGCTTGCCCCACCTTGGGGAGCAAGTGAACAAGGGAACTTGTTACTTGTTTTTGCTCCCCCCTGCTGCAGCAGCAGCCCCAATAAAGCCTTGCCTGAATTTCTTGTCTGGCCTCTAATCAATTTCTATTGGTTGGGGAAGGCCAAGAACCCTGGTCAGTATCACAATCCGTGCCTGATACAATACCTGCCCCTACAAGGGAAACTTTTTCTGCTCGGTTGTATGTATCTTTCCAGCTGTTGGAGACTCTGGCAAGCACAAGCACTTGCCTGTTCTGGAGTCTCCAGAGATGGGAAACAGGCTCCTAATAGGGAGGCTGCTGTACATTTGTGTTGGGTTCTTGCTGGGGAACCTGGCAGGCTGCTCTGATGAGGCATTTTATTTTTGCCAGAAAGCATGGGAATCATACCCACAAGCACAGTCACAGAAAGAGCCAAAGTTCCTTAGCTGTGATACTCAGGCACATGGGGACATTTGTTTTGGCCTTGAGGGCTGATGTATCACAGGTGTGCTAATGGGTGAGGCCCCTGCCTGTTGTGTAGAGGGCCAGCAATTATTACCGTTGTTTACTATACCCGGAGTGGTTGTTTAGAAGGATCTGGGTACAACTGAATAATCTGTTTTCCTGTCCATCCATCCAGCATGTACTACCAGGATCTGGGTACAATTGAATAATCTGTTTTCCTGTCCATCCATCCAGCATGTACTACCAGGTGGAGAGTGAAAAATGTCAGGCATGGTGGAGAAGGAGGAGGAGGAGTGGGAGAGCTGGGCCAGGACTTTAGATTGGAGCCCGCAGTGGCCCGCCCTCACGCTGTTGTTTTGTTTTATTTTTGTCTTTGTTTGTTTGGCTTTTTCTTTTTTTTTTTTTTTACCTCCACCTTATCCTTTAGAGTTCGAGGCAAACCATGGCCCCAGTCAGGAGGATTTGGCGTGGCTCTGGTTGTTGACAGGCTGGGCTGTCATTCAGTCTTATCCGTTCTTTGTGATCCCAGTGTACCTCCTGGACGAAAGGGAGCCCTTCTTGTCCCTGAGTGCCAGCCGGCTTCAGAGATTGGCTTGGCATCAATGCTGATTCACAGTGGTCGCCAATGCTTGTCCACCTGCCTTTCAAAGGAAATAAGATGCTAAGAGAGTAAGGTTTCTTCTCCCAGGATCCACACAGGTCCCTTCCTTTCGTGAAGGAAGTAGAAAGTGGAGAGGCTGGAGTTTTTGTGGTCAGCGCCAGTAATGAGGGGAGCCGGGAAAAGATGGTCTGGAGACTCCATGGCTGCTGCATGGGTAGTGGGGAGAGCCCGGGGCACCTCAGGACCAGCCCCTGCAAACCCTCACCTCTCCTTCCGGGAAAAAGGGAGCCTGCGTAATTTATTTCTGTGGGGTGGTTTATGCTGGGAGGGAGAGAACAGATGTTACGAAAACAAAGGAAGACACACCACTTTTGTGTCTGAGCCAATGGTGATCAATTCTGCATACTTTACTGCCTTGTCCATGTTTTGGGGATGGATATTTCAAGCCATTTCAATCAAAAGTGGTGCCACTCTAGGCTCTAAACAAAGGCCTAGATTTATTTTTTTTCTGGCAGCACAATCCTCAAAGATTACACTTGCCGCAACATTTTTAGCCACGTCAACATTCCTTAGGAAATACAAATATGGGCATTATTTCATGGAGATGGCACTGGGTAATATAATAAAATGGATTTATTTCATCTTAATTTATTTAAAATGTGCATAGACAGAACTGGGATAAAATCCATGAGATGAAATATCTCGTTTGCATGAATATATTGAAAAATTCAGCTACCTTCTAAGCCAAAAAAAGAGGCAAACTTTTTTCATCCTCAGAATAATAAGAAGAATAGGTGCTCTTTTTACAACAAGAAAATATAACCTTGACAGAGGGAAGTGATTCATGTCCCATGGTCCCTGTGAAGGTGTGAGGGATGAGAGGAGACGGCAGACAGTGCTCTGGGTTGAGGAATTGGGAGAGAGACGGGATTGTGGTTTTTCATGAAGGGGCTGGACTGGGTTGAGACCAGGAGTGCAGGGTGGGCAGCTGGGCTTTTCCCCATATGCTGGTTGTCAGAGATGCAGCGCCAGCCCAGCTGTTCCCACCTCTGGACTCCAAGTCTCCAAAGCGCCTAATGGCAGAGAATGTTGCAGGGCCTGAGGCTGGCGGGTGTCCATCCTGTTGGGGCTGCAGCACAGCCTGCTCCTCACCACGCACCACCCAGGGCTTCTGTGTCCAGGATGCACTGTGGATACTGCACTTGTCCATGAGGTTAAAAGTCCAAGGGCCTGGGGTGCAGTCTGGGCCCCAGCGTAGCAGCTATGTGAACGGGAAAACATTTACACCTTCTGACCTTTACCTGAGGCAGTAAAATGTAGAGGCTGAGTCAGATGGCTTGGGTTCAAATGTGAACTCTACCACCTATGAGCTGTGTGACCTTGGGCAAGTTTCTTAACCTCTCTGGGCTCCAGTGTCCTCATTTGTAAAATGAACTTGATAGTAGAACCTACCACAGATGATGCCATGAGGTTTATGTGTGAGATGATCATACATAGAATATGTCTGACTTATAATTAGCATCCAATGAATGTTAGTTATAAAGCTTTCTTATCAATAGAATGGAATTAATCTTCTTTTTTTTTTTTTTTTTTTGTGGTACGCGGGCCTCTCACTGTTGTGGCCTCCCCCGTTGAGGAGCACAGGCTCCGGACACACAGGCTCAGCGGCCATGGCTCACGGGCCCAGCCGCTCCGCGGCATGTGGGATCCTCCCGGACAGGGGCATGAACCCGCGTCCCCTGCATCGGCAGGCGGACTCTCAACCACTGCGCCACCAGGGAAGCCTTGGAATTAATCTTTTAATCTCAAAGGGTAGATTAGTAGCTACTATAATTATTTGATATTGATCATATTGTTGTTTAATGTTAATAACTGTTTTCAATTTATTTCTCCTGTGTCTATGAAGTTTTAAAAAATTAATTAATTAATTAATTTTTGGCTGCGTTGGTTGGGTCTTTGTTGCTGTGTGCATGCTTTTCTCTAGTTGCGGCAAGCGGGGGCTACTCTTTGTTGCTGTGCACGGGCTTTTCATTGCAATGGCTTCTCATTGCAATGGCTTCTCTGTTGTGGAGCACAGGCTCTAGGCACAAGAGCTTCAGTAGTTGTGGCACACGGGCTCAGTAGTTGTGGCTCGCAGGCTTAGTTGCTCCCTGGCATGTGGGATCTTCCCAGACCAGGGCTTGAACCCATGTCCCTTGCATTGGCAGGCGGATTCTTAACCACTGAGCCACCAGGGAAGTCTCTCTATGAACTTCTTGAGGGAGGAGGTGACAAATACTTGCTGAAGGTGTTGTACTGTTGTAATTTGATATTGATCATATTGTTGTTTAATGTTAATAACTGTTTTCAATTTATTTCTTCTGTGTCCATAAACTTCTTGAGGGAGGAGAGGACAAATGCTTGCTGAAGGTGTTGGTTAACGCCTGGGGGATGCCTTCTTTTAGGTTTTCAGTACCTGGGCAGCTTCAGTGGGGCTGAGGGGAGGCCTGAAGACCAGTTCTTCCATTGGCTGGGACAGGCCAGTGGCTGATGGCTGGTTATTCCTGGGAATCCCGAGCCTGGGTTTGCTGCGTTTACCCTCCACCCGCGAGCATTTACTAGTGCACGGACTGAACCGCCGAGTGGTGGGGATGGCTACCTTCTGATAGATTACGTGGTGAATCACAAGTCTCATTATCTTCTCTTCGAAGATTTTTCCATTCCTGTTTTTCTTATTTTCTACCCTAGGCTGTGAGGAAATCCAGGAGCAACACCCTCAGCTTTTAAAAATTAAGATCATAGATAGTGGGCCCTCTTTGGACCCACATGTGAGCCAAGGCATTTGGTAAAGAAAAATCAACGAAGGGGGCTTCCCTGGTGGCTCAGTGGTTGAGAGTCCGCCTGCCGATGCGGGGGACGCGGGTTCGTGCCCCGGTGCGGGAAGGTCCCACATGCCGCGGAGCGGCTGGGCCCGTGAGCCTGTGTGTCCGGAGCCTGTGCTCCGCAACGGGAGAGGCCACAACAGTGAGAGGCCCGCGGACCGCAAAAAAAAAAAAAAAAAAAAAAAATCAACGAAGGGATTCCCACCGTTTAGTGTTGGTTGAGGGATGGTTGCAGGGTGGGATGATTCGGTTTCTCAAAGAGTCCGCAGCCTGAGGGGTCAGAGAGCCTGCGGCCTGAGGCGCTCCCTGGCACCCACCTCCTTCTTCTGCTTGTGGGCAAAGCTCACCGTGCCCGGGAGCTGCTGCACACCCTGTCCGCTAGGAGAGTGTCAGCACAGGTACCCAAGCCACCCAGGGTGAGCATGAGTGCTGCTGGCACAGGGGCCCTCCGACTCCAAACCATTGAGGGTCCGGGTGAAGCCAGTGGGCTTCCCGGAGAGCATCCCTTCCCCATCACCCACTCTTTACTTTAATGCTGCTCAGGGGGATGCAGCAGCTGATCTTGGAGACCCTCACAGGTGAGCCCAAGGCCAGGACACAGAGATAAACTGGGCATCTCAGCCGGGCCCGCATTGCCCTTCTAAAACCATCCAGGTCAATTCTATCAAGTCTTAATCCTTGAGTCCCTGGGGACTGCCTGCCAGTGAACGGGCTCTTTCTGATCAGCGAGGATAAGTTTGAGGCCTGGTCTAGGCTGCTAAGGAACCACAGAGAAAGCTACCACCATCCTCACTCTCCCCCAAGCACTGAAGCAAATCCAGGTGGCATTAAACAGGCTGCCCCCTGATAGGAAGCCGGGGTCACTCTTCCCTGGGCAGCAGCCCCCGTTAGGCTTGCAGATCATCTCGGGCACGCGTATGGGGAAACCCAGGCCTACAGAGGGCACAGCTTTGCCCAAGACCCCACAGCTAATGAGAGGCAGAGCCTCCAGTCTGCCGGGGGCGGCGGGGGGGCGGGGGGGGGGAACCACCCCCACCAAGAACAAAGACTAGGATTTTTGTGTGTTTTTATCATAGAAAAGTTTCCTACAGTTTGAAGAATTATCATGCCATTCCAATATACAGTAGGTGCAGACAAATACTGTTTGATTCTACTTACACCAGGAACCTAGAACACTCAAATTCATAGAGTCAGAAAGTACATTGTCAGATGCCAGGGGCAGGAGGGTGGATGGGTGGGGAGGGGAAACGGGGAGCTAGTGTCTAATGCGGACAGAGTTTCAGTTTAGGAAGGTAAAGGGTTCAGGAGATGAGTGATGATGAGCCGCACAGCAACGTGAATGTACATAGTGCTACTGAACTGTACCGTTAAATATGGTTGAAATAGTAGGTTTTGTATCGTGTGACTTTTACCACTTTTACCAATACAAAAAATGAAAAGAAAAAGAAATACCATGCCAAACGATGTTTGATCTTAGATCATTCTGTTTTCCCTGGCTCAGGACTTGTGCTTTAAGGAGGGGAATCCACTCTTGCTAGAGGCAAGAATCAACTCTGTGCCCCCTCCCCCACAAGCAGACTCAGAAAGGGACAGAAATCCCTTTATTTGTCTGGCTGCCCCACCTCCAACCCCCCACACCGCCTCTGCCTCAGCTGTCTCAGGACAGAGGTCACAGCCAAGAGGCAGAGAAAATAAAAAGAGCTTGAACGTGGCCCTTGGCCCTTCTCAGGGCCCAGGTAATCTGGCAAAGGTCTAGGGGTGCTTCTGACAGTGAGTGATGTTAATTTTTGGCTGGGGAAACTGTAGCCTCCAGGCAGGTGTACCTCACTGTGGACCCTTTGGTCCTGTCTGGCCCACTTGGGTGGGATTCCAGGCCCTTCTGCTTGTTCAGGAGCACGAGGCTCCAACTCACTTCCCAGGGGTGGCCCTTGAGGGCTGGGCTTTGTAGCAGAGGCATGGCCAGCGGGGAGGGGCTGACAGTGGGAGGGGGCTGGAGCAAATCGTGGGCCTTCAGGATCAATGTGGGCTGGGAAGGGACCCCAGGAAGGACACCTGAGCCACCTGATGATGCCAGGGAAGATTCCCATGATGGAGGCTCCATTGCAGGTGGACCTGACCCTGGCTGACCCAACACATCCCTTTCCTCATTGTTTCCCAGGTGTGGTGTCACCTACAGGGCTCCAAGCAGGTGACTGGTTGGCTGGTTCTGTTCGTCAAGTGAACTTGACTAATACAGTGAGGCTCTGATCACCTGTGTCAGTGCCCCAGGCCAACCTTCCATTAATGTCTGTGATGATGCTTTCCTATCGTGGTGAGACCTGACGGGGGCTGGAGGCCAGGTGAGGCGTCCGATGTGGGGGTGATCTATGGAACAGCAGGCCCAGCCAGCTCACGGTGCCCGGGGTTCCGGGTGGGAATTCCATGCAGGGGTAACCGGGTTGCTGGGTGTTGGTCACTGCTAATGGCAAGCCTGCTGCTTTGACCTCAGGGTGGGGTACTCTCTGAATATCAGAAATCACAGCATTTTCTGTTCTAATCAGAGCAGTCTTGTGTGCACTGAGCCAGAGTATAGACTGGGTGACCATATAATTTATTGTCCAAACCAGGGCACTTTTGAGAGTAAAGGGAGATGTGATAAAATTTTGAGAGTGGAAGGGGGGATGTATTGATTATTAAATGGAGACCGTTCCTATCAAACTGGGACAAAATGTTGCCTTGGGAATAGATGATTTTGACATAGCTCAATCTTTAATATGATCACTCCTGCTGCCCAGGAGTGGGAATTTTTAGAGTCTGGTGCCTGCATGAGCATGGAGGGCCTTGAAGGATATGTAGGTCTGCAGGGTATTCAAATGGTCTCTGTCTGGACTGGCCGATGGCTTGTTCTGGGATCCAGCTGGGGATCCCGTCATGTTGGCTGTGTCCACCTGGGTGGAAAGTGAGTTGGGGATGAATGCTGATTTGCTCCCCTTTGACTTGCTACCTCTAGGGTGGGGTCTCTGTGCTAACCCTGCAGCCCATGGGGTGTGGGGTTAGGCTCCCCTAGGTTTTTATCCTGGCTCCGCCGCTTGGTAACTGTGACACGGATCAAGTTCCTTAATTTACCTGAGCCTCAGTTTTCCCAGCCATTAAATGGGAATACTAATGGATGTGGGGGATTAGTGTGGTAACTGTGACACGTGCATGTGTTTGGCACATGATACTCATTTACGGTGTAGGGTAGTGTCTCATGTCTAATCTCTAGGAGAAGCTGCTGCATTTTGGTACTCAAAGAAAATATAAACTCTTAGTATTTATTTTACTTTATATTTAATTTTAAAATGTTGAGTAGTTAAAAATAGGCATGGTGCATTACACATGTAGTAACACATATAGAATTAACCAAAGATGCGAATAAATTATCCATGTATTGGAGTGCATGGCCAGATGTTTTACTGACACGTCTGTGTGATCAGTAAATTTTGGGTTCCTCCTTCATGATTAGGACAAGACCACCCATTCAGATAAAAGTACCCAAAGTAACAAAAGCTGAGACACTCATGAAACTTGAGGAAGCTATTTTATTTTGTTCATTCATTCATTCACTCAATAGATATTTATTGAGCACCTACCATGTTCCAAGGACTTGGGATACACCAGTGAAAGAAATAATAAATTATACAGTATACTGGAAGGTGTAAGTGCTATTTAAAAGAAGCGGGGGGAGGGGGCCTGGCAGCTGGGGTGCAATTTAAAACTGGGTGGTCAGCCTGAGCCTCGTCGAAAGGAATGACATTTGAGCAAAGATCTGAAGGAGGTGAAGGACTGGTGTCCATCTCACCCCAGAGCTGTCTGGCTTCACTTTGCAGATTCAGATCTACCTTTCCCCCTGAAATCTCTGGAATTTCTGTAAGTCAGAGCAGACTTTCACCAGCATGTCAAGACTACTAGACTCCTGACATGTGCTAGCAGCAAGAAACAGGATTTAACTCATTAGCATGGGATCTTTTTTTCTAGTTAAACAACAACAACAGCAAAACCCTGTGATCTGGTTTTCTTTTCTTTTTTTTTTTTTCCTCACTCTTTCCAGACATATTTTAAAGTGCTAGTCGGGGCTCTACCTTTACAGTGAAATCACGAATGGGATCCATTGGGGTCCTCCAAATTGAGGTTTGAAGCTGCCAAAACAATATAATTAGGAAAGAGAAGGTTGTTTGTTGAGCTTGGCATTCAAGCCATGGGAGAAGAATTTTAAGGAAGAACTCAGCCAGGTTATCACGGGCATGATAATGAGTTCCCGTCCCATTACAGAGTACGTATCACTGGAGACCAATACTGCTTCTCCCAGACTCAGATCTGCTTCCTCTGCGGTACAATGCTAGACAAACTCTGATAGATCCTGCTCTTTAGGCTTCTGTTTCTGTGTTGTTTCTGTTTTTGGCTTTGTTTGCTTGGTTTGGGTTGAGCTTTTGGGTCCATATGGACAATCTCCTTCAGGGTAATTCACTGATCTGTTTTTTTGTCAGCGTTGGATTTGGACAGGAGCAGAGCCTTGAGTGTTGCTGATGGATGCTGGGTTCCGTTTTTGGAAGCCGGCAGCGTGCAGAGTGGCGTCCACCCTCATGAGGTGGCTTGTTGGCAAAAAGAGGAGAGGGTTGACTTGAGTTTATGCGAGCATTTTTGAGGAGTTCTGGTTCTCCTCCCATACATCTGTTCCAGAGGCGGCGAATGTCTGGTGGTGTGGCCCCGAGGGAAGGGGTTTTAACGTGACAGCTGTAATGGCCATGCCGATTGTTGGAAGAAACGGAGGCTCTGCACAAGTTTACTCTGGACAGTGGAGAGCTTCGACTTCATCTACAGAGCTCACGTTTATGTTCTCATTCTAGCCCTTCTGAGTTCTTTTGTCTGTGAAATGGGCTTTTAAAACCTGTTTGCTCTGCTTTCTGAGGTTCCTGTGGAAATCAAATAGGATGGAAGCTTTATAAAATGAAAGTTATTATTATTCAGCTGTTTCTCTAGTGGCCATGTTTGCCTCTACGCCTCACTTACCATCTGATGTCTTGTCCATCCTCCTCAAACTGCCTGGGCTGCCTGGAGGTGCCCTAGGACCTTGCTTCCTCTTTCATCAAGAAGATAGAAGCGGTTGGTCAGAAATGCCCTCAGCTTTTCACCTCCAACGCTCTACAAATCTACCTGCTTAGGTTAGCCCCTCCTTTTCCTCTGTCCTCTTCCCCTTCTTTGTAAACTTCTCAAGGACTGTGCTTGTTCACATTCATGCAGCTCCTCTTCCCTGCATTTCTTACCTCCCCTTCTTGACTGAGTGGTCCAGGCTGGTTTTGCAATAGGCTGTAATAGCTCCTATACATATATATATATATATATATATATATATATGTATATTTTTTGGCCAAGCTACCCAGCTTGTGGGATCATCGTTCCCTGACCAGAGATTGAACCCAGGCCCTGGCAGTGAAAGCGCTGAGTTCTAATCACTGGACTGCCAGGGAATTCCCAGCTCCCGTACTTTTGAAAGTGTCCTTCTTGACCTCATATCTCCCCCAGTCATTTCCTTATTTTTTAAATCCCCTTAAAAGGGGTAGGAGTAGGGCTTCCCTGGTGGCGCAGTGGTTGAGAGTCCGCCTGCCGATGCAGGGGGCGCGGGTCCGTGCCCCGGTCCGGGAGGATCCCCCGTGCCGCGGAGCGGCTGGGCCCGTGAGCCATGGCCGCCGGGCCTGCACGTCCGGAGCCTGTGCTCCGCAACGGGAGGGGGGGCCGCGGCAGTGAGAGGCCCGCGTACCGAAAAAACAAAACAACAAAAAACAAAAAAAAAGGGGTAGGAGCTTATAAAAGCTTACATAGAATTGTCTACACATATCTTTACTTCCATTTTCTTTTTTTTAACTCCTAGGGACTCGCTTCTGTTCCTGTCCCTCCCGGTGGCTGCCATGTTGCCATACTTGGGTTTTTTTTTCCCCCCTAGTTTCATCTCTCTCTGTCTCTCTCTCTCTCTGTGCATCAACACAGTTGACCTGTCTTGTCCGTTTTGTCCCACTGTCTGGCACCCATATTCCCTCTCTTACTAAGGTTCCTTTTCACCTCTGTATCTTCTGGCCTCCCGTGCTGGTGCATCTTCTTTTACCCAGCCACTAAATGTTGGACTTTTTCAGGAATTTAATACTGGATCCTCTTCTCTTCTATACCGTGGTCCCAGCTGATCTCATGTGTATCTTTGGTTTAAAAATTTTTTTTATGTATAAACTGATGTACATATTTTTAATCTCTAGCTAAGATCTCCCATCTGAGTTCTGGACTCTCATCTCCAAATGTTTCCCTGGAAACGCTCTTCAGACTCATGGGCATCTCAGGGTAACATGTCCAATACTTAAACTCATAATCTTTATCCTCAAATACTGTCCCCCAGTCTTCCCCACCTCAGCAAGCAGCACCTATATCCACCCATTACTCAATCCCTAAACCTAGTTGCTATTTTTTGTTTTGTTTTGTTTTTTAATTAATTTACTGACGTATAATTTCCAAAGCATAAAATTAACCATTTTAAACAGTTTGGTGACACTCAGTGCATTTTCAGGGTTGTGCAGCCACCACTTCTATGCAGCACCGAGACATTCCCATACAGCAAAACAAACCATTCCTCCCTGTTCCCAGCCCCAGCAATTGCCAACCAGAGTTTTGTCCCTATGGATTTACCTATTCTGGACATTTGATATAAATGGAAACACAATGTGTGATTTGTTTATGTCTGGCTTCTTTTACTGAGTATAATGTTTTGAGGTTCATCCATGTAGAGTGTATCAGTCCTTCACTCTGTTTTATGGCTGAATAATATTCCTTTAGGTGTATATGTCACAATTTGTTTATCCATTCATCTGTTACCAACGGACATTTGGGTTGTTTTTCACCTTTTGTGTAATGTGAATAGTGCTATTATGACCACACGTGTCCATATGTTTATATGAGTACATGTTTTCAATTATTTTGGGTATATACCTAGGAGTGAAATTGCTGGGTCACAAGATAATTCTGTTTAAGTTTCCTCTACAGTGGCTACACCATTTCATATTCCCAGCAGCGAAGTACAAGGGTTTCAATGTCTCCACATCCTCATCAACAATTGTTATTATTATTTTTTCAATTAAATTTTGAAAAGTATAGCCATCTTTGTGGGTTTGAAGTCATTATGGTTTTGGTTTGCATTTTCCTACTGGCCAGTAATATTGAGCGTCTATCCACGTGCTTGTTGGTCATCTGTATATTTTCTTTGGAGAAATGTCTATTCAAGTCCTTTGTCCATTTTTTAATCTGGTTGTTTGCCTTTTCATTGTTGAGTTGTAAGTGTTCTTACAGACATATGACTTGCAAATCATGTTACTGAAACAATCACTGGTTGTTATTCTTAACTTCTGCACTTTCTCAGACTCAGACTTGCCCAGCCTGCAGGATCTACCTTAGGCTATATCCTAATCCATCCACTGCTCTCCATCTTTACCCTCATCCCACTGGTCCCCCTCCCCCAACACATTTTATTTCTCCCCCGACTAATGCTGTAGTTTCTAATTTGTCTCTTCACCTCTACTTTTTTCCACTTATAATCCATTCTCTACTCAACAGGCATAATAATTTCTTTTCTTTTTTTGACTTTATTTTTTTAGAGGTGTTTTAGGTTTACAATAAAATTGAGAGGGAGGTACAGAGATTTCCCACATACTTCCTGTCCCCACATATACATAGTCTCCAGTATCAACATCTCTCACCAGAATGGTATTTTTTTTTTTTAACTAAGGATGAACCTACAGTAACACATCATAATCACTTGAAGTTCATAGCTTACCTTAGGGTTCGCTCTTGGTGTTGTACGTTCTGTGGACTTGAACAAGTGTATCCATCATCATAATATCATCCTGAGTATTGACCTTGAAAATCCTCTGTTCTCTGCCTATTCATCCCCACCCTCACCTGTGCAACCACTGATATTTTTATTGTCTCTATAGTTTTTTCTTTTCTGTTGTAATCACACAGTATGTAGCCATTGCAAATTGGAGTTTTTTCACTTAGTAATATGCATTTAAGGTTCCTTCATGTCTTTTCGTGGCTTGATAGCTCATTTCTTTTTAGCACTGAATAATATTCCATTGTCTGAATGTAACACAGTTTATTTATTCATTCGCCTGCTGTAGGACATCCTTATTCTCAAGTTTTGGCAATTATGCATAAAAATGCTGTACACATCAGCAGGTAGGTTTTTGTGTGGACATAAGTTTTCAAATCCTTTGGGTAAATATCAAGGGGTGCAACTGTTGTTTTGTATGGTAAGAGCATTTTTAGTTTTGTGAGAAACCTCCAAACTGTCTTCCAAAGTGGCTGTACCATTTTGTAGGCCAGCAGTGAATGAGAGTTCCTGTTGCTCCACATCCTCACCAGCATTTGGTGTTGTCAGTGTTCTGGATTTTGGCCATTCTCATAGTTGTATAGCGGTATCCCATGTTTGTTTTAATTTGCATTTCCCTGTTGACATAGGATGTGGAACATCTTTTCACATGCTTATTTGTCATTTGTATATCTTCTTTGGTGTGGTGTCTGTTAAGATCTTTGGGCCATTTTAAAATCAGGTTGTTTTTTTATTGTTGAGTTTTAAGAGTATTTAATATATTTTGCATAACAGTCCTTTATCAGATGTGTCTTTTGCAAATATTTTCTCCCACTCTGTGGCTTGTCTTCTCATTCTCTTGACTGCCTCTTGCACAGAGTAGAAATTTTTAATTTTAAATCAGTCCACCTTAACAATTATTTCTTTCATGGATTGTGCCTTTGGTGTTGTATCTAAAAGGTCATTGCCATCGCAAGGTCATCTGGGTTTTCTCCTCATAGTGATCTCTTTCAAATATCAATCTTTAAATAAATAAAGCAGTCCCACACCTGCTTTAAACGCTTTGGAGCCTTCCTGCTGCCTTCCTTCATACATCCCTGCCTTTTTCTCCAGCCACACACGCTATCGTCTGTATCTTAGCCGTGATGCCCTTCCTTCAATTCCTCCAGCACAAGGCTCTCCTGTCTTGGAGACTTGGAATGTCTTCTCCTCTGCCTGGGGAGCCTCATCATCCTTCCGGTCTTGGCTTACCTGTCACCTTCTCAGAGCCAGCTTTCCCCCCAACCCCTTTTTAGGCCTCCCTACCTCAAAGTTTATCTCAGAACCTTAGTGTTTCTTTCACAGTTTTTTTTTTTTTTTTTCTGTACACAGGCCTCTCACTGCTGTGGCCTCTCCCGCTGCGGAGCACAGGCTCCGGACGCGCAGGCTCAGCGGCCATGGCTCACGGGCCCAGCCGCTCCGCGGCATGTGGGATCCTCCCGGACCGGGGCACGAACCCGCATCCCCTGCATCGGCAGGCGGACTCTCAACCACTGCGCCACCAGGGAAGCCCCTCTTTCACAGTTTTAAGAAAACTTCTGGATGCTGACCACCTGCCAGGCACCCTCTGTGCACTGGGTTTTTAGTGGCTTATGAGACAGTTAAGTTTCCTGTCCTCACGTTGCTGGCAATCTAGCTCAAGAGACAGTAGTAAAAATAAGTGAACAAAACTTTAGTAAGTTACATGAAGGAAGTAAACAGGGTAAACGTGTCATCTCGTGGCAGGGAGGGAAAGCGGGTGAGTTTCTATAGGTGCGGGGTGGGCCCCTGAGGAGGTGATATCTGAGCTGAGAACTGAAGTGTGAACAGCCAGCTGAACAGAGGCCGGGAGAAGGGCCTCCCTGAGGGAGGAAGGCACAGAAAGCAGAGAGGTGCTGGGTGGGCTGTGTCCCAAAGGCAGCTGAACCCTGGGGCTGTGGCCCAGTGAGGGTGGTAGAGGATGAGGATGGAGAGATGGGCAGGGCTAGCCTGCAGTCTGGAGTTGGTCCTGTGTTTTCTTGGGGGCCTTGTCTGGTTTTGCATAGGATGCGCCACCTATGTTGCACCCAGCTCCTAGGGAGTGCCTGCTCCAGAGTAGGTGCTGGTTAAATATTTATGAACACAGAATAAATATTGTTGTTATCAATGAAATTAGCTAGCACTCCACCCCCCTTCCTGTTTACATTACCTGTGTCCTTACTGAGCCCTTTCTCTTCTGGCCATGCCAAACGGAGACGTCGGCTCAGCCTGGCTGAATTACTACAAAGTTGGATTTGCAGCAGTCTGCATTTCATCAAGGAGTCGTTACGTTTCTCCACTTCTTCCAGGGGATTGCTGGCTCTACAACAAAACCTTCCCCCCTTTAGTTTTCATTAAGAACCCTCAGGATCTTCTAGAAGCTCGATAACCAATTCCTACAAGCCCGAACATTATGTCTGAGTCAGAACAGCCAAGGCCCTTCTTTGTGCAGGAAGGTGGGCCCTTCCCCAGTTTTGTCAGTTGCTAGCGCCTGGGAGTGGGGTGAACTCTATACAGGGCGCATTTCTGTGCGCCTGAGGTGAGGGCTGTGTGGTTTTTACATGCAGGGGGATGTCTAGACAGCTCCATCTTTTCTGCATTTGATGTGGAATCTTTGTAGGGCATCCAGGAGAAGCTCGAATCCAAAACAGCTTCAGCAAAGGAGACCCTTGCCAGGGAAGTCTGTTTCATAATGAGATCTTTATGTCGGCAGGATCTTTATTAACTCAGGGCCAACCGGGTTTTTTTTTTGCACATGAAATTAATTTACTGGCTGTAGCGCTCAGATGTCGTTTGGCTCCTGCTCCTATACTTGTATGTGCTGCCTTCTTTTGGAAAAGCCTTATTATTTTTAAGAACTGGTGTCTCATGATTTGTCCATGGCGTTTGACTGTATTGATTCCCTTGGTTTCCTGGGGGCGAGGGGTGGTGCCGTGTCCACTTTGGAGCATGTGTCTGTGTGTGTCTGCGTGTACTTGCGTGCTGAGCAATGCCACGCAGGTGTAAACCTGACCTCGAGAAAGCCTGGGAGGCTGGGTGTGGTGGACGGGTGGCACATGAGGGAAGACAAGGTGCCTGGGGAAATACACCTCAGCTTTCTATGCAGTTAGGATCACCCAGATCAAACAGCAGCTCAGCATATAGTTAAGGGGGTGTGCTCGGAGCCAACTGCCTGGGTTGGAACCCCAGCTCTGCCACTTTCCCTGTGCACCTGTGCACACCTGTGTGTGGTGCTGTGCACATTACTTTATCTCTCTGCACCTTGAATTTTCTCACCTGCAAAATGGGAGGGGAGCGGAAGAGTCTCACAGAGCTGTGGGCAGATTAAATGAGCCAGTACCTATCCAGCACTTGGAACAGAGCCTGGCATAGGGTAGGCACCCCATAAATCAGCCCATGTGGTCATTATGACCTCTCCTGGATACTTTCTCTTCCGATGGGCTATTTACAGTCTTTTGTAAGAAAGCCTTTCGCCACCCTCTTTTACCATTTGATCTAACTGGGCTTGATTTGGGTGTTTATTTATGTTCCATCTGGCTCCCAAACAAGCCACCACAGGGTCCTGGGGGCTGTGCTGTCCATACTCTGGCTGAGTTCCCCCCTCCTCCTCCCCCACCCCTTCTGACACCTCACCCCTACTTCCGTTTTGGAATCGGCCTCATCCAAGCGCACCCACTGCTGCCTGCCTTCCCTCCTCCACAGAAGCCCCCAGACTCCCGCTGGGTGTTCTCTCTGCTCCTGCTTTGCTCCCAGGTTATCCCCTGAAGGCAGAAGTGACAGCATCTAAGTACTTCCAGACCCCCCGGCCACACAGGGGCTTCACCCAGATGCTGGGTCTATGTCTGTTAAACCCAAAGGAAAGGGTCTCCTTGTAATGTTCATTGAATGGGGGGTGGGGGCAATCTGTTTGGAAAAGAAGTTTCACTCCACCAGTTTCTTTAAATGCCCTTCTAGCAAATTTATTCACTTTTTAAACATTCCTATGCGGTAAATGAGCTTGGACAAAAGTGACCATCCTATAATCACCACGACCATGAGATACTGAACCATGGTGTTTGCTTTTCCTGAATGTCCTATCGATGGAATCGCACAGGATGTGGTGTTTTGTGTCTGACTTTCACTCAGCATTACACAGTTCAGATCCTCCTGTGTTCATGTGTGTCTCAAGAGTATGTTCCTTTTTATTACTGAGTAGTGGTCCATTGTTTCAGTTTGTTTATCCATTCACTAGTTGAAGGACATTTGGGTTGTTACCAAGTTTTTGGAGATTGTGACAAATTCACTCTAAACATTGGATTTAGGTTTTTGTGGGAACGTCGTTCACTTCTTTAGGGTTATAATTTATAAGAAACTGCCAAACTGTTTTCCAAAGTGGCTGCACCATTTTGAACGAACACTGTATGAGAATTCCATTCGCTCTGCATCCTTACCAGCGCTTAGTATGGTCACTTTTTTTTTTTGTTAGTATTTTAGCTAATCTACTAGGTGTTCAGAGGTACAAAATTAGTTGGTAATTAGACTGTAATTTGATGTCATCAGCCTGAAATGCAATCACCTAGTAAGACATAAAGCAGGTATCTCTGGATGTTATCAGCCAAAGGGGGGAAAAAAAGCATCTGCTAGGGATCTCACTGTGGTTTAAATTTGCATTTTCCCTGATGGCTAATGGTGGTGAGCACTTTCTCTGTGTGCTTATTTGCTATTTGTCTATCTGCTTTGGTTAAATGTTTGCTAAAAGTTTTGCCCATTTTTTATTGTGTTGTTTGTTTTCCTACTCTTAAGAATTTTTAATATAATCTGGATTGGAGTCCTTTGTTGGATATGCGATTTGGAAATATTTTTCTACCAGTCTGTGGTTTGTATTTTCATTCTCTTAACAGTGTCCTTTGCAGAGCAGAAGTTTTTAATTTTGATGAAGTCCAATTCATCATTCTTTTCTTTCATGGATTGTGCTTTTGGTGTCATCCCAGCAGTTTTTAATTTTATTTTAATTCTCCTCAGACTATGGGCAGTGTTGGGGTGTGGCTTCCAGGCAGTGCCTGTGCAGGGCATGGGCTCCTGCTCTGCCCCACTTCCTGCTCTCTCTGTCCCTCTCCAGCTCCCTTTTGGTCATGTGGTCACCAGCTAGAACGTCTATCAGGAGGAACACTGGTCCACAGATGTCATCTCTCAGAAGCCCCAGTGGGAAGTGTCTTTAGAGGGAAGTCACTGAGGCTATCTCTCTGTGCTCCCAGGGTGGGCCTGGTTCCCTAGCTAGATTCCCATTTTCTATGGTGTCTTCATTCCAGAAGCTTCATGGCTTTTCATGGCCCTGGTCTTGGCTGGGGCCACTATAGCCCACCCCGTGGGTTTCTTGAAAACAAGCTGAGATGCTGCCCCTTATCCTCCAAAAGGATTTGGGACTTAATGCAAATGGATCAGGGAGTGGCATCCTTGGCAGAGCTGCAAAATCCCAGGAAACTGACCCTGCACTCACCTCTGTATCACCTGATGGAGAAGGTGGGCTCCAGGTGCTTGCGGTCTCTACTCCCAGAAATGGGACTTTAAGTGTCCAGTTCAGAGGCCTTCTCATTTGTCCTCTGCCCTGAGTGTGCTCTGTTGCACTGGCTCTCCCAAAAGACATGACACTTGGCCATAAGTGGGGTCTGTCCAGCTTTGCTGGAGTGGATCTAGAAGTCACATCTGAAGTTCAAGCCTGGCATTCGTGTATCAGTGCTCAGGAAGTCTGGCCTTAGCCAGAGGGCTCTGGAGCCCCGAGGCTGGGCTGGGCAGCGTATCTCTCTCACCCAAGTGAAGTGGTCATTGCCACTGGTTTTGCTGCTACTGTAACAATCATGTTCAAATGTCAGCCGGTTCTTCCAAGATTCAACATGAGTCAGAGCCCCGCCGCTAACACTGATGGCTTGCCTGAAGTGGCAGATGCCAGAATCTGGAATTTGGCCATAGCGTGGCATACACAAAGAAGCCTCTTCCTTTGAGGGATCTGGCCCCCCTGGGACTCTCTCACATGATTCTTGGGGAGAGGGGTTTGCTTCAGACCTTGGAGCATCCTTACCTCGTGTTGAGGCATTTTTCCCTGTCCAAGTCTCCCAAACAATACAGCGACTTGTAGTGGCTGGTGACCTTCTGCTGCCGTAATTCCCTCCTTTGGGCATTGAAATTGATTTTCTTCCTTGTGGCATGTAAAGATTTAAAGTGTGCCCCTTGCTCCTTGTCCCGGGAGGGTTCCTACCTCGGCAGCTGAGTCGGGAGGCGACCACGCGAGCGCTGGCCCCCCGTGTGGGGGGAGGGGTCCCGGAAGCATCTGCCAGCTCACCAGCGCGTGAGAGCAGAGCAGCCTTTGCAGAGGCTTCCTCGCCAAACTGGATTTTAATAAAGGAGAACCAGTGGCCCCCTCATCTTTCATTGCTTCTTGGAAATTCTGTATTTGTGTCAGTCCCCAGGGAACCCTCTGTGGCCTCCTGCACCCAAAGCTCTCTGGGGGCGAGGAGAGTGGAAAGCGCATTGAATTCAGCGTCGGTGGAACCTCCGGCTGCCCCTAGTCTCAAATCCACAGCAGCACCCCATTCAGGACACCTCTGCGCAAACCTGCCCCGTGCCTGCTGCTGAGGACGCCCCTCCCCCTCCTTGCCTGGCTCACCGGCCCCATCTTTTCTCCCTCAGGACCTGCTCCAGGACCAGTGGAAATCCCAGTTTGTTGGAGGCCAGGGTGGAGGTAATTTAGAGGTGGTGGGCTCACCTCAGCCCCTGTGCTTTTCCGGAAGATCCAAAGAGGGCAGCCCTGACCCGTTTTCCCTTTCTTATTCTTGACCTCTACCACTTTCCCTGTCTGCCACCCAAAGGGCAAATCACATCCTGTAACTCCCTTGCTTAAAACAGCTCCTTCTTTTCTTGAGCATAAAGACCAAACACCTTAAAGTCCCTTATCAGTTGGATCCGGGTCAGGATGAACGTCTCGGGGCCACTTTTGTGCCCTACAGACACACGCCCCCTTCCCGGTCCCTGACAGCGCTGCCTCCCCGCTCTGGCTCTGATTTACTTTTGCTCATCCTTCTAGTTTCAGCCAGAAGGTAGGCAGCTGCACTTGGTGGATCTGACCCCACTCCCCCGCCCCTCCGGGTCAGGTACTGCTCCCCAGAGGTCAGGGGTCAACCTCAGGCATCTCCTGCAAGCCTCTTAGATGCTGCGCTGAGGAGAGTCAGGGAAATAGGGGGGCACAGTCCTGCCCTCTGGGGTCTCCATGCTGGAGACAGGACACAGGCGATGAACAAGCAAATGGTAAATAGGATAGCCCAAGACTGGGCAGGACAAATATCCTATGACACCGCTTATATGTGGAATCTAAGGAAAAAAAGGATGCAGATGAACTTATCTACAAAACAGAAATGGAGTTACAGATGTAGAAGACAAACTTATGGTTACCAGGGGGCAAGGAGCGGGGAGGGATAAACTGGAAGATTGGGATTGACATATCCCCACTGCTATATATAAAATAGATAACTAAGAAGGACCTACTGTGTAGCACAGGGAACTCTACTTGATATTTTGTAATAATCTATAAGAGAAAAGAATCTGAAAAATAAAAAAAATAAAAATAAAAAAAAAAGACTCCCCGTGTGGGGGGAGGGGTCCCTGAAGCATCTGCCAGCTCCCCAGCCCTGTCTGTCTGTCCCTGTGCATGGGAGCTGAGTGAGGTTCTGCAGCGTGAGAGCAGAGCAGCCTTTGCAGAGGCTTCCTCGCCAAACTGGATTTTAATAAAGGAGAACCAGTGGCCCCCTCATCTTTCATTGCTTCTTGGAAATTCTGTATTTGTGTCAGTCCCCAGGGAACCCTCTGTGGCCTCCTGCACCCAAAGCTCTCTGGGGGCGAGGAGAGTGGAAAGCGCATTGAATTCAGCGTCGGTGGAACCTCCGGCTGCCCCTAGTCTCAAATCCACAGCAGCACCCCATTCAGGACACCTCTGCGCAAACCTGCCCCGTGCCTGCTGCTGAGGACGCCCCTCCCCCTCCTTGCCTGGCTCACCGGCCCCATCTTTTCTCCCTCAGGACCTGCTCCAGGACCAGTGGAAATCCCAGTTTGTTGGAGGCCAGGGTGGAGGTAATTTAGAGGTGGTGGGCTCACCTCAGCCCCTGTGCTTTTCTAGAAGATCCAAAGAGGGCAGCCCTGACCCGTTTTCCCTTTCTTATTCTTGACCTCTACCACTTTCCCTGTCTGCCACCCAAAGGGCAAATCACATCCTGTAACTCCCTTGCTTAAAACAGCTCCTTCTTTTCTTGAGCATAAAGACCAAACACCTTAAAGTCCCTTATCAGTTGGATCCGGGTCAGGATGAACGTCTCGGGGCCACTTTTGTGCCCTACAGACACACGCCCCCTTCCCGGTCCCTGACAGCGCTGCCTCCCCGCTCTGGCTCTGATTTACTTTTGCTCATCCTTCTAGTTTCAGCCAGAAGGTAGGCAGCTGCACTTGGTGGATCTGACCCCACTCCCCCGCCCCTCCGGGTCAGGTACTGCTCCCCAGAGGTCAGGGGTCAACCTCAGGCATCTCCTGCAAGCCTCTTAGATGCTGCGCTGAGGAGAGTCAGGGAAATAGGGGGGCACAGTCCTGCCCTCTGGGGTCTCCATGCTGGAGACAGGACACAGGCGATGAACAAGCAAATGGTAAATAGGATAGCCCAAGACTGGGCAGGACAAATATCCTATGACACCGCTTATATGTGGAATCTAAGGAAAAAAAGGATGCAGATGAACTTATCTACAAAACAGAAATGGAGTTACAGATGTAGAAGACAAACTTATGGTTACCAGGGGGCAAGGAGCGGGGAGGGATAAACTGGAAGATTGGGATTGACATATCCCCACTGCTATATATAAAATAGATAACTAAGAAGGACCTACTGTGTAGCACAGGGAACTCTACTTGATATTTTGTAATAATCTATAAGAGAAAAGAATCTGAAAAATAAAAAAAATAAAAATAAAAAAAAAAGACTGGGAGACCTGAGTCGGGGAAGCAGGCGAGGCCCTCTGAGAGGTGACAGCCCCACCCCTTGAAGGTCTGGAAGGCTTGTGATCCAGGCAGGGAAGAGAGCAGGTTCAAAGGCTCAGAGTTGGGCAAAAGTTTGATGTGTCTGAAGGTGCCCAGGAGCAGAGGCTACCCTGGTGCACTGGACACAGAGGGGATTGTTTCCAACACCATCTCTGCTCTGAGTACTAAAATGATTTTCAGCAATAATTCAGAAATGAAAAGAAACAGATAATAAAAATATTGACCAGAAAATAAATACAGACAGTGAATGCATTTTCTTTCATTGAACTTTGTATGTATAATCGTGCCAGAAAAAAAATTACAGTACGAAAAGGAAAAATACGTAATAGACTAATACTATTAAATTACATTAATGTGGAAAAACATTCCTAGATACTGGTCTGCAGTAGCGGTGAATAATAACATTATGGTTTCTCATTTTAAGCCCTGACTCCTGCAAATTTGCCAATGACTTTGCCAACTTTTTCATATATTCATGTTCAGGATTCACTGCAGCCAGATCGTTCAGTCTGTCTTCGCGCATACTTGGTTGAAGAAAACTTCTTTATTAATTTTAATTTCAAAGAGTTTTTTACACATGAAACAACAGATATACAAATAGTTATGAAAAGTCTTAAATATGAGGATACTTTGGGCATAGATTTATAGAAATTTCATTTCAAATGTCTCCCCTAATTGAAAAATCACTAAAGTGTCATCACCAGAAAGTTTGTCACAAATTTCTATTTTATTCAGTAAAAACTTTCTAAGTTTTTCTTCTTTTACAAAAGTCAGAAAGATGGTTAAATGAGAGTGACATGACATTATTGGATCCACTGCTTTAGAACTGAGTGTCCAGTTCTTGGTGTAGAAGGATCAAGGCCTTCAAACTTTGTTCCTTCAATATTTTCTGGCACTTTTAGAGCAGTATCTTTTGTCATTTTTCCTGGCATTCTTTAAAATTTGATTCTTTTTCTATTTAATTATACTTTTCCTTGTATTTGTTGGCTGCAGTTAAAGGCCTTCTCTACAATCTCTGGGCATAGATCTTCAAGGGACAGTTTTTTAAAAGAGAAGTATAAGACTTCCCTGGTGGCGCAGTGGTTAAGAATCTGCCTGTCAATGCAGGGGACACGGGTTCAAGCCCTCAACTGGGAAGATCCCACATGCTGCGGAGTAACTAAGCCCGTGCGCCACAACTACTGAGCCCTCATGCCACAACTACTGAAGCCCACGCACCTAGAGCCCATGCCCCGCCACAAGAGAAGCCACCGCCATGAGAAGCCTGCGCACCGCAACGAAGAGTAGCCCCCACTCACCACAAATAACGAAAGCCTGTGCACAGCAACAAAGACCCAATGCAGCCAAAAATAAATAAATAAAGTGTAGTCGATTTACAACATTGTGTTAGTTTCAGGTGTACAGCAAAGTGATTCAATTATACACATATAGGTATATATATATGCACACATGCATGTATATATTCCTTTTCAGTTTCTTTTCCATTATAGGTCATTACAAGATATTGAATATAGTTCTCTGTGCTATACAGTTGGTCCTTGTTGTTTATCTGTTTTATATATAGTAGTGTGTTTATGTTAATCTCAAACTCCTGATTTATCCCTGCCCCCTCCCATTCAAGGAACAGTTTTAAAGTTTGATGTATCACTGTACATTGTTCAAGGCAGGTTTTGGCTGGTGTCAAATATTTTTGTGACTGATTAACCTCATCTATAAGTTCACACTAGGGTAAAAATTACTAAATTGAACCATCATTGTAAGAGTTTATTTTCTTGATTCGCTTTTAATTTAAAAAACAATTAACAGTGGAAAATAATGAATTTCAATCTTAAAGGCACTCTTTAATTTCAATTTATGAAACAAGGTAACGCCACGTAGTTTACACTCTGTTTTAAGCTTTAAACACAAATGAACTTGCAAATGATCCCTTAGGATGACAGCACTGACGTCATATAAGTGCTATTTCTCTGTTGCAGTCATGAGGGTATCACTGTTTATTTTGAATCTACCATTTAAGTGCAGGATGTATATGTAGTTCCACAGGGATTGGACAGACAGGGTCTGTGCCCAAAGTGAACTTGAACTATTCTGAGCTGCTAGTCACTTACTCTTAAAACAAATGCATATAGTTGAGTTCATGTGTCTCCATATCGGGAGGGACCTCCATATAACCGGGAGTTATTTGAATTAATTTCCATGTAGAAATCAATGTGTATTAAAATGTTCTAATGATAAATATGTGTTCATTTGAAGCTTGCATATATGTTATTAAAACTCAAAGTAATGGTAGCAGTTGTTTAGAGCCTAGACCAACAAAAGATTTTGGGGGATAGGAGTATTTTATCACCGGCATTGTTTAGAGCTGCCGGTACATGGTGATAAAAATGTGCATAGACAATGCACTCTGTTTCTGCTTGTGTCTGGAGCAGCCAGTTTTCCACTGGCAAGATGGCCAGTGCTGCTTGGAGAGCAGGGAGTAAGGGCAGGGGAGGGAGAAATGGGGTTGAACGGGCTGGCAAGAGCCAAGTACTCAGGGGTCTTGCAGGC
This sequence comes from Physeter macrocephalus, assembly GCF_002837175.3. Lineage (NCBI taxonomy): Eukaryota > Metazoa > Chordata > Mammalia > Artiodactyla > Physeteridae > Physeter > Physeter macrocephalus. The sequence continues at coordinate 15,560,578 of NC_041230.1, forward strand.
CACGGTGATGGAGTGTGGCTTTCATGTTAAGTGCAGTGTGCTCTTACAGTACCAGATAGACATCCCTACCATAGAACATGAACAAGTAACCAGGAAATTACAAAATAGTGGGATGTCTTTTTCATCAGACCATAATCTCCTTCAGCACAATATATCTCATGTATCTCTGTAGACCCAGCATTTTTCTCAGTGCTTATGAGAGGCTGAATATGCAGAGAAGCCAGGCCAGATATAAAAATTGAACTCTGACCCACAATCTGCAACATCCATCCCAGGAAACCAACCCATTATCTATAGTAACCAGTCTAGGAAGTCAAAGTATTATCCTTAGTAACCAGTTCAGGAAGCCAAACAGTAACCCCTGTAACCTTTGTTCCCCAATGCTCAGGACTTGATTAATAACTGACAGTGTACTTAATTTTTGCCCCAGCTTCCAATCTAGGACCAATTTTAGAAAGCCAAATATGCCCCCCTCCCACCCCCAGCCAGTTACCAAGGATGCCCTCTTTCTACTTAGCCTGCCTACAGCTTCCCCGTGCCAACAGGGGTTACCTGAAGGCTTTCCTTTTTTCTACCATAAAGCTTTACCCCTCCTCTGCTTGCCTTTGAGTCTTTGACTCCCTTGCTAGGGCAAGCTCTGAATAAAGAGCCTTTCTTGTTCTGGTTTGGGTGGTCTTCATTTATTTCCACACTTGACTCATACAATAAACGAGTGGAAGAATGAATTACGACCCTGCCATCCAGAAGCTGAACAAAGTCAAGGCAGAGATAAAGCCGAGGTGGGAAAGATGAACAGCAACGTGGAAGACTGACAACAGAAACTCTGCAGGCAAGCAGACTAGACACAGAGGCTCAGCTGGATGCCTGTCCCTTTATGCACATGGGATCCTACTATGCAAAGTCAATCTTAACCTGCATTTTGCACTTACTATTTTGTAAGCATCTTTCCACTTAATAGTATATTCTTCAGGGATACAATTTTAAATGGCTGCATAGTATTCCATGAGGGCAAGTTGATAATTGTTTCTAATTTTAAACATAAAATTCCTGAGTCATAGTGTGCACTAAATTTTAAAGTTCTTCTTACATGTTTCCAAACTGTTCCCTTAAAGGTTACAGAAATTTGCCCTTGTATTCAGTGTTTATAGAGAGTATCCAGTCCCTACCATTTTATTAGCACTGTGTTTTCTAAGTCCTTTCAAATCTTTATCCATTTAAAGCCAAAACTGGTTATTTGGTATTGATTCGCATGTCTTTGGTAACTAATGCGCTAAACATCCTTTAAATATAGTCATTGATCATTTTATTTCTTTTTAGGTAAACTTCTGGTTCACATCTGTCTTTTTCTGGGTCAATTTCACACTATTTTAAAATCATAGTTCTGTAATGTATTTTATTATCTGATAGGACATACCCTTATCATTCCCATTTTTTCAAAAATTTTAGGAACATTTTACTTTTATGAAGATTTTGATTGAAATTGCATTATATTTATAAATCAATTGAAAAGGTATTATCTTTACAATATTGTCAAAACATAGCTTATGTCACCATGTATTCAGAATTTTTTGTTTTACTCATAGGGACCCTTCATATTTATTGTTTTTTTAAAAAATATTTCTATTTCTAGGGATTTACTTATTTATTTATTTATTTCCTTATTTAGGCCACACTGTGGGATCTTAGCTCCCCAACAAGGGATTGAACCCAGGCCATGGCGGTGAGTGTGCCCTAACCACTGGGCTGCCAGGGAACGCCCCATATTTATTGTTTAGTTTATTCCTATGTATTCAGATTTTATATTGCTATTGTGGATGATATTATTTTGTATCATTAGTTTTTACTGATCATACAGATAAATAGAAAAGTGTATTTTAAAAATTATAGGGCTTCCCTGGTGGCGCAGTGGTTGCGCGTCCGCCTGCCGATGCAGGGGAACCGGGTTCGCGCCCGGGTTTGGGAGGATCCCACACGCCGCGGAGCGGCTGGGCCCGTGAGCCATGGCCGCTGAGCCTGCGCGTCCGGAGCCTGTGCTCCGCAACGGGAGAGGCCACAACAGTGTGAGGCCCGCATACCACAAAAAAAAAAAAAAAAAAAAAAAAAAAAAAAAAAAAATTATATATTTACCCTGTAACTGGCCACCAGATTGAACTCTCTTAGTTGTTCTAATTTTTATTTTCAATTGGTTCTCTTGGGTTTTCCAGGTCAACAGACATAATATGAAAGACCGAAAAAGTGCCTTCGCCTTTCCAATAGTCATACATTTAAACTCTTGTCTTTGTCGTATTGAATTGCCTAGAACAGGCAGAATGCTGTTAATGGTGATAAGGAACATCCTTGTCCCATTGCTAACTTGAGTGAAAATGATGCTAGTTTTCCACTGTCATGTGTGATACTGTCTGTAGTTAGAGGTAGATATTTTGTATCATTCTAAGATTGGATGCTTCTTTTCCAAATTTACTGAGCTTTCATCAGGAAGATATTTGGATTCATACCATGTCTTTCAAGTTCCGTCAAGATGACCGCATGGTTTTTCCTCTTTGACTTTCCAACGAGTTGAATTATAGTTAATAAACATTTTTAATGTTGAGCCATCTTTGCATTTTGGCAAGAAAACCTTCTTGAGCTTGTTGGATTTGAAGTGCAGTATTTTAGTTAGGATGTTTGCATCTGTGTTTACAAATGAGATTGGTTCATAGATTTTTTACTTTTTGTTCCATCTTTAGCAAGTTTTGGTATCAACATCATGCTTGCTTTGAACAATGAATTTGGAGAATTCCTAAGTTTCTCTTTCCTCTGAAGCAACTTAAATGGCTTCATGTTTGGAAGAAATTTCCCTTAAAACTTAATTCAAGACCTTGTTTTTGGACTCAGTTCTTTGACATTTTTTTCCAGTTCTTCTAAGTTTATCCCCTCCCCTTATCTTACAATTTTTTTTTTCAATATTTCTTTCATTGACAGTTTTGGTAATCAATATATTTTCAAGAAATTTATAAATCTTATTGAGATTTTAAAAACCACTGATGTGAAATTGAGGGACATTCTTCAAATTACCTGACTAGAGCACCTCTAAGCGGTCAAGGTCACGACAAACAAAGAAAGACTGAGAACCGCCACAGGCCACAGGGACCAAGGAAATGTGATAACTGATGCCTTGTGCTATCTTGAGTAGGATTCTTGTACAGAAAAAGGACACAAGTGGAAAAATGGGTGAAATCCAAATAAAGTCTGGATTTTGTTAAAAAATTATTGGTATGGAGTTGTCACAGCGCCACCCCCATAGCAGTGATTATTTTCCTTTTTTACTCTTAAAATTGTTTGTTCTTTTAAAACTTTTTTCTTGCTCAAACCTGGCAGGGATTTGTTTGTTTTCAGGAACTCATTCTTGAATTTGTTTAGTAGTTTAACTTAAAAAATTCAATTGTCAGTTATTTTTAGTTTTTGCTAACCTTTTGTTATTACTTCCAACTTACATAAAAGTTACAAAAATAGTTCAGGGGACTCTCACATATTCTTTATAAATTGTTAAAGTCTGTCCCATTTACTTTCTTCCTTTTACACATACGAATTAGTATGCATGCACTAATATTCAGTGTATACATGAGTATTTAATAATATTTTTTCTAAATCATTTGAGAATAGGTTGGAGACATCATTCTTTTTTTTTTTTTTTTTTTTTTTTGTGGTACGCG
>NC_041230.1:15564445-15718830 GCF_002837175.3 Physeter macrocephalus
AGGGAAGCCCATCATTCTTTTTTATACTTAAATACTTCAATGTTATTTCCTAAGAATGAGGCCTTTTAAAAAATACATAACCATAGCACCAGAAAAATCAGGAAATTTAACATTAATGCTGTGCTATTATCTAACCCACCATCCATATTCAAATTTTGTCAGTTGTCCCAATACTGTCTTTTATGGCTGTTGTTTTCTTTCTTTGCAGGATGGAGATGAATCCAGGATCAAGTATTGTATTTAGCTGTCAGGTCTCTTTAGCCTTCTTTAATCTAGAACTCAGCCTTTAACTGTGTTTCTTGATCTTGACATTTTAAAAGAGCACAGGCCAGTTATTTCACAAAATGTCTCTCTTTGAGGTTTGTTTCATGATTCCTCTTGTATAGTTGAGGGTTATGCACTTTTGGCAGGAATGCCACACGAGTGACGTTGTGCCCTTCTCAGTGCATCTTATTGTGAGTCACATGCTGTTGTGACGTGCTGTTGTTCCAATACTGGTGATGTTAACTTTAATCACTTGATTAGATGATGTTTATCTGGTTTCTCCATTGTAAAGTTGCCATTTCCCCCTTTATGGGGAGATACTTTCATACTATGTAAACATTCACTTCCTCATCAAATTTTTACCTCCTAGTTTTAGTACATGCTGCTGGTTTTCTAACCCCATCATTCAATCTATATTATCAATTGGCGTTCTACTGTAAGGAAGAGTTTTTTTCTCCCCACCTTCTTAATTTAAAATTAACTAATTAATTAATATCATATAGACTCATGGATTCAGTTTATTCAGTGGGTTATAATCCTGTGCTGTCATTATATAAAAACCTATTTTGATGTTCACGTTGCCCCAGATTTGGCAATTGGGAATCTCTTCAATCTGGTTCTTGTCCTCATGACTCTGAGTACTTCTTTACTTTCTGACACAGAAAGTTGTTTCAGGCTCATCCTGTACTTTCTGTTCCCTGGCTCTAGACTCAGTTATTTCTCCAAGGCGACTTACCTAAAACAAACTGTAAGCAAATACTGATCCCTAGTTGATGGTGATTCTAGTTGGTTTCCTTTTTGCAGTGGTATCGAGTTAGAATTTTGAACTTTCCTTCTGTGAGTTCTAGGCTTGAGCAAATGAATACCTATACTAAGGACAATGGGAACCGAGTTTCTCATTCTTGGGGAGATATGAAACGGAAGAGATTAGAAATGTACCCTATTGTGCTGGATTGAGATGGGAGGTAGCAGATGAGCTCATGATTTTGAATATCTATCATCTATCATCTATCTATCATCTATCTATCTATCTATCATCTATCTATCTACCTATCATCTATTTATCATCTATCTATCATCTATCTATCTATCATCTATCATCTATCATCTATCTATCATCTATCTATCATCTATCATCTATCTATATATCATCTATCTATCTATCATCTATCTATCATCTATCTATCTATATATCATCTATCTATCTATCGTCTAGCTATCTATCATCTATCTATCTATCTATGATCATTTATGTATCATCTATCTATCATCTATCTATCATCTATGTATCATCTATCTATCTATCTATCATCTATCATCTATCTATCTATCTATCATCTATCATCTATCTGTCTATCTTTCTATCTATCTATCATCTATCTATCTATCTATCTATCTATCATCTATCATCTGTCTATCTTTCTATCTATCATCTATCTATCTATCATCTGTCTATCATCTATCTATTATCTATCTATCTATCTATCTATCTGTCTATCCATCTATAGATCCAGAAATAAATACTGATGCCTAGGCAATGTGTGTGTGTGTGTGTGTGTGTGTGTGTGTGTGTGTGTGCATGCACCTATTTCCCAGCTCTGTCTGCCGAGAGGAACTACAAGCAATGACATGCTAGTAGCAATGAGCCTATCTAGTACTGAGATCTTGATTTTTAATTATTAATCTCAATTAAATTTTTAAAAAGTTTATCCTTCTTTTTTGCATGTTATATTATAGGGGAATTTTGTAAAAGCATTTTAAAAGCTGCATTCTGTAGAGCAGCATTATCCAATAGAACTTTTTGCAATGAAAGAAATGTTATGTATCTGCACTATTTAATATGGGATCCACTAGACACACAAAGTGTGGTTAGTAAGACTAAAGACATGGTTCTTCACTTTATTTAATTTTAATTTGTTAAAATTTGAATTTAAATAGCCACTTGTGTTTCGTGGCTACCATATTAAATTTTGGGGTGTAAGATTTGAAAGATGTATGTATATATATACATATGTAATGTAGATGTATATATATATCTTATTTGAAACACACATATATGTATGTGTATATATTCAAGTTTATTAATATTCAAATCCATTTTGTTCAAATATCATATTGGATCTATATAATTTTACATGACATACATTTTCAAGTTTATTAATAATATTGGTCAAATCCTTTCTATGTTCTTTGTGTATCTGGCAAGGATAGAGAGGAAAATGTTCACATTGACCATTTTGCTTCAGTCGCTACCTTGTTAAATATTAATATTAGCATCCCTGATTTATTTTTGTTTGTGTTTGCATGGTAAGTCTTTGCCCATCACTTTATTTGGCATGTAGAAAGAACTCAATATTTATTTGCTCAATGAATAAATGTGTGAATGAATTTTTTAAACTTTCTGGGACATATTATTATAGGTGTGCTCCTTTATAATAGCACAAAGCTGGATTTTGTTTTTGACCCATACTTTTCTTTCTTTCTTTTCTTTTAATAGAGAAATTTAACTCATTTACATTTTACGCTTAGTTCCTTTTAGGCCTTTTTTCTCTTTATGTGAAATTAAAGCTTTTCCTATGTAGTTCTTTCCGGGTGAGGATAGCTGTGGTCCTTTTACCCTGAAGACCTTCCATATTCATGCAGCCTAAGGAAGACGTTTTCTTTTTAATTATTGCTTTTCCACTCTATTTCCTTTTGAGCTACTTTTATATCCAGTTTAAGGGCCCTCTTTTTCTTCTTTCTTTTTCATTTTTCATTTGTTGACCTTTTTTGAGTCCTTGTAATATTTTTTGAGCTGGTCTTTTAATTCTCCATTTAAAAACGTGTCCATCATATTTCTCACCCCAAAAGCAGTCTTTTCAGATTTTTCCTTTTAATACTGCCTCTCATACTTTCATAGTTGAAATGTTCTCTAGGAAGAATACCTTGAGAATCTTTACCCTTTTCTCCTGTTTCTTGCACTAACTGTGCCATGTAATGTGAAATTTGCTCTAATTGTTCCGATGTATTTCTGTATTTGAATGGCTAAATATTTCCATATGGCTTATGATTTCTCTGTTTTCTCTTCCATACGGGGCAGTCAGAATGTTATCAAGTAGGGGATTTTGAGAGAGTTTAAGGGCTCCTGTTTAAATCTTTCAGGCCCAGGTAAAAGGGAGGAGGGAAAAGTTTAGATTTACGGTGATTTTCCTTTGCCAAATTAGCTTCAATGAGCCACAGCCAGAGGTCCCCAGGCAGCGGGCGTCTCCTCTCTGTTGAAGAGTGTTCATTTCCTTTTGGTTGTGGCAGCACTGAGTTAGGAGAATTATGCCCTCCTTCTCTATTAGCCAGGATGACAGAGGTTGAGAGGTGTTTAGTGGTCTCAGCCCTCCAAACGTGTGTGTGCTCGTACGGTCTTCATAATATATGAGAGAAACTAGGTTTAAAGACTGTGGCAGAGAATTCCTTGGGAGGGAGGGTAGCTCTACACAGCAAATTAGACACCACCATCTCCCCTATCTGGACACCAACTTGTCCCACCTACCCAGATTAGCTCCACTGCATGAATCAGCATCAAACCAACTCAACCAAAAGGTGTTCTCTTTTGTTCCATTTGTTCTTATTTGTATCTGAAGTTCAAGTTTGGAAAACTCCAGGATTGCAGGGTACCAAGGTGAAAGAATGAAGTTTGGTTTGTTTGGGAACATAGACTTTAGAATTTTTGTTTTTATCAATTGCTACCACATTGAAAAGCACATATTCACAGGCTCAAATGTCCCATTCGATGGGTAATTTTCTTTTTTTAAATTTTTCTTTTATACTGGAGTATAACTGATTTACAGTGTTGTGTTAGTTTCAAGTGTACACCAAAGTGAGTCAGTTATACATATACATATAGTATCTATTCTTTTTCAGATTCTTTTCCCATATAGGTTATTGCAGAGTACTGAGTAGAGTTCCTTGTGCTATATTGTAGATCCTTGTTGATTATCTATTTTATATGTAACAGTAGTGAGTATATGTTGATCCCAAACTTTTAATTTATCCTTCCCCCCACCTTTCCCACTTGGTAGCCATAATTTTGTTTTCTATGTCTGTGAGTCTATTTCTGTTTTATAAATAAGTTCATTTGTATCATTTTTTTAGATTCCACATATAAGTGGTATCATGATATTTGTCTTTCTCTCTCTGACTTAATTCACTTAGTATGATAATCTCTAGGTTCATCCATGTTGCTGCAAGTGGCATTATTTCATTCTTTTGTATGGCTGAGTAGTATTCCGTTGTATATATGTACCACATCTTCTTTATCCATTTTTCTGTCAGTGGACATTTAGGTTTCTTCCACACCTTGGCTATTGTAAATGGTGCTGCAATGAACATTGGGGTGCATGTGTCTTTTTGAAGTATGGTTTTTCTCTGGATATATGCCAATGGGAATTTTCATATGAAGCTATTTTCATATGAAGCTTCAGAAAAAAAACAATTAATGAAGGGGACAATTTTAAAATTAATTTTTCTTTGTAATTGAAGACACAGTGACAGAATGCAGAAAAAAGTATTTTGAATTCAATACAAATGATGAAGCCACTTTCAGTTTCTTGTATGACCTCCTCAAGTTACAGGAAATGGCAGAGGAAACATGAAAATGCCATTGTATAAATTTACATTGAAAATTAAATTCAGACTGAATAGTTAAATCTTTTTAGAAAAATTGTTTCATGGGAATCATCAGCTCTAGATGTACTAAAATTTGTATTTTGAAATGATTTATCAGAAATTTATACCAATGCTGTCACAGCCTATAAAATATTCTTAGGAGCTCCAGTAACAGTTACATCACCAGAAAGATCATTCTCAAATTAAAAATGATCAAATATTATTTGCAATCTTGCATTTTGCCAAGGTTGATTTTGATATCACTTTCACTTGTATCAGCTGAAGATGAAACTGCTAAAAGTATAAATTTTGATAACTTAATAAATGAATTTTCAGAAATTTCCAAAAAAGAGAGTGAGAAATCTTGTGATCAATCAAAATATCATATTAATAAAGTATATGTATTGTATTATATAAAATTATGACACAAATTTTTTTTGCAATTTGTAAGTCATGTTGTCACTCATGTACTTGTAGTACACCTATTACATCTTATAAGTAACAGAATTTTTTAAAGGAAAAAGGTTTGTATTTTAGTATCTCATGGTATTATATCAGGCAATAAAGGATGCCTATCATATTACAAGTGATGTTAAGTTTGATTGCTTGGTTAAGGTGCTGTCTACCAGGTTCTCTGCTATAAAATTGCTGCTTTCCCCTTTGTAATTAATTCTTGCAGGGCTTTTCTGTTTCTTACCATACTTTTGCCTGCTAATTTTACCATCCATTGCCAATTCTCACCTGCAACAATTATTACTGTGGATCAAAATTCCAAAGGCATTCTTCACAGAAATAGAAGAAACAATCCTAAAATTTGTGTAGAACCACAAAAGACCTCAAATAGCCAAAGCAATCTTGAGAAAAAAGAACAAAGCTGGAGGTATCATGCTTCCTGATTTCAAATTATACTACAAAGCCATAGTAATAAAAACAGTAGGGTACTGGCACAAAAATAGACAGAGAAACCAATGGGACAGAATAGAGAGCACGTAATAAAATTTTGGCATATAGGGTCAACTAATATTTGGCAAGGGAGCCAAGAATACCCAATGAGGAAAGGACAGTTTCTTCAACAAATGGTATTAGGAAAGCTGGGTATTTACATGCAGAACAATGAAATTGGACCTTTATCTCACACCACTCCCCAAAATTAACTTGAAATGGATCAAAGACTTAAACACAAGATTTGATACTATAAAATTCCAAGAAGAAAATGTAGGGAAGAAGTTCTTTGAAATTGGTCTTGGCAATGATTTTTTGGACATAACACCAAAAGCATAAACAATAAAAGCAAAAATCAACAAATGGGACTACATTAAACTCAAATCTTCTTCACAGGAAAAAAAAAGTAATAGAATGAAAAGACAGCCTACAGAATGGGAGAAATTTAAAATAAAATTTATTTTATATTATTTTTTATTTTTATTTTTGGTTGCATTGGGTCTTTGTTGCTGTGTGCAGGCTTTCTCTAGTTGTGGCGAGCAGAGGCTACTCTTTGTTGTGGTGCATGGACTTCTCATTGTGGTGGCTTCTCTTGTTATGGAGCACGGGCTCTAGGCATGTGGGCTTCAGTAGTTGTAGCATGTGAGCTCAGTAGTTGTGGCTCATGGGCTCTAGAGTGCAGGCTCAGTAGTTGTGGTGCATGGGCTTTGTTGCTCCGTGGCATGTGGGATCTTCCTGGATCAGGGATTGAACCTGCGTCCCCTGCACTGGCAGGCAGATTCTTTACCACTGTGCAACCAGGGAAGTCTGAGAATGGGTGAAAATTTTTGCAAGCCATATATCGGATAAGGGGTTAATATCCAAAATATAAAAAGAACTCAGACAACTTAACAAAAAAAATCAAATTAAAAATGGGCTTAACTAAATAGACATTTTTCCAAAGAGGCCATCAAAATGGCCAATAGGCCTATAAAAAGATGCCCAACATCACTAATCATCAGGTAAATGCAAATCAAAATCACAATGAGCTATCACCTCACACCTGTTAGAACAGCTACTATCAAGAAGACAAGAGACACCAGGTGTCGGCAAGGATGTGGTGAAAGGGAATGCTTATACACAGTTGGTATGAATATAAATTGGTCTAATGACCATGGAAAACAATACGGAGGTTCCTCATAAAATTAAAAATAGATCTACCATTTGATACAGCAATTCCACTTCTGGGTAGATACCCTAAGGAAATGAAAACAGGATTCTGATGAGATATATACACTCCCATGTTTATTGCAGTATTATTTACAATAGCAAAGATATGGAAACAACCCAAATACCCATCAACAGAGGAATGGATAGAGAAGATGTGATATGTATATATAATGGAATATTATTCATCCACAAGAAAGGAGAATATCATGCCATTTGCAAAAACATGGATGGACCTTGAGCATATTATGCAAAGTGAAATAAGTCAGACAGAGAAAGAAAAGTGCTATATGATATTACTTATATGTGGAATCTAAAAAACCCCAAACCTATAAAAAACTGAGAGTAAAATGGTGGTTATCAGGGGGTGGGGGATGAGGGGAAAGGATTGGTAGTGTTTAAGGGTACAAATTTGTAATGAGTAGTAAATAAGCCACAGAGCTCTAATGCACAGTATAATGAATATAGATAATAATATTGTACTATAATTACATAATGTGATAAATACCGCTACAACGGCAGTCGTATTACAGTGTATAAATGTATCAAAGTAACACCCTATACACTTTAAATTTACACAATGTTACACATCAAATTTATTCAATAATAAAAAATAACAACCCCCAAATAAAAGCACCTGTATTAAAGATGTTTATGAGAGGGGTATTTATAGGATACATTGAGTAGAAAGTTATTTCAGGGAATGGATGTTAGAGCTCTTTAGTAACGCTTTTAGAGAAGAGTATATAAACACTTGTAACAACAAAGTTCATAAATGTGATACCCACTTGGTATGCAATAAAGTGTGTTTTTAAGTGAAAAATAATTATTACCATGATGTTTGCTTAATGGTGACTTTCTATTTCCATTATTCCATCTACACTTGTGAATGAAAATTCTGTAGTAAGGAAAAGCTGTCCGCTTTCCCCATTTACTTATTTATTCAGTTATTTACAGATATCAGCATGGATTTATGGATATATGTTTTATTCTAAGGGTTACATTATGTTACTATTATTTATTTTCTTGCTTAAGTTGTCCTGCTTCTCTTTTATGTTGTATCTTCAGGGTGAATTTAGAGAACTCTTTAAAACTCTGGAACCAGAAGATTAAACAAGCGTGTGTCTCACGATATGCCCATGTCACATGCAATATGTTCTTCCAGAGACTGTGATGATCTGTGAAGGGCCTCCTGGCCACCAGAATCCCAGGGTGTGTGTATGGACACACACAGTTTCTCATTATGGAAATGGATGCTCTTCTTTTTAACCCTGCCACCGTGATTGGTGAACCACTTTCTGGAGCATCTTCTTTCTGGCCTGAATGGAATTGAGGGCTTCCCAGGGATGGCTTGGGGCTTGGAGGTCTGGAAGGGAGCTGGGACCGGGCACTGCTTCTCTGTTTCACGGACTCTACCTTGAACACCAAAGTGTGTCCAGTTTTAGGGGGTCTCTGATTTTGGCCTAGCCAGCCCACCTCTTACCATGATTGTAAGTAGAGAACAGATGATGTGGTGCCAGCACCATTTTCCTACGAAATAAACCTGTTTTGCCAGGAAAGAAATCTACTTGTCTAAGCCTAGTCCTTGATTGAGGAAAAAATGTAAATATCCCAAATGTTTTGAAATTATAAGAAAAATACACACGGGCTTCCCTGGTGGCACAGTGGTTAAGAATCCACCTGCCAATACGGGGACACGGGTTTGAGCCCTGGTCCAGGAAGATCCCACTTGCCGCCGATCAACTAAGCCCGTGAGCCACGACCACTGAGCCTGCGCTCTAGAGCCCGCAAGCCACAACAACTGAGCCCACGTGCCACAACTACTGAAGTCCGCATTCTGCAACTACTGAAGCTTGCGCGCCTAGAGCCCGTGCTCTGCAACAAGAGACGCCACCACAATGAGAAGCACGCGCACCGCAACGAAGAGTAGCCGGGAAGATCCCACATGCCGCGGGGCAACTAAGCCCATGCGCCACAACTACTGAGCCTGTGCTCTAGAGCCCGCAAGCCACAACAACTGAGCCCACGTGCCACAACTACTGAAGTCCGCATTCTGCAACTACTGAAGCTTGCGCGCCTAGAGCCCGTGCTCTGCAACAAGAGACGCCACCACAATGAGAAGCACGCGCACCGCAACGAAGAGTAGCCCCCACTCGCTGCAACTGGAGAAAGCCCGCGCGCAGCAGTAAAGACCCAACACAGCCAAAAATAATAAATAAAATAAATAAATTTATAAAAAAAGAAGGGGATCCCCCCTGGGGATCCTTTAAATAAAAAAGAAAAATACACACTGAAACCCCCCAAATCATCTTGGGTAGTGGTGGTAGTAGATGGAATTTTGAGAATGAAGGATGTAGACTATTTTAGAGGCACTGACTATAAATTTAAGGTCTCCTTGTTTAGAGTAGCATAACAGTTGTAATGCCTCATCATTTTATGGTGTCTTGTAGATGGACTGCTAGTATATGGCAAAATTCAGCTAAACATAAAGGTATAGTTTATTTAGGCAATACATAAGGTTTTACCAATTAGGTTAACGTGTAGCTTTTAAATTTTGTTACTAAAGGGACTTACTGCCCGGTGAGACCTCCAGCCTCTTTTAGATTTCTGACAGTTAAAGCACACTTGAAAAACTTGATTGGCTTCGAAGAAAAGCAAGGGATGTGATTATGTTTTTACTACTCAGAGACCCCCATGGGGTTGAGAAAGAGAGGAGGGGAAATGAGGGGAACCCCTCTCCCTACCCCCACCCACAAAACTGGCTGAATAAATGTTCGCTGAGTAGACTCAGGTTTAAGGAGGACCAAGGTCTGAGTTCTCCGTGATGGGAGTATCTGCTTCCTGTGATATTTGTTAATTGCCTTCATTTGAGAAATGCACATTCACATTTACACTTGTGTATTTGCTGATTTTTTAGAAGCTCTTTTTCGAAATTTTGTATACTCTAATTCATTCACTGAACAAATGTGTTTTGATTCCCTGCTGTATGAAGGGAAGAACTGGTTTCACGGAGAGCAGGAGGAGGCATCAAGATCTGGGTACCAGAATCCACATTCTAGGATAGATTTGTGTGTACCCAAGGGGAGAGGGACGGACCCAGCTGATTCTTGACACATCAAACAGATGACGGCCCTCTGCTGTGTCTACATCCCCAAGTGTAGCTCTCTGCCCCGGAAGTCAAAGAGATGCGGGCTGAGGAATCGGAGGATTTTTGTGCTAAAAATCTGTCTTCTACCTGTTTAAATTACAATAGTGAGTAATTATGTGTATGTAAAAACTGTCAAAAGTATTCTTAAATCGTACTTTTGCCGTGTACTAGAATTACTTTCCATTATGACCTATTTGTACATCATGTGGACCAAATATCTCAGCTGGGAAATGTAAATGTGTTTTTGTTTTTGCTCTGCAGTTAGGTCAGCAGATGTATGCAACAAATATGATTGCAAGGGTGAAGGTGACATGATTTACTTAAATCAGGCAATTTCTCCATTAAAGCATTGACGCCTCAACTCATAAAGGCACTCTTTAGCAGATGAACTATAACGTCGCCCAGCATTTGTCATATTAGGTGATTTGAAAGGAAAGAACAATTATAAAAAGGAATCTAATTCTCTGTTGAAGAAAAGAAATCCAGTTTTTGCAGCAGGGGGTGGTTAATTTTCCATAGATAAAAACAGGTTTCACGACAGTTCTGTAGCCGTAACGTTCTACAATTAAAACAGAAGAAGAAAAGGATCCAGCGCCAAAGCAGACAGTTGTAGGAATTAGTTGTTTAGGGCTAGGGAAGCAGGTTCCCCCTCCAGCATTAAAGGTTATTTTGTTCCCTGTAGGAACAGCTCTGTTGCCGTCAACCATGCTGGAATGTCCCCAACCACTGCCACCACCTCCCACCTTACCCCTGTTTCTGAGCTGCTTTCAATTAGCAGGGATTATTAAACTAGAAACATTTTAAACTGCTGCTGAAGGTGCTTTCCTGCGAACTGAGCCGGAGGCGTCACAATAAAAGCTGATTGATTGGCAAAGAACGTACTTACAGCAACTGATGCCCCGTGTCATTTTCTATGCATTTCACAAGCTCCCCTGCCCTCTGAATTTTGCGTTTTCCTTCAGAGATTAACCTTGGTTTCTCTTTATGGCACTTTCTATAGCCTGGGGGCTCTCAACTTCCATCTCAGTGACTTGCCCTGGACCCACTCACTCTTCACGCCCCTCCTCTCACCTGGACCCCAAGGAGGGTGACCCACAGGCCAGGGTGGGCGGGCCCTTGAGGGAAGACTCTTAGGTTCCTGCCTTATCAGCCTTCTTCTTTGGTGTTTAATTGTCAGAATGCTAGAATAACAGCAACAAATAACACATCTCTAAAGAAAACCGGCCACAGAGCACTGACGGGGTGGAGGCAGGTGTCTGCGTCCTGTTGGAGGTTTCAAGAACTGGAGGCATGTACCTTGAAGCCTCATCTTGTCCTCAAGGATCTTCTGTCTTCTGCTTCTCTTTCTTAGATGTTCTTGTGTGAATCTTTCGTTTCTCCAACTAAACTAAACTTATTTGATAATACACACTCCTTGGTTAATACTTTGATATGCTTTTATATACATATCTATGTATGTAACACATTTATGATAATTTATTATATAATAATATATATCATTTAATATATTTGTATCTATCGCTTAATTCTAACAACAATGCTCTGAGTTAGGTATAGTTAATACCCCCATTTTTGAAGATAAGTTAACTGAGTCTTGGAAGGGGTCAAAGCTGACTTCAGAAGGGGGCAGAACGCTTAACCAGACGAGTGCTGCTTCTTTGTCCAAAACGGTCCCTACTCTGAACTTCAGATTCCTCATCTGTCACAAGAGGGGTTCGAGACAGATCCTCTCTATTCTTTTCCAGATTGTTTGCTTAAAAAACAAAAAACCAAAAAAACCCCCCCAGATAGTTTATTCAACACATGCTTGTTTGTGTTTACTTTGTACCTGACTCATTCCAGGCTCTGGGGGTGGACGTGAACTAGTCAGACCAGCTTCCTCCTGTCGTGGGGATGGGGCTCACACCCCAGCTCTGATGTTTCTGACCAGTTTGCAAGGTCAGAGCCAACCTGCCTTTGATTCTCCATCAGGCTCACGGGCTGCACTCCAGAGCACATTTGGCTGCTATGGGTCTCTTAAGAAAGTGGGGAGGCCCTTAGTCAGGCTTACTGACTGCTTGAGAGAGGACGTAAGGAGGAAACGCGTGCCCAGGCTGGGGCCAGCTGAGGGCACCTGGCAGACGGGAATAAATGCACGTGCCTGCCTCGCCACTCACCAGTGGAAGTCAGGCTTCTCAGCTTTGCATATAGTTGCATGAGTGGCACAGAGCAGCCACAGTCCATGATGAAGGGACTGGAAAGGAGTGGCCGGGTGTTCTTTTTGGTTTCCACAGGGGGCTGCCTTCAGTCCCCTGTCAGCCTCTTGTCAGGCAGAGGGGGACTGGAGTTAAGGCTGGGGTAGGGTGAGAGGAACAGGGTTCCCCTGGAGGCGGGGCTGGGGGGGGGTGTTGTCCACCACAGTGATTTCTGGATTATGACTCAAACACACAACCAAGAAGCATTTATTACCTCCAAAGTAGTGCTGGCTCTGTAGTGCTGAATGGAGAGGTGAGGTATTGCAGCTGTTATCTTTTGAACTAACTGCTATTGCGTGTCCCATGACCAGCCATGGCAGGGTTTTTGTTCCCATGAATGAATGGGCTATAAATCTGTCGGAGTTGACACTAGCAGCCGTCCTAGAGGGTGTAAACAGAAAACGTGCAGAAGAATCTTGTGGGTTTTGCTTGCCTGGAAAATGAGTTCAGTAAAATGGAGGTGATCAGTGCTTATTTATAGGGCAGACGGATACATCCAGCATTGGCCGTCAAGAGCTAACTTAGTGTTTTCTCATTTATACTCACTCCGTGTGGCACATCCTGTGTGGGGGCAGCTCGTGGGGCGGCGTGTAGCTGCCGCGGCGGAAGGAAAGGAGCCGCCTGCCTGCAGGTGAGGAGTGTCTCCCTCTGTTGCTAAGGTTTGGGAGCTGTCAGCGGGAACTGGCCAGAGGGGCTTAAGGTTTTGAGGTTTGTAATGAGCAGGAAAACCCAAGGCAGTGAACGGTTCCTTATTTACATTTCAGTTTTGAGGCTGACTAGCAGGCAATGGGACAAAATTCATTGCCATTTTTCAGGCCTCTGAAACAATACATTGCAGCAACCATAAATTTGGAGCTGGGTTAAAGTACTGAAAACAATTTATTGCTAATTTTTCCCTTAATTGCATTTCGAAGAAGAAGGTTTGGTGCTCACCGGTGGAATTATTGTATAAAACTTATTCGTTAGAAAGCACAATGAACTGTAAATCAGAAGCTTACCTGAAACAGGGTCAAGGTTCCCCACAATTCATCACGCCCCCCACCCCCCCGCCCCCAGCGGACCATCTCCAGCAAGGGTCTCAGCAAATAGAAGGATCAGGGATAACGCACCCGCTGTCCCTCACCCCTCCTCCGTGATGACACTGATTCAATAAGATGCCTCGCCTCCTAAAAGTGATCGTGTGAGTCACTCGTGGAAACGGAGCAGAGGGGCCGTAATGGAATGATCACTGCATGGCCTCCCTGCCTCATTTAATTTGTTTTGAGGCTTCCAGCGTGTCAGGCTAACTGCAATGGAGGCCAGGCGACAGCCTGACCCTGCTGGTGGAGAAAGTTGAAAGATGGTAGCGTCATGTCAAAAACTGCTGGGATGGTGTGAAATTCTGTTCCTGTCTCACCTTGGGTGTCGATAACCCTGTCTCAGGGTGAGCTTCTTCTGAGAGCTGGGTGAGAGAGGCGTTCCCATTAGTGATCACAACCATCGGAGGTGATCTGTCATCTCCTAGTTCTTTGGCAGGAAGGCTTGGCTCCATGGGGAGGATGGAGTTGTCCTCCTGTACCTGCCATCTGTGTTCCTTCCTTCAGGACGGGAGGAGGTCATTGAGTGGAACTCACCTGTGTGGATCAGTCTCCTTGGCATTTTGAAGGCCAGAATGGGTGATAGATTTGCCTGACCAAACTAGCCAAAGATAGAGCCTGGCCAGAACCTGTGCCCATCTGGGAGCTCCCGGGGCTGAAATTGCCGTTTTTTTTTTTTTTTTTTTTTTTTTTTTGCGGTACGCGGGCCTCTCACTGCTGTGCACTGTCCCTTTGCGGAGCACAGGCTCCGGACGCGCAGGCTCAGCGGCCATGGCTCACGGGCCCAGCCGCTCCGCGGCATGTGGGATCTTCCCGGACCGGGGCGCGAACCCGCGTCCCCTGCATCGGCAGGCGGACTCTCAACCACTGCGCCACCAGGGAAGCCCTGAAATTGCCATTTTAACAGCCATCTGGGGAGGAGCCATCAGCTGCTGAGTGTTTATTACGTAACAAGCACATACATCAGAGAAGGGACAGGTCATCCACTTCTTAACCTTCTACAGTGGCGCCTCCCATCTCAGGCCAACGATGGCTGTGGCAGCAGGACCCTGTGGTATTTGGTGCAGGGCTGTGCTGCCATCTAGGGCAACTGGTCTTGCACAGCTGACCACAGGAGGGGGAAGGAAGGGCTTTGGAGAGGGGCGTGGTATCCAGGGCTCTGAGAGTCTTTCCAGGGACCAGGCAGGCTGGGGAGAGTGGATAATTTAGGACAGAACAGTACGGCCCATTCTCACCCAGGGGGTAGGGTTAAAAGACAGTGTGCTGTGCAAGGTAAAATTAGGAGAAAGCCACAATTCCTTTGCTAGTCTGCTGGGAAGGCACAGCATTAGAGAATGACCCCAAGTCCAACACAGCCTGTTCCACTCTAGTGATGGAACAGATTGCTGTATCTCTGCTTGGACCCCTAGAATCACAATTGGTTTGGTGAAGTGATCAGACCATGAGGGCCTCAGAAGAGTTGAGACCCTGATCGAGGGGCCGGCAGATGCTGCACCGTTTCCAGGCTCCCCAGGGTAGAGGCTCACTGATGGGACAGTGTGGGCAGTAGCATCATCCCCTCTCGGTCTTATGACAAGTGCAGATTGAGGAACTCCTAGGAATTAAGCACATGCACGAACCAAGTCCACGGTAACCAATTTTCCAGCAGGACCAAGGAGGGTTTCTTGGACCTCTTACTTCCATCTGTCTACTTTCTCTACCCATTTCCCTCCAATTGCCACTCTTTTCACGAGCAGACCACTGAGAAGGCCCTTCCAGTGGGAGTTTCAACCCTGAGTTCGTGGTTCGTGGTGAAATGTGGTTGAACCATGGGTTCATGGTTAAATGTGGCTGAGAGCGTGACACACCAAAAGGAGGCCTATCAAGGCCATGGCGGCCTCCTTTTGTCGCTGGGTGGACAAGACCACTGTGCTCCACTGGACACCACACAGGAGAGGCAGGACAGTCCAGCTGAAGCTGACCCTTATCTTATGGACGCTGTGTGTGAGTGCTGGGTCCCTGCCCCAGGGAAGCATGGCAGCTTGTCTGGGATTTGTTGGTACGAGCTAAGCAGTCAGGTTGGGGACAAACAGCAAAAATAAGGAACTGAGCCGATAGACCTTGGGTCAAGAGCAAGGGAAGAGGAGGACTGAGTTCTCCTGCAGGAGGCCCAGCCTTGGGGAAAAGCCAGAACAAGTTCCCATAGAAATGGAGTAACAACAGGCAATTTGCTGTAAGTCTTTCCGACAGCAAGTGCTGTGAGGGGTCCATCACGTGTAAAGAGCACAAGCAAAACATTGCTTTCTGAATAGACGAGGAGTACAAATTTATCTGTGAACATTTGAAAATACAGGGAAGTTTCAAGGAGCAAATAAAAATTACCTGTAAATCCACTACCCAGAGATGAACATTGATAAATTTTTTATACATTTCTTTACAGGCCCATGGGCATTTAAAAGTAGTATTATTTTTTCCAAATTGGAATTCTACTATACATATAGTTTTTATGTCCTGCTTTTTTCCCCTTAACATACTGTACACATTTCCCATGTCCTTAATGGCATTCACAAACTTATTTTTAAAATTTTAAGAATCCACAAAATTACATTTTATGAATGTACCATATCATTTAGCCATTTCCTTCTTGGGAAACATTGAGTTGTTTCTAATTTTTTGATCTTATCAGTGAAGTTGTGACAAATATCCTTTAACATTAATCATGGGGTGTACCTCTGCTTTACCTTACGGTGAACTCCTGGAAGAGGAAGTCCTATATGGCGAGGCCTCTTTATTTTGAAAAATTTATCTCCAGGGAAGGTTGGTTCTGTGAGCCACGTGGGAGAGTGGCAGCCTCACTTTCCAAACAGGAGACGGTCTCTACAAAGCTGGCTGTTTGATAGATGAAACTATTTAAAATCAGAATTTCTTCCATATTGAGATAGAATACATTTTCATCTGTCTATTTGCATACGTATATTTCTTCTCCTGGGAATTGTTTGGTCATTTGCCCAATTTTTTTTTTTTTTTTTCCTTGAGCAGTGAGTTCTCCTCAAGGACTCTTTCAAAGGAAAGAACTCTTTACAGCATAAAGTCATCGACTGTTCAACAGTTAATCTTATCTGTTCTGATGGGGCTGAGATAGGCAAGTTGGGGTTTGAGCTGGGACTTGAAGAGTTGGGGGATTTTGATAGTCAGGTACCTGGTTGGGTGAGTCATGGGAGGTACACCTAGGAACACCACACTATCACTTTGTGCATTTAAGGAAACAAGTTGAGTGAACAAGAGCAAACTATTTTTGGTCTTGGTCTCTGCTGCAGATAACATGTGAAAGACTGCAAGCACTTACTGATCTGAGAAAGGAGGCATGCCGACAATCTTCAAACAAAACAACTTGGCTTCACTTTGATTTCCTTCCTTGGACTACCATCTTGGTCAGGGAGGCAGGTTTTTGGGGTGGGGGTGGGGAATGACAAGGCTTGGAGGACTGCTCGTTTTTCACCGCTTTGTTGTGTGTGTGCCGGGGCATGGGTGCATGAGTGTTGGATCCCAGAGCCCAACCAGCTGGATATTTTATGGGAGAGTTGCCCAACCCCATACGGGGGCAGGTCTGGTTTTAAACATCCCAGAGCCCCCTTTTCTATGGTGGCTGTCCTGGATTTTTTGTGTTTGCACACAGTGGGATTGGGAATGACTTCACTGTTTGGTTCGGAATTTGGGCCAACTCTGGCTCTGTGGTAGACTGCTAGTGATCACTACAGCATTTCCGAGGGTGTTGGCAAGGCGATAACGCAATTAGCATCTCCCTCTTTGATAGAGAGTGAAGTGAAGACAAGCTGACTTTTTGGAAGCCGATGATCCCTGATAATTAGGGGAAACCCTTGAGGGGAATACGTTGGATTGTTTTAATAATTGCACCCAAATGCATGTGTAGTGAGCTCCCCCTGAAACAATGGGAGGGGCAGATACATGCCCACCGGTCCCATCCCTTTGAGGTTGGGGCAGGCACGGGCACTCTATGTTTTATTTTTAGCAAATATGTATAGCTCATGTGGCTAGAACCACTGGTGTTATTTCAGGAAATTTATTTAAAATTCAATTTGTACATCGTGACATCAAGCACTACTTTTGGGGAAGTGTGTTTTGCATTATGCCATAGCAGTTCGGAATTATGGACTCCAAGGGAATATGTGTATTTTTATGCACTATGTTTATTGGCACATTTGTGTTAATAGCCAATAAGATGATATTGCCATCTTAATACCTTGTGAGTCTCTGTGACTCTGAGTGGGTGCCTCTGAGTACCTGACTGAGGGGGAGAAGGACGCGTGGTGGGCTCGAGGGTGTAGGGAATGATGTTGGAAATCCAAATACTGGCTTTGTAGGTAGTGTCTCTGCAACACGGAAGAGAGGGAAGCTGGGCTTAATCAGGGAACAGACCACCAGGGAGGCGTGGACATGCTTGTACAGCAAAGCTACATTCCTTCGGAGAGAGAAAACCATCCCAGAGATATTTAGTTCTCAATTAAATAAAGCCACGTCCTCCTGCTTTGCTTCCAGCCACCCTTCTCCTCCCGGGAGCCAGGATCTTGCTTTTTGCAGTGAATTTACGGTGGCTTCTGGACGGATAACAAGAAGTTGCACAGCTGACCCTCCAACTTTGCTCTGGTTCCTCACTGTGGATTTCCTGTGATGATTTTCCGAGGCGTACCTCTCACATTGAATTATTCGTGGAAATGGCACCAAGAAACAGTGTAATGTTTTTTATATATGTATATACACACACACACATATATACATATATATTCAGTGCAAACATCACATAGTGCAAACCATGTTCATTGGAAAATTAAAAAAAAAAGAAAAACCAAAAGAGGGCAAGGGCATTGTCTGCTCCCAGGAGTGTCTACTGGCAATGAAGGCTCTTGCATCTCTTTATAGGCAGCCAATAGAGATTTTGGGCTTGAAACGTGGTTGTGGAAGTATCGCCTTTTTGAAGCACCAGAGCTGAACTACGGCAGTTAGGCGGGTTACGACTATTTTTAACCTACACTGTCCAGGTCCTGTTGTGATTCCCTTTTGTACCAAGCTAGGTGATCTGATTGCATTAAAATGTGGAGAAGTAATATTGATTGGCAGCTTCTGTGAAGTCTGGTGAAAGAGGGATGCTGGCAGGTAGAGCAGCTTCAGAGGATCCTGTCTCTGGAAAGCCATGGTCTTCTCTCTGCCCGGACAGAGAGATTGTTGATTCTGCGACTCACTGGGTCAGAGGACCTTCGTTCTGTGTCCTGCCTCTGCCCCCAGGCACTGAACTCTATGCAGGTAGCACATCTGCATTCTTAACGACCTCTTCATTACCTACATTACCTACTGGGTGACACAGGGAGTGACACCCAGTAGGACCTCAGTAATGATTTGTAGAATCTGGATAGGGGCCTGCAGGGAGATGCCCCCTGCAACCTGGAAATCACATGAGCTGCCCTCCCTCCTCAGGACTTCAAGGATAACCTCTCCTCTGCCCCAGCTCCCCTCCCCCAACCCTAATCAAGCTGTATTTGCCCAGGGCCCATCCCTTCTCCTGTGTACTGTTGGGTTGGAAAGAAAGCAGATAAGCTACCTCTGCAGAATGTGATCCCGCCTCTCAGAGAGAATCTGCATCTTAATAAAAGAGGCTTAAAGACCAAGCTCCTTTCAGCCAAAGGGAGGAGCAGGTGATGGTGAAAATCTGGGTAGCGGGTCTAACCCTATGTGGTGATATTTTGTAAATCCCACCCCACCATGGTAAAAACAATCATCTAAATTTCACCTGGAATTTTACGGTTTTATTTTGCCACATTTAAATCTTGAATCTGCCTAGGATGATTTTTTTTATTGGTGGTGTTAAGGGATGCGTTTTCTTTTTACCAAATGGCCTGTCCATGGTGATGTCCTTGTTAGTTCTGCTGTATGGTGAAGTTCACGGCTCCCAACCTCGTGGTCACCTCTTTCCCCATTGCCCACAGAGAAGCTGAGGTGAAAAGAAACAGGCCCAGTTAAGAGAATGAACTTTGGATCCGGTGAGGTCTGGGTTTGAATCCAAGCTCCACTACCAACCAGCTGTGCAGTGGGGTGACTTATCAACCCTCCCTGAGCCTGGGCCTCCTCGTTGTGGAAACAGGAATTACACTCCCGTGCCCAGGTGGGGTGAGGCCCGAATGAGATCACGAATGCTCAGTGGGCATCCCCGTGACGGCCCAGCCCAGAGTCCTTGGTGAATTCGGGTTTATTGCTGCTATCACTGACCCCTTTGTATCTTCACTCATTCAATTGAAAAACGAACTGTACAGGGACTTACATGTTCATCATCCTCCATCTCATCGCCTATCTTCCTGACCTCATTACCTCCCTCAAATCGGCTCCTCTTCCCCATGTTTATGCCAACCACCCAGGCGTCCAAGGAAGAAAAGAAATCCTCCTGTCCCTTCCTTTTGGTCCCATTTCTAGTTCATCATGGCAGCCGTGAGAGTGACCAGAAGTAGGGCTTTAGAGTCAGGCTCTCCCCACTGCTAACCCAGCCTTCCTCTCTCCGGTTTCAGGGCTGGGCTCTGGCTGCCCCAGACAACCCCACTCCCCACCTGCACAGGCCATCTGGGTCTACCTGCTCATTTCGCCAGAATGTCTTCACCACCTTCTGTGTCTGTGAAATCCCAGGTCTCGTGATGCTGCCTCTTGGACAGGACTCCCTCTTTTGCCTCCTTTACCTCTGACCCTTAGTTTCTGCCTTGCTGTTGCTTCCTGGATCGCCTGCACCCGCCGCAGGTAGGGTCCTTCCAGGTGGGGCTAGGCAAGCCTCACACGTGAGCACAGTGCCTGGAGGAAGGTGTATCAGCTATAATAGCCATCAGGATAACTTCCATGTTTGACGGCCTGAGGATATAGCGGGATCAAGGTTCCAACCTGGGATGGGCTCCTTCAGACACTGTTCCCCACCGATTCCACGGCTGTGGGCTCTCATCACGCTGGTCAGAGTGTAGATGACAAATAACAGTCAAACTACTAATAACCATCCATTGAATACCCAGCACGTGTCTAGGCACTGTGCTTAGCACATGCCATGAAAGAGCCACTTTCGTCCCCATTGTCCAGATGGGACATGCGGGCCACAGGGCCAGGAATAGTGGATGAGGAGGAGGGAAGGGTGTGGAGTGGGGATGGAGGAGCTGGAGAAGTGATTGTCACGCCTCCCTGCAAATCTCCCTTCTCACGGAGTAACAGGACACGGATGGCTCTGTGGCCGCCACTTGCCTCTCCCACGCATCTCCCAGTCCTGTTTGGCTGCGACAGGTGGAGCTCAGGGTCCGGTGCTCAGACAGCCAGAAGAAGAGGCCAGAGGTCAGATGTCACGGCCACTCTCCCTGCCCTCCCACGGGCAGGTA
Source organism: Physeter macrocephalus (assembly GCF_002837175.3). Lineage (NCBI taxonomy): Eukaryota > Metazoa > Chordata > Mammalia > Artiodactyla > Physeteridae > Physeter > Physeter macrocephalus. Next base: position 15,585,345 of record NC_041230.1, read on the forward strand.
TAATCTTGGAGACGCTCCGAATGTCCCCCTTTTAAAAAAAATTCCAATTTCGTAACTCTCCTTAGGTGTTTTTTTTAGACCCCATTGTGTTGGCAACAACCGTTATGGCTCTATTATGATAATACCAGAAAGTTACATTATGAAATAAATGCATTTTAAGGTTTTTTCCCTGGCAACATAATGTAAGGATCATTTTGCATGTTGGTACTAAAGAATCAAAAACAGTTTAGTCAGTGGATGTGAACACTGTTTCTTGTCATCGAGTTAATGGATCTACTGTAGTATTTGTGTTCCTTCCAGCCCTGCTGCGGTACCTCAATGAAAAATTATGGTTTTTTCCTCAGTGCTGCAACACCTGTCGCCTTTATAGGCAACGCATTCCCCTTCAAGTCGTGCGGTGTAAAATGCTTACCATTTCTCGGCCCCTTTCCCTCCCCATCATTTACCTGGTTCTCAGCAATCGAGGGTCAGTGCCTTCTCTTATTAACGTTCTGCGTAATAGAAATCAGGGCACCCGTGTTACTCATGTGGAAGCCGGGCAAACAGTGGCTGTTAGTGTGCAAAGGACAGAAGGGAAGCCTGGCTTGACTTTTTACCCCCCTTTGTTTAGTGGATCTTGGCAGTCAATCACAAGCCCTCCCTGCATTTAAAGCAGGCCTGCTGCTCTAGAAACAGCCTCCAGCTGAGGACCCACTTGCTGTTAATAGCTGCTGAGCTAGGATACCAGCCTCATTTCAAAGGGACTCATAAAGACCTGGACTTGCCTCTCTGAAAAATTTACTACTCCAACCAGCAAAGTTTTACTGGCTCCAGGATGATCTCTCCAGGCCCAGGAGAACCTCTCTCGAAAGCGAATTGTCTCTTCAAGGTCACACTCTTTTAGGGCTACGTGAAGGTGGGGGTCACTATGGCTAAGGATCTCTCAGTGATCCTCCATCCTCCTCACTGTGCTGAGATCTGTGGCCAACATCCACCCCGGGACTGCAAACCAGACTCCTGCTGGGGCCAGGCAGGTGGCTGACATCAGGGGATTGGGATGGAAAGGCCGGCGCTGCCCCAGCCCACATGGTGGGAACGTGATCCAGGATCATCAGGTCCTCCATTGTTTACATAGAAGTGGTAGCACAGATGTTAAACAAGGTACAACTTTTTGAATTTTAAGTGTTGGGTAATGAAGGTGAAAAAATAATTGGTGCCAGAGCAAGCTGGACCACGGACTTGTCCCTTTCCACTCCCCGACGTCTGCCGCGTCCTGGACTTGCTGTGTTACTCCAGTCTTGGCTTCAGGGAAGGGGATGCGAGAAAAATTGTCTGGACAACATCTCATCCAACCTGCCTTGAATGGGGTTCTGATGGCCTTGGAGAAGTCTGGGGTTGAGCAGTAGGAAATATCTGAGCTACGAAGGTGGGGGATTTCCCATGACAGCAGCGCCACCAGGAAGGATGGGCGGGTGTCCACCTGGCACCACCCTTGCCTCCAGCTGCAGAATCTAGCTCTGCGCAAACATCCCCTTAAGCAGCGGCTTCCCAGACCCAGGCTTGGTGCGGGGTCTTGGCGGGGGGGATCAGAGCCTGGGTGAGCGCTGGGGAAGAGATATTTGGAGGTTCAGAGAGGGGGATTGGGGGCATCTCACCTGATATTCTGTGCACCCCTGCAAATCCTGATGGGGTGCTCTTGGGACTGGGGCCCGTGGTGTGGTTTCTTGTCCTTGCTTGACTATGTGAGCCCATGGCTCTCTTTCCCCGCTATATCCTAGATCCTTAAGGGCAGGAACCAGGGCCTTAAAAATTTTTTCCTCCTTGTTCAGTGTCTCACCTTAGGCTGTACACCAGCAGATATTTGATGTAAGCTGCTACTCTCCCGGGGAGGTCCGTGCTGATGAGCTGCTGGCATTAGAAAGAGACAGGGGGTGAGAGAGATTGGCCCTTCCTGGGCTAGCATGCAGAGAAAGCTGGCAGCTCATTTCCAAGGTGAGAGGTGACGTCCGTCCGTGGAGAGGAGGGCGGGGCATTCAAAGTCCTGGGAAGATCCCATCGAGCAACATCCCATTTGATTCAGGGGGTTGCAGGCAGCAAACATAACCCATTTGAAAAGCAATATCCTGCCTCACAGAGATGAATGCAATCTGCGGGCACAGTGGCTCCGGGCTCACCGAGCCAGCCTCAGGGCCGCCAGCGCTGCCTCTCGGGTGCCACCAAGTCCGATTCTGCTGCTCTGTCAGCATTCTTGGAGTTGACCTAGAGCCAGAGGGCCAGCATGCTGGAACTGAGGCCCAGAGTTGTCTGGGTGGAAGGCTCCAGGGACAGTGGCTGCCGTCCTGGGGGCACATGTGGACGCCAGAGGGGCTGGGCCAGCATGTGTGGGCAGGGGGGTGGCAGAGCCGTCATCTGGGTCAATGTGAGTGGTCCGATGCTGAGCCCGCAGTGTCCCGTGGAGTCCTGGAGCGAGGTGGCCTGTCCCATTTCCACGGCCTCTGCTTCCATAGCTGACATAAGTCTCTGCGTGGCCAGGACGTGCTAATGGTGTCAGCCCTCGGCGGCTGAGGACAGCATGGGGACCTGGCCTAGTGTCTTTCTCCGGAACACTGAGCAGCATTGCTGTACGCTGGCTTTGCCCCTGCCAGCTCCCAGTGCAGTGAGAGGTGGACCCAGATAGGGTCCTCGCAGTGAGAGGCCTGATGCTCCGAGCGCTAACTAGGATGCGGGCTGGTATGTTGCCGGGGCCTGGACCTCACACCACGGCCTTTCCCACTCACCCGTCCTTGGAATGTGGTGGGATTCCTTGGAAATGGTCATTGCCTTCCTCCCCGTACACCTTTCTCTGCTTCTGCCTGTGTGGGGCATCCCCTCCTTGTGAGGCGCCCCCCCCCACCCCCACCGCCTTCTGAATCTCCTTCAGGAGGTATTTGGAAGTTCAGGAAGGAGGGATTTGGGGAATCTCACCCAATATTCTGACATCCCTGGAATCCCTGAAAAAGAGGTGCTCCTGAGATGAGCCGAGCTGGGGTTCGGTTTCCTGGCTTCGCTGTCTAATCTCACCGCTCTCCTTCTCAGCTCTCTTCCGGGGTCCCTAAGGGCAGGAACCAGGGCTTTATTCTCCTGTCACTCTCTGATGTCCTCCCCCTTCCTGTGTCTTCCCAGCCTAGTGCCCAGTCAGCCTCATCATCCACACTTGTCTTCCTTAGCTGGAAACAGGAGCCGCTTCTGCCCTTCCCTCCCTGCTCGGCAGATGTGTGATGTGGCCCTTGAGGAGGGTCCCGTGTCCGGGTGATGCTGTAGGGAGTCTCAGGGCAGCGGTGAAGGCGGAACGGCCCCCACACCTGGGCCGAGCTTCACGCGCCCTGCCCGGGTGGAGGTCTGCCGTCCGTCCTCAGAGAATTGCATGTCGCATGCCTGGCTGGCCCGGCCCAACACCTTGGTCGCTGCTTTGCCAGACTGGAACTGTCTCTTGCCCCACCCCCAGAGGCCCTGTGCAGCTGAGCGAGGCCTCGGTCAGCAGCATGTAGTGTTTCTGCTTCATCTCCTGGACCCGGGGTGAGCTACCTTTCCGGCTAAGCCTGGAGCTGTGCGGAAAGCTCACTTCTCGGTGGCTTTTCTGCTGAGGTTTCTCCAAGCCGAGGATGAGGCCTCTGAGGAGGGAAGACCTCAGTGTTTGCAGCATGAGGGACAAACAGACAGCCCCATACACCCCCCGCCCAGACCGTCGAGCCAGCCTTGTAGGGGCCTTTCGAGGGGAACAGGACTGTAGGGCACTCAGGTGTAGCCGTTGCTGGCTTGCCTGGTCTGGGGCAGTGGTTGGGTCCCACCCTGGCCTTGGAGACTTCCTGACCCAGGAGTCAGGGTAGGTAGGAGTCTGCTATAGACCAGACAGTGAGCAAGTTTCTTTCCTTTCAGGAGGTCTGCTGTTTGAAGCCTGGTTCTCTGTGCTCCAAGGCAAATACTCATCCTCCCTGGGCCTCAGGGTCTCTTTGCTCCATCAGGGCAAGAAAGCTCCTGGGCTCCTGGGTAGAGTGTGAGGAGATACTTTGCGCTTTGAGAAGGAAAGTGAAACCAGAGTGCTGGCCATCTTCAGGATGCTATCAGGTGGGGGCTGACTGCCAAGGGACTCTGGACTTCTTGTCCCACTTGGTTCAGATTCATCCACCCATCTCCCCATCACTCACCCATCTACCTAACTGTCCATCCATCCATCCATCCACTTATCCATCCAGCCATCCAGCTGGATGGATGACATGTCCATCCAAGTGTCCATCCATTTGTCCGTCTACCCACCCATCCATCCAACCATCCATCCGTCAGTCTGTTTGTCCATCCATCCATCCATCCATCCGTCCATCCATCCATCCATCCATCCATCCATCCAACCATCCATCCATCTATCCATCCATCCATCAGTCTGTTTGTCCATCCATCCATCTATCCATCCATCAGTCTGTTTGTCCATCCATTCATCCATCCATCCATCCATCCATCCATCCATCCATCCATCCATCCATCCAATTGTTGATAGTGCTAGGTTCTATGTAGGGCTGCAGAGATGACTGCATCAATGTTCCTGCCTTCAGAAGGCAGGACTCATAACCATGTGCTTGTTTTGTCTCCCTACTCCTTCTGAATTTGTAGGATGGATGAAACACAAAGTTTATTATCTGTTACAGCCCAGGTGAAGCATGAGGAATGCTCAGTGGAGGGAGAGATCAGGTCTGGCTGGAGGGATCGGGAAAGGCTTCGGGAGGTGCCATTTAAGCTGAGCCTTGAAGGCTACTCTGGTGTGGACACAGTGATGGTGAGGCAGCAGTGTCTCTGTGTGTGGGGGGCAGAGACGGAGGTTGGTGGGCATCTCTCTGTGGGCTCTTCCCTTGGAGGTAGGGGCTGGGTTTTTATTTCTTTCCCCCACCGAGGTGCCCAGCCTCCCTCTGGTGGCCTACGGGTGTCGTCTCCAGTTGGAGCCTGCGCTCCTGGAAGGTAAACAGACTCCACGTGGGAGAAGGCCCAGGCCAGGGCAGCTTAAACACAACCACATGGGGCAGTCAGAGAAAGGCCATCTCCTCCCAGACCCTGGGAGAGCTGCTTCTGCCCCCAGGTGGGATTCTCATGCCAGTAGGGTGCCTATTTCCATAGGTTTCAAAGATGCAGGAGCATTAGCACTCAAAGGCCCCATGGCTGTTGGGAAGGGGGAGAAGGCAGCAGCTGGAGGGTCCATGGGCAGATCAAAGGGCTGGCCTCCTGGGACCACCTCTGCCAAGCAAGCTTTTGGATTAGCTGGGGAAACTTTGCCCAACTTAATGAGAGCAGCAAACAAAGTTGTGCGGCTGAGTGATTGGTATGCATTGTTTTGTTTCTTTCATTAATTCCTGCTGCTCTTCGGGCTGCAGGGATGAACAATAGCAGGGGCCTGTTCAGATCAATACCAGATTGCTGATACTGCCTATCTGTTCTTGGAGCAGATTATTTGATAAATGGCGTGGTCCATACGTTTTGACAGGTGTGCGCCGTACTGCCCAGACCAAGCCGGTTTAGTGGAACCCCATCACAGGGAACCAGGAAAGCAGAGAGAATCTTTCCTTTTTTGGTACAAACCCCTATAGAAATTGTTGCTTTTAAGCTATAGATAATGAATTTCTAACAGGAGATGGTGTGGGGCGGGGATAGAAAGGATCTGGGCTTTACACCCCCTTTGCATTATTACCCCCCCGCCCCCCGCCCCCCGCACGCCAGCTTGAGGTTTAGCTGGGTCCTGGCTTGGATTGGGGCTCTGATAGGGGAGAACGTGAAGGGCTTTACTTTGAAGGCGCGGCAGCCACTGATGGGGTGACTGGTTTACAGGTGGCAGAAGCTACTGTCCCCTGAGCTGTCGATGGGCCCTGGAGGGAACTCTGATAGCTGGAGGTGGGCTGCAGAGAGTGGCTCCAGTCTCTGGGGGTGCAATGCACAGCTGGGCTCAGGGCAGACAGGGCAGCGTGTGAGGTCTGAGCTCCTGGACTGAGGGGACTGCGCCGATGGACGGTTGCCACGTCCAGTGGCTCTGCGCTGGCTTAGCAGTTGACACCCTCTGGTCAACTCCTTTCGCTGCTTCCTCACCACCGGGTGTTACGCTCTGCCGTTTGGTCAGTTTCGAGGGCTGCGTTTCCCCTGCCTGAGAGGTTCAGTTGCTGTCCGCCCGCCCCACCTTTCTTGTCCACCTCGTGTGGGGCCGGCTACACCGAGGTTATCCCCAGTGTCTGGGAGTTAACAGAGGAGGTGTCAGAGGGGCCTGGATCAAAGACTGATGTGTGGACAGAGTGAGGTGGGCAGGTGACCGCCTGCAGAGCCTCATCTGCCTGCACCTCCAGCTCCCACACCTGAGTCCTGGGAAAGCAACTGGAACTCGGAGCCTCCTTGGAGACAGGAGGACATGGTGTGTTGGAGGATCACGGTGAACAAAGTGCTCCCATGGCGGTACTGTGTTTGAACCCCCCAGCGTTCCTGCGACGTGGACTGGGCATTCCCCCTGCCCTGTTGACATACCACCCCCCAAAGTACAGTCACCGCTCAGTGACCGCCACCCGCGGTGAGGCCTGCTGAGCCCGTCTGCCTGCTCTGCCTCTGGGGTGAACGGTGGCCCATGGACGGCAGCTGGGGTGCCAGGGATGGACTTGGCCTTCTTAGCTGCTCTGAAATCCATGCCTCCACCCCCCAAAAAAGGGGGAACCTGGAGACCCTGAGGAGCCATCCTTCTTGGGATGCTGAATCCTTTTCCAGGGACTTACTGCTGAATGAGTGGCAATTACACGGGGGATGGTGACCCTTGTCTTCCAGAGAATGCTGGGGAGCCTGGGGCCCTGATCTATGGAATGTCAGCCGTTAGGTTTTAGACTTTGCTTTTAAAAATATCTAACAACCTCCTAAGGAATGATTTGACATCCTTAAGTTCAGCACTGGCACAAAAAAAGCTTATGGCAAAATTAACATAAATCATTAGCATTAATCATGCAGGGTTATTGATAGCCGTATGCAGGCATGTATCACAATCGTGGCCAGGGACTCGGGTCAGGCGATATTTCTTCCAGCTGTCCTGGCCAGCTTCGCCACATATGGTGGTGGGGTTGGCTTTCTTTTCTAATTTTCCTCCTCAGCTTGAGCTGTCAGAGACACCCCCAGTCCCATCCCCTCCTCCTCACGCTGGGCGTTAACTTCGTGTCCTCTGCCTTTTCCTATCTCTCTTTTTGAGAAACCAGATTTCTAGTCCGGGTCAGAATCCATCAATGTCTGTGGCTGTCACCCACCGCGTGAGTAGAGCAGCAAAATAGCTGGGTGACAATTAACAATAGGTGGCCTACATAGATCAGGTTCAATTTGGTAGCCTTCACTTTTACCTACACATTCATCTCCAAAGCGGAGAAACACTCCCCTGCCCCCGCCGCCTGGATGCTGGTGTGCCCTTACCTGGCCCTGTGCTCCCTCGCCAGCCCAAGATGCTGGGGGCAGCAGACATTATAAAAGTAGAATAAAGCAAGGAATAAGGTTTTACTGTCATTGACAGCATTTTGAAAATTATTAGCAGGACATATGTTACCTTTGTTGAAAAATGAAGAGGGAAATTCCGTTGGTCTGACCCCGCTATAGGTCTCTCCAACCACAGTGCAATTGTGGTTGCATTAATGGGAGTAGAGCATAAAGAACAATGGAGGTGATGGGAAGGAGTTCTGTCCTACTATGCTGACCAGACCACGTTGGAAAGTATTGGGGTCAGTAAAGATTGGGACAGGTGTAGATGTATAGGGCCAAGGCTATGTGAGGAGTGAATAGGAAACATTCAACTCAGACATATAAACACCCAGGGAACCATTATTTCTGGCTTTCTGTATTTGAAGAGCTTCCAGGGGAAGACGAGGCAGTGAGTTCTGAGCAGCTCTGAGGGCTGAGAACTTCAGAAAGGTGAATATGTAACCAGAACAAGGGAAAACTTGAGACTTTCAGCACTGACCCAAAATGGTATTGCCTCCATAGGAAGTGGGGAGTGAGTTTCCCATCACCAGAGGTATTCAACACAGGCTATGTGGCCACTTGTTGGAGAGCTTGGGGAGGAAATAAACATTAAATTAGGGGTCAGAATAGGTGACATCTAAGGTCCTTTCCACCCATGCATAGCTTGAAATTCCATGTTTATACCCTGATCTGAATGCTGGAAAGAGAGAAAGAACAGTGCAGTCTCCCTGGACCTCTCTTTTCTGCCACCAGGCTTCAGTCTCAGTGAGAATATGGGCTCCTCGAACACATTTTTCTCCTTCCCCTTTTTGTAAGCCTTCAGTTTTACACAAGACTGTAGCAGCCTATAGCATGTGATCAAATTCAGGGAGAGCTATGTGATCCTTTAATGGAGAACTTGGGTGGGGGCATTTAAACATGTTTCTTCCTCACGTGCTTCCAGAGTCTCTGAGAAGCTAGTGAACCTGGTTGGTAGGGGGCCTTAATCAGCGATGGATTTGGACGGTTCAAAGCAGGGGTAATTTCCAAATATTAAAGACTGAGACAGTCTGGATTTAATGAATAAGAACAGAGGTCAGCCACAAACAATGAGGGGTGGGTGGTTAGTCCTGGATGGCTGTCAGCTCTTACCCCCAGCTCTTGGGAAAACCATGGGCTCCCTGACCTTGGTACTAACACAGCTGCCTTTCTTTGCTGTTGTTATCAGTTCTGTGAAACACTTGCTTGGAGTCCAGTCATCTTTAGGTGTTGGCGGGAGGGAGGGTTCAGAAAGCCTCTCTGTGCTCTAGGACACAGGATTCTAGAATGGAACTTCCACATTCAGGGAACACTGCATGTCACGAAAACCACCCAACTCTCGCTGGATTAAACGAGAGGGAAAACGTTTTGGTCTTTGTAAACAAAAGTTCCAAGTCAGTTCTCCTTCAGGTAAGGTTTGATCCAGCAGACTATAGGACATCACCAAGGGCCCTCTTGGTATTGGTTTCCTTATCAGCTTCCACACGATATTACCTCCCCCTCCCAATAGCTTGAAGCCCTCCTTTCATGAATGCAAATGTTTCTGACATCAAAAGCTTTGTATCTATACATAATCATCAACTATTTGGCCAGAACTGGGTCATTAATTCCTGTGGTCAGGGTAAGGTCATATATTGATGGACTTAGGACACTTAGCGTCCAACCGTGGTGCTGCATGTAGGGTAAACCCCACCCAAACTTCATGACTGAGAAAAGAAGGGAGTCTTTCATCAAAGGAAATTTGGAGTATTGTTTTACCAAAAAAATTGAAGATGGCTGCAGGGTGGAAAAACTAAAACATGCCCACTTTAGCCTGAAAGTGTCAAGTCCTTGGAAGATGGATCCCCACCATAACTTTTCTCATCTCAGGTTTCCTGGTGGATCTCAGCATTTTTTTTCTCTGCCATCTTTTATCCAAATTTTTGCAGAGTTCGGACTCTGAGGCATCTTAATTTTCTCAGAGAAAATTAGAGGAAATTAATGCAGTTGAGAAAGAGATGTTCTCCTGATGTACAGCGTGTGTGGGCCGCCATTTTGGAAGAACCACTGGAGCCAATGTCCCACCTCCCATGAGTGATAAATCTACAAGATGCTCTTTGGAACGGGGCTTGCCTTGCGTGAGACCAGCCATGCCTTCGTCGGATATGCCCAGCATTCCCAGGCTCGCAGAACCTGGGCAAACAGGTCAGCAAGATTTCTTCATTTTGATCATGGGAGAGTTTCCACGGAATCTTGGTCTGCTTCTTGTAGAACTGTCCACCATTCCCCCGTGCTCAGGGGCAGCCTTGCAGAAGCTGGGAGTGGCACCGTGAACAGGCATGAATAGGTTCCTTAATTTCATGGTTTAAGAATACGTTAGTTCACACCATTGTAAAGCAATTATACTCCAATAAAGATGTTAAAAAAAAAAGAATACGTTAGTTGACCTCAGTATAATTCCTATATTTTAGTCATTTACATGTCATGACTCAGTACTCATTCATTAAATATAGTGCTTTTCGAATGAAGAACGGAGACGAAAATTTTTCTTAATGATGACAAGTGATATAATTTACTTTTATTTCTGTTGTATCATGGTGCCCGTGAGCCTGGCCGTGGCTAAGGGTCTGCCTGTGGCGCCATTGTGATCTCCTTTTAGCAGAGGGCTCCACGGGACACGTCACTCGAGCCAATTCTGGTCATTTGTGTCTGAGTCGTCCTCCATTTTGATCCTTGGTCCTGCTTGGTTTGAGCTCTTTGGCTTCATCAAAGGATCTTCTCAATAAAGGCACACCTGCTCTGAGGTGGGAGGTGTGGCCGGAGTGGGGGAGGGAAGGTGACCGGGGAGGCCGATGGATGCCGTCCAGGATCTTGGTTTTTGTGGCCACGAGGGAACCGGGCAGAGGGCTGGAGTGAGCCTGAGGATGGACGAGGCCCTCTTTTCCTCAATAGCGCCTCCTGGCCTGGCTGCATTGGACGTGTTCACAGACTACATTTATTGCTCTTCAGAGTTTGGGATGCGATGATTTGCCCTGTGTTTCCAGTGGGAGCTCTCTGAATAGGTACTTAACCTCCTTGATGGAGTTGGTGTTTTGTAATTCCCTGAAAAATGAAAGTCTCATTTTGAAGACTGGAAAACGACTCCCTCCCAAACAGATCTTCCCAAGCCCGGGGCTCAGGGACACTCCGTAATAACCCTCAGGACACACTCCACCAAGCCCCGATCATCCTCTTTTGTTAATTTCTTTCGGGGTGGTTCAGTGCTGCTTCAATGTGATTGCTTTATTCTACATGAATCTGTAGGGCTATTAATACCATTACAATTTATTTGCACAGAGCTTGTAGACAGTGGGAAGAGCTGGAATCTACACATTTGGCACTAAACTCCTAGGATGTTTTAACTTTTAAAGGACACTTTTTTAAAGACAACCATCGTCTACCTTTACCACGCTTCCAAGGCAGACAAATGGCATGCCATCCTGGCCCTGCAGCTGGCCCTGGCTTATAATCATTGAGGCAACAGTGGCAGAAAACATTGATTATTAGTCAACTTAAAGAAAGCCCCAGTGCAACTGGGCATCTAGTGCTAAAGAGTGCCTTCCCCAAACTCTCAGAGGCCAGATGGTATTGGCCCTCCTCGGGTTGGCTCTTCCCGGGGGTCCAAGCGGGGTTCTGAGGCAATTTAGAGATGGAAGTGGATGCACCCAGGCTGCAGTGGGTCTGCAACAGCACAGGGAGCCCTGGGCTGGGGGTTGGACCTCCTGGCTTTGAATCTAGACTTTTTGTCTGAGCCCTTTCTCCTGGGGTGTGTCAGTTTTCCCATCTGTAAAATGGCACAGGTGGTCTCTGATGCCCCTTCTAGCCCCAGTATTCTACAATATCCTTTCTTTGTTTTGACTGCTATTTGGAATTTCTGGAAAGTGGGCTGTGTCCAGACCTGCAGGCATTAGGAGGTGGATGAGTATATGTGAGAGTATGAAGGCTTTGTTTCTTCTTCATGGAGCTTCTGCTGGGTGGATGATGCAGCAAGAGGCATTTTAGCAAGTCTGAGTGGACTCAGCGAGGATTCCCTTGCCCAGCTCCATGGAGGCAAATGGATTTGATCTGGACCCTTAATGGTGCTAGAAACTAATGGACATGCATCAGGGCATTTTATGTCTACCTGAAGATGGGTGTGGTTGGTGCCAGAAGGTGATGGGGCGGGGGGAAGCAAAGACACAAAGAAAATAGTTGGAGTCAGTCCCATTCCACTCCCCTGTCCTGTGACCCCAGTCACTCAGGACACAGCTATCCTCATAAGCTCCAGGGCAGAGGCTTCACCCCAGTGGTAGGGGTCTGCAGGAGGGTAAGAGGGAGAGGCCTCTCCCCTTCCAAGCCCAGTGCCTTCTGGCCATCCCGGGTCTAGAATGACCAAGGCTGCGCTCAGCTGAATTTGGGACTTGGAGGCTCTGAAAGGTCAGCTAATTTCCTGGCAGGTGGGCTTCCAGGAAGAGCTTTGCTGGTGAGTTGTTCCCCAGCTCTGGGGTTTTGGGTCTCCCCTTATCCTTTGTACAGTGTTGGCCTTCTTCCTGGACCACACAGCTTACAGCAGAGCTGAGCAGAGGTTCTGGGACTATTCTCGGCTGCATTTAAGTAGCCAAGGCTCTGCCAGTGTCCGTGGGCCACCGGGGTTCATGCTGGTGGCCATGACAGGGCTCCTCTGGCCCCCAACATCCATCAGCAAGCCGGAAGCCCAGCCAAAGGGCTCAGAGTGTTAGGACCTTCCTGGTCTTCACCGTAGCCTCAAAAGTGAAAAAGGTACAGATGATTTTGTTTTTCCCCCCGTCAGAAGTCTTGTTTTCTGGGGCCCAGGACACAGGCAGGGCAGAGCAGTGCTTAGAATACACACTTGGGGGTTTGGGGCCCAGCAGGAGACAGATGGCTCACTCAGAGGGTGCAAATTAGGGGAGTTTAATGAAAGGACAATTTGCAAAGGAGCAGGTGGGGCTTAGGAGTCCGTGGGGGTGGGAGTGAGGAGGCCCAGACCTGAGTGTTGGGGGACAGAGCAGCTTGGAGCCTGAAGACAGAGAAAAGCAGGGAGACAGTCACCAGTAAGGAGTGTCCCCACCAGGAGGGAGCTGGGAGAATGAATACCCCCAAGCGTCCTCCCCCTCTCTGCCCTCTTACAGGGGCTCCCACCGTCTGAACCCGACAGGAAGCCCATGATGCTGTCCACGTAGGGGCAGCCTCCCTGGGTGGAGAGAGGACCCCCAAGCCTACACAAACTCCAGGGCTACAGCTGACTTGGGAAAATAACTTCCCTTCTGTGTGTCTCAGTTTCCTTGTTTGTAAAATGGGGAAAAATAATGGCTCCCATCTCATAGCTGTGAGAAGTAAATTAGAGAATGTTGGCCAATTGCTGAACTATCATTACAAGGCGTTCCTCGGTGTTTAGGAGGACCAAGTTCTGTGCCATACGCTGTATTAACAGAGTCCTTGTATGCAACAGCTAGTGAGAGTCACAGTCTGTGTTTGAACCTAAGGGCTTCGCTTAGCTCCTGCCCTTTTCCGTCTGACCTGGGAAGTGGCTTGTGTAGGTGAATGTGATGATGGCGACTTGTCAAGAAGGAGTGAGCCGTGTGTGCGATTCAGGGACCCCGCCGGAAGACCCAAGGCGACTGCTCTAAAGGGTTCATGCCATGGGCGATCGGGGGGCCGTGGCTCCTACAGGTCTATGTTAGATGAGGCAAGGGATGCAGAAGTGGTGACACTCAGCTGTTGGGAATGAGAGGCCTTCTTAACCCGGATGTGAGGCCTTCAGCTCTCATTCTGCTTCTTGTGTGTGAGTGGGGGGCAGTTTGCAGGACAAGCCCCGGCTCTCATACTGGCCCCGGGTACAGATCTGTCCGAGACCTGGCCACTTGGACGCAGCGTCCAGTCCTCTCTCCAGAAAGAAAGTTCCACTACTTATGGGACGTGGAAGTTCTCTCAGCTGGGCAGGTACACATCTACCTTGGGAGCCGGGGGCCAGAAACTCTCAAAGCCAGCAGGGAGAGAGCCGGCTGGGTTTGTCTGGGCACCAACTGCACCCGTTATTTGATGATTTCTAGAGTGTGTTTTGATGATTTCTAAAGAGTTTAAAAACAATATACTTAATTGCTATGAGTAATTTCAGAGCTCATTAATGTAATAAATCTCTGGAGAGAAATATTCTTAGTTAACGATCAGCATAAAATTAGAGTCTCTCAGCGAAGGTTTTCTATCATTCCGCCGTGGAGACGGAATGGTGGACACAGCGGCTGGAGGAGGCCTGTCTCTGCAAAGCAGCCTCATTGGCATCATCAGTAGGTTTTGTGGCCTTGGGGCTTTGAAACGCCAACTTGGTGAATTTTGTTTAAAATGAGAATTGAATTACCCATCTGGCATTGGGCAGCTCCCATGAGCCCTCACTGAGTGCTTTAGGAACTTACAGCTGCCCCGACATATCCCTAAGCCAAAGCAGAATTCTTGATTCCTGAAATCCACAGTATATTCCTCCCTCAGTCTGCCCCAGGACAGTAAAAGGCAGCTCTAGCTGCTCAGTTATGCCAGTCAGACACCTAGGGCCATCCATGGCAGACCGATTGCAGAAGTGGCCTAAGTCCTCACCCTTTGCCATCTATCTTTGGGGGGCTGCTGTTTCCACTTGCTCCCGCCAAAGGGTGTTAACAAACAAGACAGAAGCAGAGGTGTGAAGACGTTTTTCGACTGGGCTCGTCCACGCTTCTGCCTTGATCTTCACCGCGAGGCCATGCCTGGGCTATAGCCTGCTGGAGGAGGAGAGGCAGGTGGCCCGCTTGCCCAGCCAATAGCCAGCTGACCACCAGATGTGAGAGCGAGCCCTGTCAAGACAGGAAGAACCGTCCTGCAAAGCTCAGCCTAAATTGCCCAGCTCAGACTTGTTAGCTAAATAAATGCTTACTGTCTCAAGCTCCTGAGTTTGGGCATTTTTCATACAGCATCACTGTGGCAGACTGCAGCACCACCCTTAACCCATCCCTCCTCTGCAAAGCCCCCACCTCCTGCCCCATACAGGTATCCCACTCTCCAAGTACAGCCCTATTATGCTCACCTCTCTCCACCTCCCCTGGTACCTAAGATGCTGTCGTCGCTCATCTGGGACCAGTCACCTTTGCACCTGCTCTCCCCCACAGTCCTTTAGCCCATCGGAGACCAAAAGGTCTTTTTGGCAACAGACCGTCCTGCTCGCCTGCTCAGACCCTTGTGATGACTTTTGATTCATTTAAAATAAAACACCTCCTCTTGACCATAGCCTGCAAGGCCACATGTGATGATCTGGTTTACCCCTGTCTCTACTTCAGCCACAGGATCTTCCTTCTGTACTTTGGACACACAACTCTCCGTCCTGCCCCAGGGCCCTTGTACCTGCTCGTGTCCCTGTCTGGAGGTGGCTGGCTGCCTTGTCCTTGGTGTCTCTGTCCAACTGTCCCCCCTCAGAGAGGCCTAGGTGAGCTGCTTCCTCCACCAGCACAAGCCTCAGAGGTGCGTTGCTTCTCACATTTGTCTTGTAGTTCAACCTTCTGATAGAAGCCATGTGCTGAGACTGGCACATGCTCCAGGAGGATGCTCTGAATAACCGGGATAAAAATCCATCTCACGGCCGTGCAAGGGGAGAAATGCCGCAGGTGGCACTCCGGGCTGGGGGCAGAGCATTCTCTGGGGAACCGGGGCAGTTGGCCTCCCTGAAGCTGGTGGCCCAACCTGGGATGTGGCTGGCCAGGGGTGAGAGCTGCTCCTACAACCTGGTGAGAGATTTGGGGCTGAAGTCTCGGGCTGGGTTTGGATTTTCTTTTACAGATCAATCTGAAACTCTCCTCTGCTCTAGACTGGATGAGGTGCCCCTTCCTGGGGTCCCACTGGGACCCAGGCCAGGCAGCACAGGGAGGGTCCTGTGGACTCCAGCTCTGAGGGGTGTCCCGTCCTGGCTTGACGACCTGGCTGTGTGGCACAAGGCCTCGTCACCGCCGCGTGGGTGGGGAGCCGGCTGCAGCAGGATGACGCTGTACCCTGAAGTCATCGCTACCCAGGCCGTGTCATCCTGGCACACTGCGAAAGTGTGGGACCCAGCTTTAGAGACACCAGGTGGGTTAATCAACGCCTTTGTCTCATTCCTTCACTGCTTGCTGAGAGGTAAGCTTCCTTCAGAGGAAAATCCTGTTTCTGTGGTTGGGGGTTATGGGTCTTGAGTGGCATCGGAGTGGTGGAAGCCAGCATGGAGAAGGCAGGGGAGCGGGGTGGGTGTGCCAGTGCCTGGAGGCTAAACCCTGCCCCTGCCCCTCCCCCAGGGCACGGTGGGAAGGACAAGGGCTTAGCCTCATCCATCTGGGTTCTAGTCCTGACGGCACATTAGCCAATCCTTTAAACCAGTGGTTCTCAAACAGGTGTCATTTGGCACCCCCCCCATCCCTCCACCCCCCAGGGGACCGTTGATATTTTCTGGAGACGTTTTTGGTGGTCACAATTGGGAAATGAATGCTACTGGCATCTAGAGGGCAGAGGCCGGGGATGCTGCTTAAGAAGGAAGCTGAGATGCACAGAGCAGCTCCACACAAGGAATTATCTGGGCCGAGATGTCAGTGGTGCCGAGGTCGAGGAAACCTGCTTTAAACCTTCCCGGTTGCATTTCCCCCATCCATGGGTGTGCTTCACAGGGTGTGAGGGAATGAGGAGGGGGCTTGTGACATGCAAATAGCTACAACTTATGCACTACTGACTCTATAAACTCAGGCCACAGAAACACCACCCCAAACCAACCAACCAACCAAAACAAAAAGGAAAGAAAGAAAAATAAAAAAAAATCAAATATGGGATGTTTCTAATGGTTCCACCCACTTTCGACCTACTTGGTGAGTGTCACCCCAGAATGAGCTTCCTGGGGGTGATACCAGAAAAGCTTTATCAGAAGTCCAGGCTCTTGTTCAACTCCTCCAAAAGGAATCTAGATGAGGAACACACACACACACACACACACACACACACACACGCACACGCACACGCACACACACACACACACACACACACAAGAAAAAAAGGAAAAAAACCCCACTTAGGCTGAGGAACAAAGAGAACAAAGAAGCAGTTTACTGAGGCAAAAGCAAAAGCACACACTCAAAGAAGAGTGCCCGAGGCCTGGCGAAGGAGGGTTTTTTGATCCCCTTTTTATCTTATTTTTAGCCCTTGGAATGGGTGGGGGTCTTTTTGATTAGGGGGTGGAATATTCATTGAGGGGAGGGCTGAGGTGTGGCCTGGATGGCACCAGGTTGCTTCAGCTCCTGGTCCTGTGCATTTGTGTCCCGAAGCCACCGTACATGCGCTCTAAGAGCTGTTTCCCCTTAATTTTCCCCTTGCGAGTCGAGCGCCCCACACGTGGAAGGTGGTACAGGGTCATCAGCAACCTGCGCATTTTATTACCCATGCTCCACGGTTGTGCAAGATCAGAGTTTCTTGTTCAGATGCTACAAAGTTTCTGTTTGAGAGGCCATTCCTCCATGTGTCATGGCCTCAATAAGTGCAAAACAAGGAGGTGCTTTACCTTCTGCTTAATGCCTGTACATGAGGAGGCTGTTCTTGGGCAGGGCCGTGTCTCTCCTGCCTCAGGGAGAGGAGGTCAGCATGTGCAGTGCCCTCGCTGGGTCTCGGGTCCCCCCACCCCCCCCGCCACTGTCCCTGTTAGAGCCAGCCCCTAGGCGCATGGAGCGAGGTCCTAGCAGTTATAAACATTCATAGCTCATAATATGGTTCCTGTAGATGACCGCGTCATCTGGTGCTCCAGGGAAGAGAGAGAGATTCATCCCAAGGCTGGAGGGACACCCACCAGAGGGGCTCTGATTGAGGGGTGGGTGCTGCTCTGCATCCCAGGGAATTCCCAGGGGCTTCCGTTCAGCAGTGACCCCCGTCAGGGACTTCAGAGTTGCAGCCCATCCACCTGAACCCATTTAAGGGACTGGTCCATCAGCCAAGGCAGGGGGTTGGGCTGGCTTGGGTAGGAATGGGGTCCAGGGACCTGAATGTGCCCAAAGAGGGAGATTGGTGGTCCTCATCTGGGGAGGGGTGCTTTGTCCTCAAGGGCATTCAAGCTTTGTGCTGCCCCAAAGATTTCAGATTCTCATGCAGCAGCAGTTTTGCTGGTAGAGGAGGGCTCCCGGACGGCTGCCCACCTGTCCCCATCGTTGTCCGGGTGTTCCTGAGCTCAGAGGCACGAGGGGCCCCGCTCAGTCACCTCCCTTTGCTTTCCCTCTGCTCCTGGTGTCCCCAGGCGCTGCTTCAGGGCTGCAGGAGTGGGCGCGCTTTCTCCCTATGAGACGAGTTACACCTGTGCACGGAAGGTGGGAGGTGGAGACACGTGAGCACCCTCACCCTCTCCAGCTCCTGGAGCAGGAGGGGTGTCTGACCTCAGCACGGAACCTGAGAGAACGGGGCTGCCACCTGTCTGGTTCCACCCTCCCTAGAGCCATTCTCAGACAGGTACAGAATGACGTGAAGGGGCAAGAAGCTTGCGTGTAAAGCAGACACGGTCTTAGTAAGGTCTTCTAACAAGATTCCTGCAAGACTCCTTTGTGTATAGTTTACTGCTATGTAAAAAGGAAAGATTTTCATCAGTGCCCGTGGTTCTAGTAGATAGCAACAAGGTGCTTTCTATTCTCATTGACGATTCAGTACGACCAAGGCAGGAAAGGAAAATAAGGAGCGGGGTGGCCTGGAGTAAGCTTTAAGCTCAGGGTTAGATAGAATGTGCAGTCTGCGCTTGCCCCAGACCTCGGTCCACAAGAACCACAGCGGATGCTGAGACAGGCTTTTGAACAAACGGCTCTCAGGTGTGTTTATGCGGGTGGTGTAATGAAAGTTGGAAAAACCAGGGCGATTTGAAGAGTGTGTTTGTACTTTATTTGGTTTTCTGCTTGAAGCCAGCAAACACTCTCTCTCTAACAGGACTGGTTAATTCCGTCAAAGGCGGAGAGCGAGGCACATGTCCTAGCAGCCTGTGAGTGATCCGTGCAACTGGGAAGTGTGTTTCTTGACTTTATTCACAGCAAACTTACTCTCTCCTCTTGCAAGTCTGGAGAAAACACCCTAACCTCCCAGACGATGACATTACTGTCACCTGCTTAAAATAGTATGGCGTGCTTCAAGTCTCAGAATACTCCCCGGGGCTCTCGGTTTTCCATGCAAGTATTTATTTCAGTCAAAATACTTCGTGTTTTTCTGCACTCCGACGCCTTGCCGAGAAGGAGTCGCAAGAGACTCTAGCGACTCAAAAGACCACCATCTCATATTTTTAAGGAGCGATTTCCCCTCTTTGTCTCCTCGGGTATGGTCAGTGGGCAGGTGTGGCCCTGAGTTGCCCACATGGCTACGTGCACCTCTGGGGTCTGGAGCCTGCCTGGGAGGGGCTCCCCACACCCCTGTCTGGACTTGCCAGCGCCATCCTGTTAACGCCTGCGCTATTCTTTGCCCCCGATTGAGGCAGGGGCAGGTGCTCCTTCCCGAGGCCCCCTCCTGCCTCACGTACACCTCATCCTGGAAGGCTGGGAGGGCCGCCTTCATCACCCGCACGATGAACCTTTTGAATATTCGGACGTGGGCTCCTGGCTGGAGATGTCATGTCTTTCCCTCTGTTGGTGGTCCGGAGACAACACGGACTCCCTGCTTTACCTGTGTAGTCCCAGGGCGTCTCAGGTGCCAGGAGCCGCTGCCGTGATCGCCTCGTCTCCTGTCAGATGTGGTTGGAGAGAGACGAGGACAGCATGACCACTGGGCACCGCACACTACAGAGGTCAGCTTGCAAGGACAGCGGGACGGCGGTGATGTGGCCGTGACTAGTTGTCAAGTGAGTGCAGAAAAAATTGGCAAGGGGGGGGTGGGGAACGTGGCAGGCAGGGTGATGGAGGAGGTGGGGGGGGGGGGGGACCGGGAAGAGAAAAGTCCTGTCATCCCTGATGAAATATTCAGTGTTGTCGGTGATGTTCCATAGGCTGTTTCCCCCAAGGGGGTGGATTTCTAGATCATTCTTCAGGCCCCTTGCCGGCGACTGGAGCACTTTGTTTAATAGATTGGCGGTGCTCATCAGAGACATCTGTAGCGCATTACCAGCAGTTTAATGTTGGGGGGGCGGTGCTGGAAGGTCTGAGCGGGTTTTATTGTGTGTCAGCATCACACACGCGTGCACGTGTGCAAGCCGGTGCCGGCAGCTGGGACACACGTGATCCCTGCCCCCAATGACTTCCGCCTCCAGCGCTCCACCTTTTTAAGCCTATAGAACTCTGAAACTGCTGTATAGTAACAAGTTTGTGAGATTTTGGAAAGGAAACCACAGTAATGATGCCAGTTCTTAGGATCATAAATAATCATAATTAACAGGACTGCTGTATATTTATGTTGGTTTGTTTTCAGACACTTTTCATTTTATTTTGAATTTTTTCATATTGTGTTGACTTGAAACTCGTCTGTCTAGAGCGTGGTGTGCTCTACAGAACACTAAAGAGCGGCATACTTTATTTGTCCTCAGAAACAGACCACAATAATGTAGTAACTTCTATCTGCTGGCAGGTTCACAGGATGGCGATATTAGTCTCGTCGCAACTGCTGTGCATTAGGGAGAGAATCAAAATCCAGTGGTTCTGAGTTTGCTCTTGGACCAACAGCATTTTTTCTGACTTTCCCCATGTATCTATAGCGTGCTGCCACAAGAAGGCACGTGTACATATTTTTCCGTTTAAATTCTTGATAAGCTTGGGTAGGATAGCTTGACTATGAATAATTGCTCTGTGTCTGAAAATGTATGATGACTCATGGTTAGAAGCCTGGCAAGGAGAACAATAGCTCTCATTCTGACACTGAAAGAGAGGTTGTGGTCTGAGTCCTTAGTGATCAATAATCTATAACCCATACATTGATTCTGGGGGGAACGCTCAGAAAACATAATGTCCTGTGAAAGGGCTCAAGTGCTCCCGGGGTTAGAAATGAGACCTTACTTCCATCAATCTCATGTGTAGAGTAAATTTCCAGTTGTGGATTGTGGCTGGGTCTCTCTCCCTCTAAATTTCTCCCTGTGCACCTCCAAGGAGAGGTTTCCATCTCGACACTCCATCTGTGACTGTCACCCCCTCTGACGCCCCGGCTCAGAGGGAGAAGAGGGCTCTGGCCGGGAGACTGTGGACAGCTTCGGAATGGGCCGATCTTTCCGGCTGGAAGAAACGAAACAAAAGTTTTGTTTTTCCTTCTCTTTCTTTGGCTTTCCCTGGGTTGTGATTTTCAACTTTTAATATGTACATACTGGTGAAGCATTGTCCCTACTTAAATTGTTTGCCTCCCTGTATGGCAGTTTTGTTGGGAAATGAACTATTCGTGGAGCTTTTAACATCACCATGGGTTTAAATTTAAGCCTTAGGCCAGGTCTACACACGCAAAGGCCACAGATGATTATGATTATGGTTTCGAGCTCTACTTTCCTGGGATTATCAGGATATTTCACCCAGAAGCAATAGCAATTTTATTTTTTTTTCCTTTAAATATTATATCCTCTGGCCGGGGTTGGGGGGGCCTAACCATGGCCTCAGTAGATGTTGGGTTGCCTTATTCTGCAATGATTCTTCAACTCCAGGCAGCTGGGCCTGTTTGTTCAGTGTAGATCCCAAAGTGCACTGGTATTGGAGGACCCAGAGGGGAGACGTCTGGGGGCAGGACAGGAGGGTTGGGGGATGACCTTGAGAGTTATTGAAGATGAGGAATGGCAAGGAGACACCCAAGGACCTGGGTGAAAGGGAGAGCCTGAGACCTAGTCTCCCTCCCTCCGCACTGTAACAGGTACCGGTCTGGCGCCCCCTGGAGGTCTGGAGAGGCAGCACCAGGCAGTTACCGTGGAAACAGAGGGGTAGGGGAGCTGAAGAGGGGAGAACATGGCAGCGCTGGGTGGTGTCTGCAGTAGATGGATGGAGCGATCTGTGTTTGAAAAGCTCACACTAAAGACTCCCAGGGATAAATGAGGGTGCTTGGCAGAGGGCAGGAGGAGAGAGCCAGGATCCAGAATCAAGGATTACAGGCCATTGCAGTTTTGGTATTTAAAGTTAATGGGTGTGTACATGTCAATCCCAAACTCCCAATCTATCCCTCCCTACCACCCTTCCCCCACCCCCCCCACCCCCGGTTACTATAAGTTTGTTCTCTAAGTCTTTGAGTCTGTTATATTTAAAATAGATAATCAGTAAGGACCTACTGTATAGCACAGGGAGCTCTGCTTAATATTCTGTAACAACCTAAATGGGAAAAGAATTTGAAAAAGAATAGATACATGTATATGCATAACTAAATCACTTTGCTGTACACCTGAAACTAACACAACATTGTTAATCAACTATACTCCAATATAAAAAATAAAATGAAATGACAAAAAATTAAAGTCAATGGGACCCCTTTTCAGCCTCCTGGGTGCTGGTCACATGCAGATAGACCAGTTTCACAGTAAGGTCAGTGGCTGGAGCAGCCCGCTATCCTTCTCTTTCCATCCTGTCCCTGTAGGCATGGGTTCCACGTCCCCAGCGCCGTGCTGGAATTCACTTTCACTCTTCATGAGAGGATGGAAGGAGCTTTGCCCTCAGCTGATTCACTGAGTTCTCTAATCATGTTGGGTCCCATGTGTCAGCCAGTGATGGATGTTTGGTCTGGCTGAGAAAACACTCTTATCGTTAATGTTGATATTCTGATGAACTGGCAAAAATGGACGTTTTCTTATTGCTTACTATGTACCTAGCACTTCACATGCTCCGTCTCATCTTTTTAATGAGTCGGTAAAGTGGGTAAATGTTTTTCACACCCATTTTACAGAGGAAGCAAGTGAGGCTTATAAAGATGAAATACCTTCCTCAAACTCACACAGCTAAGTGGAGCAGGGGGCTTGAACTCAAGCAGTTTAATTTTAGACCCTGTGCTCTTGGCCTCTTTATATCATGACAAAGACCTCATCCTCATGTATTTTCACATGGACTTTGCTCAGCGGGTGATGCGGGGGATAAGGAGCACAGGACTAGGAGGCACGAAGCCTGAATTCTTCCATCCTTGACCTGCTCTGTTATCTTGAGCAAGTCACATTCGCTCTTTGGATCTCAATTTCCTTATTTACTAAACAGAGGCTTAGGCTGCATTGACCACCCCCCACCCCCCGCACCCCGAGATCCACCCAGTTACTACATCAGGATGTTCTCCTAAAATGAAGTTCCAGGATACAACCGGGGCATTTACTAGGACTTCCAGGATGAAACAAGAATTTGGGTGCCAGCTGGTTGCTTGTGGTGCGGTAAAACCTGCTCCAGATGTCACATTTCTCCTTTGACAGTGAAATGTCAGGGACCAAACAGGTACGCACATTGCAAAACTGCACCAGATGTCACATTTCTCCATTGACACTGCAATGTCCGAGACTACACAGGTACAGGGTGTTGGCTGTGGCCGGTGACTGACCGTGGGCAAGTGCTCTCCCTCACCTTCCGTTCTGCAGGCTCCTCCTCCTCCAGCCCCTGCCAGCCTCTGACAGTGTGTGTGTGTGTGTGTGCGTGTGTGTGCGTGTGTGTGCGTGTGTGTGCGTGTGAGAAGTGGGGTGGCGGGGCACACTGCTTAATGAACCCTGGGATGGAGCCTTGTGCAAAGCACTCGGAGAACTCTTTGAAGGCGAATAACCTTTCTTGATGCTATGTTAAACTTTGCTTTCTTGAATACTGAACTTTCTTAAGGTAGAGTTTATTCATCAGCACGCCAGTAAAAACTGCATGACCCTTTTGACTCAGCATCAGGGTCTTCGTTAGTTGAGGAGAGCTGAATTCTGAGGGATTTTTAAAACTCCTTGCAGGGAAGTACCATGTTTTTGATGCTTGGGGCTGAATGTAGATTTTGACTGTGCATAAGCCTCTGTGCTGGTATCACTCCCACCCCATCCATTTCCAGCCTTCTCTGCCTTTCCCTCTGGCCCTGGAGGTTGGCCATGTGGGCTGTCCTTGGTGGCTTGTTCCAGCTGGACTTGGCCACTGTGAGCCCCAAAAGGAAATCAGAGGCAGGGGGAGAACTAGGGGGGCATGCTGTCTCAGTCCACCTGGCTTTGGGGCATCTCCCACTTCAGCTCCTGTTAGGGGTCCTTCCTCTGCGGTTCCAGTGCACACTAGGCTCTGGGAACGCTGCTTCCTCCCTGGCCCCTCTGGGGGACCCGCTGTTTCTCGTTTCCTTCCTTGACTGAGCCCACACTCTTCTCTGTGGCCTCATCTGGGATGATGGGTCTCCTGCCCCTCGTTCCCTGCCTCCTGCAGCCCCTCTCACCTCACAGGGCACCTGCCGAGGCTTCTAATACCAGCACGAGGTGGGCAGGCCAGCTGGGGGGGTTGCCAGTTCATTGTGGGCACGAAAACCCTGGCGAGATGCTGATAGCCAGAGTCACAGAACAGGTTCATGCACGAGCTGGGACTCAAACCAGAGTCTCCCGATTCCAAGTGTGGTATCAGCTCCACACTTCTCACTGAATTGTTAAGCTTGCTAAGAAATTTCGAGCACTCATGACAGGAGGGCTTTCTTAAATATTTAGCTTGGCAAATAGGAGCAAACCAGGCGTATAACTCACAATTTTCCAATTGTTTCCACTGCCAAAGGCAATAGCCCTCATTTAATCTTAAAGGAGAACCGATAAGTTTTAAAGAATATTAATGATATTGAGATACATAGGAAGGTGGTTATTTCCCCTGTTGACCAACAGGAGAATAGAAAGTAAATAATTAGTGAAAGACAAGTGCAATGTGTATTTACATGCTATGATATATGCAGGGGTAAAATGAGTGGGACAAATGCATTTTTAATTTGAGCGTATTTATTACTTGTGAACGTGAAGGCTGATGGTGCTGTCTCGATCCTGCCACTGCGGGAGAGGTTTTCAGCGAACAGACCCCTGACTTGTGGGAGGGGCCATGATGGCAGGACTCGGTGAGGAAGCGGTGGAGGAGGACAAGGTGAGTTATCCCCTTGGAGGAAGTTATTCCTCCTGCTCTAGAGGCTTCTGCTTAGGCTTGCAGTGGGTTGTTCCTCCTCTCCACCCTCTGGTCCTTATCAGATTGAATATCTGTACAGATCTGTGTGACCTGTGGGCTTCCAAGCTTTAGTCAATGGTTTTCAATGCATGGCAACGTGGGGAGCTTTAGAAAGTTCCAGTGCCCAAGGGACAGGCCGAGCCAATTAGGTTAGAATCTCTGGGGTAAGATCTAGCTGATTCCACTGTGCAGCCAGGGTTAAGAATCACTGCTCTAGGTTGTGGGTGATGAGTAGGCTTGCCTGCTTTCTCCCCTCAAGGATGAGTTTTACTAGGGCCTGGTGGGGGAGGAAGGGCACGTACCCGAGGCAGCCTCTGCAGGGTGGCGTTTGTTAGCTGGCAATCTTATCACTGCTTGAGGTTGATTCTCAACCTTACAAATCCAAAACTGGAGTTTATTCAGATTCTGAGAGTGGATCTATCTTAGGTATAGACTCACATTAGTCAAGGTCATGAGACTGATGTATAAACCCAGAAGCCCAATGTGTTACTTAACAGTGAGAAAGATAATAGTCTGAAAACTAGGCTTCCTGCATCAACATGAGCTGGCCTTTCTTGGGGCCAAGCTATTTCCTTGCAGCAGTGTTTTCTACCCTCCCCCAACTAGGCAAGTAGTTGCATCAGTAGGTGGAATGGGCCAGCTCATTCTTCTCAGATGACAGAGTCATTCAGGTGGGGCCTCTCCTAAATAGTTTAATTTTTAATTTTTGGCTCCAATTTCCCACAAGCCTGATGAACTAAAATTTGCTAGGGGAAATCCAACTGGTTTCCCCTGCCTTCCTGGTGGCGCAGTGGTTAAGAATCCGCCTGCCAATGCAGGGGACAAGGGTTCGAGCCCTGGTCCGGGAAGATCCCACATGCTGTGGAGCAACTAAGCCCGTGTGCCACGACTACTGAGCCTGTGCTCTAGAGCCCGCAAGCCACAACTACTGAAGCCCGTGCGCCTAGAGCCCGTGCTCCGCAGCAAGAGAAGCCACCACTCGCGGCAACTAGAGAAAGCCCACACAGAGCAATGAAGACCCAACGCGGCCAAAAATAAATAAATAAAATAATTTTTTTTAAAAAAAGGAGACTTGACACCTAATGGATACTTCTTTGAACAACTGGCAGAGGAAGGAGATGGGGAAGTAAAGCCAGGAGAGGGGTAGTTCCTTGACTTCTGTGGCTATTTTTCCAGGCAGGGCTTGTTCTTAGTGTGGGAGACCACACCTGAAGCTGCAAGCAGTAAGGAAGCCGCAAGGTGAATGGGGCCCTGGGAGGGCATGGCAAGTGGAGTCAAGTGGAAGCAGGAACTTAGAAGCAGCAGAAACTAGGAGGAAAGGAAAACACTTGGACACTCGGAGCAACAGCGGAGAGAGAGTCTTGTTGAGGACAGAGACGACGTGCAGAGTGTCAGGGGTGCGGTGGAGTTGGTTCAGTGACAAAGTCACACGGTCACACCAGAGCATGCGTTTCAGGGGCAAGGGGGCCACTCTGCAGGCTTCAGCTGGGGTCTTCCCTTGCAGACAGGGCGCCCCTTCCCCAGAACCTGTACTCCCCTCTCCTGAATTCTGCAGGGACTGTCAGTGCTTTCAGCATTGGACCTGGGCACGAAGGGAGGCCAGGACAGACCAGGGGGGTCTGGTTTGCCCAGGGCCGGGCTGCTTCCCGGTGGATCCCTGTTTGAGATGCCCACAGCCAGCAGCTGCCCACAGAGCCGTGCTGGTATGAGTGGGGTATGTTGGCTGGTTTAGAAAACAAATGAGGAAAAACTACTTTTTTGCATTGTCTACACCAATCGTATTCCATAATAGCTATCACTAGGAGAATAAATGAAAAATGCCTTTCTTTCACACTGCCATCTCTCACGGCGATATGCATCTCGAGCTGATTTGCAAATGCGCGGTTCTAAGTGGTGCGTGGTAGGAAGCAGTTAGCTCCTAATGTTATGCTGCCTCATGGGCAGCAGTCGAACCTATTAATGAACTAATCCCAGACTCTCCAGTGGATGCCGTCTGGGCTCCTCTGCGCCACACTTTGCATTTCAGCTAAAATCAACAACATTAAAGAAAGAAGAATTTAAATGGATTAGGCTGCTTATCTCTGGAATCAGACAGTGTGCTCGGCAACTCTGGAAGAGGGGCATAAGTGTAAGAAGGTTTCTGAGCTCCGGGAAGGGGATGAAAACTGTCGGCCGTGCGCTAGGCATCCTGCCACCATCACACATCGGCTGTGGGCTCAAGAGCTCTGACTCGGGAGCTAAATCTCTTGGTCCTACCCCTCACTATCTCTGTGACCCTAGGCAAATGACTTAGCCTCTCTGTGCCTCAGTTTCCTCATCTGTGAAATGGGATAGTGATAAAACGTTACATACGAGAGCTGCTCTGAGGGACACCTAGTTATTTTCAAAAAGGTCTTAGAGGTGCTTGGCACATAGAACGTGCTATGGAAAGGTTTGTTAGACCAGTTCATTTTGTCCACAGAGAGCTTCCTGAGCAGGGAACATTTGAGAGGAAACCTAGGTGATGAGAAGGCATTGCTGTGCCCAAGCTCTCCCCAACCTCCCCAGGTGGCTGATGTGAGGGGCACGCAGGTATCGAGGCACCAACATGCTGGACAAACATGTGGGACCTGGAAGCCAATGCAAGGTGTGTGTGGGATGGACCTGTGTCCTCTTCCTTTTGCTTCCTTTTTGGAGTAGAAGCACCCCCAGCAAACAAACACTTGGGAGATGAGCACAGGTCAGGCTGTGTCTCAGGGTGAGGGAACAGCCTGGGAAAACTGCCTTTTCAAATTGTTTCGAGCATCTACCGAGTGATATCTCAGGAGCTGACCTGCCAAATGCCTGGTTTGAAATCTGCTGTCGTTCTGTGATAAGGACCGGGGTACACTCCATTGTCCATTCCCTTGGAGGGGGACCCACCAGAGAAATGTCTCTTAGGCCTCAGCTGCAGAAAAAGCAGATCCACTGCCTTTTTAGTTTTCTGGACAGTAGTTTTCTTGATGCCTTTCATTTCCCTCTTTGCTCTGCCTCCAGGGAAGCTCAGAGTTACATTTTCTGTGTCCCTCTGGGCACTGCGTGTCTATGTGACTGTATTAACCTTATTTCTGGCTCTAGTACTGACTTTCTTGCTCTTGCCTTACCCAGGTGCCTTCATCTCTTTACTTCATCCTTTTGTTTCATGGGCATCCTTTTGAGAAGGGGTGAGGAGTCAAGGGCTCAAGCAAGGAACACCTAGCTGAGGATGCAGTCAGCAGTAAAATGTTCCTGCCTTGAAGGTGGCAGCAGGTAGGGGTGCTCATCCTCCAGGGAAATCACCTGGAGCAGGGGGAAGACATGGGGCTTCTGACTGTGCTGACCCTGCAGGTGGCAAGCCTTGGCAGTGGGTATTGGGGGCCTCTGACTGGTGCCTCTCAGAGCTGGAATATCTTGCTGTGTTTAATGGGTTATTATATGTTCAGAGATAGCACACTTAAAAAAATACTGTATGGCCCCAAAGACAGCCAACCACTTCATCTGGTATTCAGCAGAAGAAGGAATAACCAACCAAAGATGGAGGAAAGGCTGAGTAAGCAGCACTTACCAGAAGGATGTTGGTCTCTAATGCTATGCTGGCCTAAGGGTCGTCCAAGGCCCACACAACTTTCCCTGCATGTGCTGACTTTGGAACCTCACTCCTGTAAGTTCTGATTCCACTGCCTGTGTAGACAGCGGGAGGATGGCGGGAAGATGCAAGGAACTGCTGAGTGTGGCACAGTCCTCAGGGATTTATTTCCTATTGACAAAGCTGCTCCCAATGCTCCCTTGGGAGAACAGTGGCCAACACTTGCCAATCTGGCTGTGACCCTCACAGGTTTGCCCTGCGGAGAGAGGGCATCTCAGGCTACTTCTCAAGCCAACTTGGGTTAACAGAGCATTACAGATCACCTGTTGGAAGACAGCTGGAGGCTGGGGTGGGTTGTCTTGGCTGGAAGTTGTGGATCTGGTGTGGCTCCACCTTACGGAAGACTTGTGTTAGTGAAAATCTGGAGTTATTCTATTTTTTCGTTGTGGGTCATTTCAGCAACACCCCTCGTGATGTCCTTACTCGGGCTCACCAGATGTCAGTGTAGAAATGGCTAATAGTGGGATCCGTCCACTACTGGAGGCATAATCTTTCTTCCCAAACGAAGGAGAAGTCACCCCTTCGGGTCTTGAAGCCAATGAATGCAGCTGAGACCTGGATGCTCGGGAAGCATCCAGATGAAGTTTGAATGTCTGAAGATGGGTCCATCAGCCTTAATTTGCACTGCATCACATTTGCAAGTTGCAAAATGGAATTTGCGATAGCTTCTCAGCAATGTTCAAATTAGCACTTCTTAGCATATTAATGAACTACTTTTTTTTTTTTTTCCATTATGTGACCAATTTTGATGTAAATAGCAGCCTCCATGAAAAGATTAGGTCAGTGTTTCATGAGAATAAAGTTCTAAAGCTTCCTATGTAGGCTGAGAATCCAGCCTTTGGAGGGGCATGGCTTCAGCCCAGACCAACAGTCCAGAATGTGTGGATTTTTCAGACCCCCGGCCTGGCAGGCTGAGGTCCTGAGGTCTGGGATGAGGTTTCTGGCTACTGGCTCAAGAGATTGGACAACGATGAGGGAGGATGCAGGCTCTCTGCCTGACGAGGCTGGTGACTCGGCCAGGTGGGCAGGGGTGTCTGTTTATCTCCGTGTCCGAAAAAGAGATCAAAGTGTAGGCCACACGCATCACATCGTGTTCATACTTACAGAGGGAGAAACTTTCTTCAAAACAGGTCAAAATCTGCTATGAAGGGGTGTTATGTGAATTCCCCTTTCTAAGATATTTTCCTGTACTGATGCTCCTCTGGTATATGTTTCAAGTAGCTAGTCCCAAGTCTTAAGAGCATTGTCCATAATCACCCAAGCATTTTATGGAGCAATGTCAAGAGAAGCTGGAAGGATCCCTCCCTATAAGGACCTTGTAGCTCCTGGCCACGAGCAGTCCGGTGACGGGATCCAATGCACAGAGGAGAAGAAACCAACAAATGGGGCTTTTCAACGTGTCCAGAGACCACAGAGTTGTGCACCATCTGTCCTCCAGAGCCAGTTGTTGGTGAAAGGAGAGACCTTGTATGGCCTCCCAAAGCCCTGGAGCTGGATGAGTAACCAGAGCCCGAGCAGTCGGCCTGGGTGGTCTCTAACTGGCTGCCCTGCTGGCTGAGGACCATGGCCTGGGGGCCTCTGGAAGGGATGGTGACCTTCTGCATCAGAGTGACACAGCCACACCAGGCTTTCCAGAAGAAGGACGGACCCCAAGTTTTCTAACTGGCAGTGCTTTCTTGGTTCATTATTCAAAATGAAATGATTATTCATCCCGGCTTGAATTACCAGCTAAATAGTATTTTCCTGCTGAGTGTACATTTGTAATGCTATCCATTTCATCCTGCGTGATGGCATTACCTTCCAGGGCCTACGGCTACCTAGTCCTTGCTATCTATAGATGGGTGCGTGGGTGTGCTGATTGCATTTTAAAAACAAGAGTTTGTGTATCTAATGGATCTGGAAATAATCAGTAACTAAGGTAGCAGAGGGGGAAAAAAAATCTAGCTCCTGATGAGTAATTTAAAAACTGTGAATACTTCACAGTTTGATAGATTCCCAGGGAAGGAGTCCTTCAGTCACAGTGTCTCCCCAAATGCAACTGGGCCAGCAGTTGCTTTTTTTGGAGACCCTGGGAACCTGGTAGGCATTTTGTTCCCTGGGAGAAAAGAACCTTCTGCCGCCCATCATTCCTGTGAAACCAGTCCATCAGGGAGCAACGACCTTAGTCAAGACCCTTCCAGAAGAGCCCAAGTCACATGAGCTTGTCAAACCATAGATGATCTTGGCTCGTGTGACTGAAAATGGCAGCTTCAGGTGTGGCTCGATCCAGGGGCAAGAACACTGTCGGCAGGGTTCACCTTTGATTTCTTCTGCCTTGACTCCATTTTCAGGCAGTTTGGACACTCTTTGTGGTGGTGAGATGGCTGCCAGCAGCTCTAGACATTTATCTATCCTCTCAGGAATCTAGGGAAAAGATTCTCTCTTCACACGAACACCTGTTATTGAGTCAGACTGGCCCTGATTAGGTCCTAAACCCACCCCTGAGCCAGTCACAGTGGCGAGTGGGATGTGATGTCCTTGTTGTTTCGGTCTGGGTCACTTGCCTATCCCTGGAGCTGCGGGTGGGTTCAGCTCCTCCCAAGACCACATGGATCGAGCGTGGGGGAGGAGTGATTCTTCAAGGAAAATCAGGATGCTATTTCCAGTAAAAGGAGGAAAGAGGCTGGGCAGGCAAAAACAACAGATGTCCACCCTAACAGCTTTTCGGTTAACTACTCACATAAGTCCAGGAGCAAGTTATATCCCGAGAACAGAAAAGGAGGCTGATTCTACCAATTTAACTATTTATATTTTCTCAGTGAGTGGTTGGCCCACAGTCTGTGGGTTTCCTTTTATACAGAGGCTAGTAACTTTCACCCCTTATTTGCAAGCTCGTAGCATCTGCCGGGCTCACCTACCAGAAGCTCGGATCTCCCCTGGCTGGGGTCAGATTGGACAGGAAAGCTTGCTCTGCCCCCCTGGCAGGGGATCAGGACTGGTGCCTTCACGGCCTCTTTCTGCTCCAGCTTTCTGAGTATGGAATTCTGCTGGTGGAGTCAGAAACAGGGTCTGGGAAGAGTCCTCACAGATGGTCACCAGTCTTTCGAGCATTCTTCTTCTGAGACGCGGCTACACTCCCCTGTCCTCCTGTCCCGGATGTTGGCTCCCGGGATGTCTTCTGGAACTTGTGGCTCATTGAGTGGCCACAAGTTGAGTCAGTCTTTTCTCCTTGAACTCTTGCAGATTTAACCATTTGAGCCCAGAAATTCTGGAAAAAGCCACACCTCATGTCTCTTGACTCAAGGGCTGGGAGGCTGCGGCTGGGAGACTGTCCCTCTGTCTATTTTTGTCTCTTCTTCCTCCTCCCCTCCCCTCCTCCTCTCCTTCCCAAACCTCTTTCTCTCCTAAGCTCCTCCCTCTGATAGATCCTGGAGGGAATTAGCGGTGGTCTCTTAGTCCCTTAGCTGATGTCACAGTTCCATTTTCTGCAGGTGCCATAGGCTGGGGTGGGGTGTAGGTTGGGTCCAAGGAGGGTGAAAAGGAAGAGCTGGCAGAAGTATCAGCGGCTGCCCTCCCGCTACTGGCATCCCACGGTTCCACCCCGGCCACCTTGGATCACTGGAAGGTTTAGGGGACAGACTTTGGCTGCTGGTTCAGGCTTGGAAACGACCTCCATGGCTCGCCCTTCACTCCAGGTGTTCAACTTCTCATCTCGTGCCCATTCGGAGTTTGCCGTCCCTCAGAGGCCGGGTCCAATCCCATGAGGACAATTCAGAGGCAGGGGGCCGTGGACACCTCCTTCCCACTTATTAGGGCAGAATCGCTCTGACGAAGTGGCAACGGCCCGCCAGAGTCTCATTATTTTGGGCTTCATTGAAATGCGCCGCAGAGCCATCCCTGGTACTTTATGTACTAAACTTAACTACAGTAATGTATTCAAATCATTCTGAATTTATCTAGACTGAGCATTCTTTCCTCCTCCTCCTCCTCCACATTTTTTTTTTTTAAAGATAGCAAATGTGCTTTTGGAGACAACAGCTTAGGGCCTCCTATTCTGCACGGGACGCACAGGTGACCCCTTTGCGCGCCCCCCCCCACTCTGCAAGCAGCGGCCACCCGGGGCTCACCGGATGGCAACGGTGTTTGGGGACCTGGGGTGGCTCCGTGTCCCACCTCTTCCACTTTTCCCCCCACGTCCCCGCCCTTGCTGGGAAGTGAGCTCTGGAGTGGAGGGGATGGTGGCACCCAGATAACAAACCGGGGACTCGGGAAACTACAGGAGAGAGGGGAGGGCGCAGAGGAACGACCTGGCCTGGAGGTAGGAAACCACTTGTCACCCCAGTTTGGACACCAACTTTCGGGGGAACTTTGGGACACTCTGTCCTCTTTTCTGGACCTCAGTTTCCTTGATATGAAAACCCATGTTGATGAGGGTGGTGCCTTTGAGCCAGTTCAGGGGCTCTTAGCCTGGGCTCCATCATGAGCTTCGGGATGGTCCATGGACCTCTTGAAATTGTAAGCAATATTGTGGTTTTTTTTCTGGGGCAGAAAGTCCACAGCTCTCACTGCGTTTTCAAAGAGCGCTTGTCTAGCAGGGGCTAAGGTCTCAAACATCTGCAGGCGCTCAGGACCCCAGGCACCTACGCGCGCATCTGCACAATGCCCTGGTTTCACAGATGGCACTGCCGAGGCCGGGTGAGGGGACTGGCAGGGGAGCTGGGCAGGGTTCTGGTGGGGACCACTGGAGACTGATCCTGGTGGGGCTCCAAGAGGAGGCAGGATTGGAAGAACCAGCTAAGCCCTGCTGGACTCCCTCCTAGAACCTTGCAGAGGGAATCCCAGTGGCGAGGAGGGATGTAAAAATGAGCCATGTAGGAAATACATACCAACCGAAGCTTTGGGCCCAAACGGCCAGGACTGTGTGGAATTGGTTAATGACCATTGTCTGATGGGAGTTTCTGCCTTCACGTCTGCCTCCCAGATACAAAATGGAAGCTCTGCTCCACTAGGGGTCTTGAGCACAGCTGAGGGCACACGGCCCCTCCAGGGCCATTCTCTCTCTGCCATAGACTGGAGTCTTCATTGTTGCAATAAGCATCTTTCTTGTGTTCTTCAGCGTCTCTGATACTCTTCAGTGTTCCAGGTCTCAGGGCCACATGAGTCAGTGAGCTTCCTTGAGTTGATGGAGGTGAAGGGCCCCTGCTCTTTCCTCTCAGGTGGAATCATCTGCCCTTCCTTCACGTATTCCTGAATTTGTCTCCTGCTCTCTGTTTAACTGGTGGAACACCGGGGACCGCGGTCTCTGTTGTCCCGTGGCTTCTCTTGGTGTAAAATGGCTGAGCCCCCATCCATCTTGCCTGGGCTCCTCCTGGTCAGAGCTGTAAGTGGCGCTGCTGTAACTATCCCATGGGAGTCTGTGCAGCTACAGGTCCCATTTGGTTCCAGTGGGAAACCCTGCACATCCCATAAACAGTTCAGAATCCCTGCTTGCCTGGAAAGCGTTCTTCTCTGTAGCCTTTGCCAACCAGAGAGGACTTTTGAGGCAACTTTGCTAATTATTTATCCCCGACACTCAATGCTTTCACTCTCCAGTCATGGAGGAAATATTAATAAAGAGTTGTTTTTAAAAATTTGGTTAAAAGACATAATTCTACTGTCTTTGAAAAGGCAAAGACAGGCTTGCTCTCTGCTTATGGAAGTGTCATCCTGTACAACTGAGCCAGAAGTTCTGTGTGCTCACCATTATATAAAATTTTTTAATGAAAATTTTGTCTTACGAAGGTGAAACTTTGAGAACATATTAGAATTCTCATTTTTCTATGCATAGCAATCAAATGACCTTCCCATACTGCCACATGAAGTATAGATTTAAAGTTAAATGATCCAGTCAGTCATTTACCATTTCCTTAAAGAGTAATTTCTTCCGTAACTATGGATGTTTACGTACGGTTTTCTTTTTTGGTATTTACCTTTTAAGAATTGAAGAAAAACTGACATTCTTTTTCGGAACTGTTTTTTAATAGCCTTTGTTTATTTTTAATATGTGGCGTTCCAGGCCCTTGCTCTAATGATTTTTTTCACACTGCATTGATAATTAAATTCATTCATTTTCCCAGCTGCACAATTCCTTTAAATACAAAGTTATGGGTAATAACACCTCATACTCAAAGTACAGAGGAGGAAAGGGCATATCAGCAGCTCTCCATCGAGGGAAATCACTCAGATTGTGTAGGTCATGGGTTAAGGTGAAAAATCTGTGTACAGGTCCTGAGGTGTTCAGGTCCTCTTACTTCATAGATTATGACCTATGGGTTTTGATTTTCTGAAACTGAAAAATATGCATTTTTCTTTACGTTCATAAAGATATAATTTATCTCCATCTATCCTATTTAGGTTTTTAGTTTACAATGTGTAGTCATCGTGTCATCAGAAGCACTAAAAGTGTTGGTTTCTCTTAAATGATTGGAGACTGTTTGCATGCTGTTACCAGCTAGCATATACATTAGGAGGGCAGTAAAAGTGAGCTGAGATATTTAGTGACATAAAAAGAACCATGTAGATTTGTGAAAATGTAAAACTGTGATCATGGAAGAGATTCTTGAAGTAATGAGAGAAATGCTTCGTCGCTGGGCTAGTG
Source organism: Physeter macrocephalus (assembly GCF_002837175.3). NCBI lineage: Eukaryota > Metazoa > Chordata > Mammalia > Artiodactyla > Physeteridae > Physeter > Physeter macrocephalus. Next base: position 15,620,164 of record NC_041230.1, read on the forward strand.
ATTCACTTGTAGCTTCTGTAATTTCATGGATGCTATAAGGATTTGGTTTTTACACATTTTAATTTAGTCCGGAGATGTTCCTATTTTAATTATCCATACACAAGGGCACAGTATCTTTCTACGGTTATTGCTATATGTTACTTTTATATATAGCAATAGCAATTTGAAAAAAAAAACCCCAACAAAATGCTTTCACCTAGATGACCAAAGGGTTATACTCATTTGTTTTAATGACACTGTATGGACCTTTGCATTTTTAAATAGGATTTTTAAATACACGAGATGCAAACACTCACGGATGTGCACACGGACGGTTACACACAAGAGGATAGAAGAAGAATCTTTTCGATGTCCCCGTTTTGTGAAGATTTGGTAGATGCTTCGGTGGCAGCCCCTGAATGGGGATGCCTGGAGCCCCTTGCTTTCCTCGTTGAAACCAGAGGGCACAGAATCGGGGAACTTGAGAGCAAATTGATTCCCACTGAGCCTCAGCTATCACATTTCAATATAGAAAAGCCCATTTGGTGAAATGTGATATTTTCACTATTGCATTGGGCTCAATCTGTAGCAAGGAAAGAGACAAAAAATATGTATAACATATAAAATAAATACATTTCTAAATTATGTATATTTATAAATATACATAAATATATAATATATAAAAAGAACAAAATCTGATGGAAGCAAACGTTGGCAAAAGCTAAAATTTAAGTCACCCAGCTCACACACTTATCGTGCGTCTGTGAAGAGGTGATTCCTTTACAACCAGGGGGTAATTCTGCCCCCTCCCATGGAGAAGCAGCAAGCAGAAATCGGTTGCATTTAAGCGAATCCCCCCGCAAACCCTCCTCCCCGGAGAGGTTGTGGGACATTGTGCTGAACACAGACCTTCTCTGGCAACTCTGCGGGGATGCCTGGGAGCTGTTTCCAGAAGCAGGCGCCCGATGTCACACACTCAGAGCAAAGCCTTTGAATTCTGCCAACTACCTAGTCCCACGGATGAGTCCCACAGCCCGGTGGGCCAGCATAGAGTGTCACCTGTTTAATGGGGTGACACCTGATTTGGGGAAAGGAGAGGAAGTAAATAAAGGGTTCACATGAGCTCCCAGGAGCCTTGGAGGAAGGGCGTAAGCCAGAGTCACAAAACTGGGCATCTTGGGGGCCCAATCTACCCACAGATGTGTTCTGCTTGGTTCTCAGATTATTAAAGAGAAATATGAATTTGTTGCCAACATTTAATGATTGGAGAGTTCACATAATTATCTGCATTTCTGGCTTCATATGAATGTTTGGAAGTGCTGGGAATGTTGGGTCCTCACATCCTTGGAGAACAATCTATCAGAGCTGACCCCCTGCCCCTTTAGAGGGTGCAGACCCCTCCCAGGCCTCCCTGGGTCTTCCACTGGCAGGCTTCCCCCATGGGCGATCTGTCTGGCCCTCCTGCTGGTGTCTGCTTGGGGACGGTTCGGCCACTGCCTTGGACAGTCCTGCCTCTCCTCCCTGTGCAGCCAGCTGGGGTTTGTTACAAGTGACAGCTGGGCTAAGGAGTGTCAGCTGCATTGCTCAGAGGTGGGATCTTTCATACTCTCTACTGGGACCATGTTCTTTTAGCCTAGACACAACCATGCTTCTGAGAGCAAACTCCTCCCAGCCTCGGGAAGAAGGCTGATGTGTAAGGGGTTTACTGCGCAGCCCCCTTGCGATCTGCAAAGCTGGGGTGGAAGGCCAGCTCTACGCACCTGCCTCAGATAGGACGGCATTCCTGTGGCATTTAAAGATGCTGTTGCCTCGGAAATTGGTACCTGCTGAGGTCTGGGGTCTCCCAACACTGTTGTTCCCAATGATTAATTTTTTCTTTCCCTCCCAGTGGTGGTGAAATGTGTGTAGGTACTCAAGTGTGTGTGTGTGTGTGTGTGCGCGCGCGCCCAGGTGGGGTCTCCACCAGCTCGATTCTTGTCTAGCACAAGGGGAGGCACTGCAAGAGCATGGATGGCTCTGTGCAAAGCCATCCCCACAGCTGGGATACAGCTCAAAGAACCTGCTTATTGTCACTGTCCCCTGCCAGACTGGGAGTTCCTGGAGGATGGGGCTGATGTCATTTTCATCCTGTATCTCCAGCACAGACTCAGTTACTGGTGCTGACTGAATGCCTGGATGGATAGGTGGATGGTGAATGGGTTCTGTCCTCTCCGTGCCTCTGGGACCGTATGTTGCTAACAGCCTGGTTATGAGGTCCGGCAGGGCTCGTGAGACAGCAGGAGGAGCCTCCTAGGCTGGAGGGGGTGTGCCAAGAGGGCCCACGGGCCCAGGTCCTCGTCTGGCCTCTGCCACTTCTCAGCCATTTCCTTTCCTAAGAGAAGGAAAGCAGGGTCATATTGTTAAGGTTACTTTTCCTGTTAAACTTCTTCATTCCCCTCTCCTCTCCCCACAACTGCCAGACCCAACCCTGGAACACAGTTTTCTGAAGGGTCTCCAAGATCTCACCCCAACCTGAGCTGGAGGTACCGTCGCTTACCTGTCTGGGGGAGTGGGTGCTTCAAAACCTTCATAATCAAGGAGAACTCGCTACCTCGAAATTGGACATGTGTCCTTTTCCTGCATTCTCCAAGAAGCAGCCTCACGTGCATCCCGCTGCAGCCATTGTTGGTGTGAGGACCCGCCCAGGGTGGCTGCACTTCAAGGCACCATTCACTAGGTGAGTGCACAGCCAAAGGTGTTTGCTGAGATGGCAGTCACGTGAGAAGAGCATCTGGCCCAAGCTGGGCTCCGTTTTCCTGGGAATCCGTATTCAAAAGCTTTGGTTTTGTTCACTGTGTCTAAGGGGAAATGAAGATGAATTCAGCACTTGAGACCCCAGTAAGGACAGAGTGTCTCACACGGGGCTCCAAAAGGGTCCCAGTTTAGGCTACAAAAGAAGAGGATTTGGAGTATGTTTTGAGGGCACGCACACGGCAAAGGAACAAAACCCGGTGGCCAAGGAGCTTTTGCTAGAAGTGTAGACTCCTAGACTATGTCGAGGACACAGGTTTTCTGAGAAAAAGGAATTGGCCAAAGGAAATTACCAGAACACATAGGATGAGTGAAATGATTCCCAGCTGAAGATCTTGGAGGAAAGGAATTCTTTTTCTTATGTTGAGCATAAAGGCTTCCTGAAAAGATTCCAGAATAGAAGGTGGAGGGGGTAGCTCCATCAGGGGTTACAAACCCAAGTGCCTGCCCAGGCCAGACGGGGGACTGGGGTCCACTCGCTGGAACACCCTTCTTGTCTTTGTCTGTCTGAACCCTACCAGAACGGTTGGAGGGGAAAGTAACCACAGGAGGAAGGAAAAGGCCCAGGTTAGTCCGTCATGCGTCCTTGGAGGCTCATATGTACATATATCTCTGCTACACCTCCCCCTAAAGGTTTTACTGTTTAACTGTGTCTACACGCTCCCATCTTCCAAGAGCTACTCGTTAACCTAGAGTGGAGTCAATCTGGGCATCTGGGTTTTCTTAACTTGTGCTGTCAAGAATTCATGCATATTTTACATCCACACTTCCCCCTTCCTCACTTCCTACAAACACTCCCCTGCCCCCCTCACCCATACACACACTGACCAGACTGTAACATCTCCCAGGGCGAGGCTGTTCCCCGAAGTACCCAGGACTGGGCAGTACAGCAAGTGCCCATGTGTCTCTCTTTGTCGGTGGACTGGTGAGGTCAACGAATATTTGACCTCAGAGGTTTTGCAGGCCTGGGATTCTCATTGTGAAGGCCACCCAAGACAAACTAGGAATTGTTTTAAACATATTGCCCCGAATGTGAAGCAGACACAGGGTCTGAATAGTCTAGAGGCAGCTGGAGCCCTAGGCTTTCCAGATCTGGCTAAATTAGAGAGCTACCTGATTTACTGAAACACAAGAATATTCTGCTTTTACTGCACAGAGGCACCATCCCCAGTTATTTGTTTTACACATTTTCCCCATTAGAAAATGAAGCCTAGGAATTAGAAGACGACCCGGGATGTTCTGTATGCAGGGGTTTTTGCATATCTACTTGGTAACTTCGTATCTGTAACAGCTTGGGCAGAGCATCCTTAAAGAGCCTTGTTTGGATTTGTCTGGATAATGTTTTCCAGTTCAGAGTAGCTGCTAGAGCAGTAAGAAAATGCTTTTTGGCAGAACTCAGATCCATTGGCTTTGCTGTTCACACCTGTGGGGCTTCTCCATCCAGGCATGGGGGTAACATAAGCACCTGATATTTGCAAGGACTCTTTAGGAAAAAAAAAGGGAAGAAAAAAAAAACCCAAGATGCCTAATCAGAAATTACCTTCCTCGTAGTAAAACCTAAATTCATGAGAATTTATAAAAATAGATTTCTTTTAAATGCCGGGGAAGAGATTTAGAAGCAATTTGGCAGATTGGGATGCATGCGACCAACCTGCGCCAGGTTCTTCTTACGTTAATAAATATTCATTTTGTTTTTTTTGGGGGGGAGTCCAAGTTCAAGACAGAGGGTCCTTGTTGTAGAAGTCAGATCTATTTCTACAGCAAGAATTTCAGATTCTTAAGTATCAGGTATTCTTTTCCAAAAATGTAACTCTTTTCCTAACAAGTCAAACCTCCGGTGGGAAATCCGCTCCAGGAGATGGATTCAGCCACGGCCTTTCCTTCCCGCATGCAGCTAAGCAAAGCCAGGTCTGAGGACGATGCTCTCTCCCCTCCGAATCACCATTTTTTTGGACATGCAGAAAAAAGCTTCATTCAATATTGATAGTGTTTTGACACATTAAAATCAACAGCAAGTCAGGAATCTTATATAAAATGTGTACAGATGACATTTTTTCCTGGTTTCACCTTTTTTGACCAGAAGAGTCCATTTTTAAAGGGATTTCTCCTCTCTTTAAAGCCTGCAGTCGGTCTAGTTCTCAAGAATGCAGGTCCAATTGGTACCGAAATGGCTCCTCCCAAGATGTCTGGGAAGGTGTCGTTATTATTAGTTCCATCTATTTTCCACATGTGTTCAATTCAGCAAATTTGGAGCTTCAAAAAAACCTGAAAATAATTTTTCTTCATCTGAGACACAGGAGAGTAACATTGTCCATAGAGGTAAAAATAAATGCCTTGTCATTCTAACAAATATTTTAAAGCACACCAGCAGATATATTCCAAATGTATTTCACTGAAATTTATTTGAAAGACAAAGAGAAAGAGAGAGAAAGAGAACAAGAGAGACTCAGTTTTAGTTGCAGCTGTTTCCAGAGAGTTTGGGCACATATATTCGTTCATTCCTTCGCATGATTTCGATAAAATTAGGTCAAAGAAATGTTCATTTGAAAACAGTGCTTTGTCATATTATCTACAACACATGTCTAGCAAATTTATGAATCCAGCATTCATCGGCGTGAAGTTCCCAATCCTAATGAATGGTTTAGACAGCATTGTCATCAATTTTCCGCAGGTGCAGCCGAGGCAATCAGTCACTTCAATCAAAAGCCTCCGTCAACTTGCGTGGCGCTGTCATTTTTTACACTCGGATTGCTGAAATTAACAAAAACGATCACTCCCAGAATGGCTTGACACCCCTCCCGCCTGTGGGTGGTGCTTTTGAGCAGCGCTTTGCTGCTAGCAGAGCTGCAGATTTTGAAAGCATTCTTTTTTGTTTTTTGTTTTTTTTTTTACTTTATACTAACATAATATTTCTTTTGTGATATTATGGAGATAAAATTGCACTGTATGTTTTAACACACATTGCAACAACCTCTTAAGGCAAAAAAGTAAATTCATGCAGATGAGTTAGAGAAAGTGAAAAGATTGGTTTGGGGGGTGTGGTGCAAGGTGGGACCTGGAACTGCTGGGAAAGGCTCTGATGGCCTCCTGGGAGGTCGGCAGTTTCTGAACTTCCTCACCCCTTCCCCTGTCAGGCCACAGAGTAGATGGCAGTTTGGGCTCTGAACTTTGGAGCTGTTGCTTTAAGAGTTAAGATTGGAAAACCAGGCCACCTGGTTTCTTTCACCTTGTCTCTCCTCTGAGTTTACCTTTCACTTGCTTCCAAGTCTCTGGAAATCTTCTCCAGGGAAGGCTTTATCGATATCGGGAGAGGCACATTTTATTACAATATAGGTGATGAGAATTATACTCTCACCTTTGCAGCTAGTGAGCTGCTTCTCCTCAAAGGGGTAACAGCACCTTCAAATCCTCTCACCTTAAAAGACTCATGACAGATCAGAAGAAGTAGAAGTTTTGGCTTTTTAAATCACTGAAAAATAACCTTGTTTCTAAAACCCTACAGTCTAAAAATCATTTCAATAGTTGCAGCAATACAAAGAGAAAGCTGCGAGAGAAACTCTGCATGTGTCAAAGCTGAACACGCCTGTCTTAATCCTGAGAACACCACCAGGTGCCTTCTAAATCTTTAAAATATATGGACAGACAGAAAGCACTTAGCATCGGTTCCTCCATGATGAATAGAGTTTACCTTTGTAGTTTGCCAAAAGTCAGTAAGCTTTTCTTTCCCATTTGTTTCAGCAGAATCAGGAGTAGAAATGCAGGTGGGACCAGATAAACTCACATTGTCTTGGCCTTTTTTGCTTAATGACAGCATCCGGACTGCTCGTAGCAGCCGGTAAGAAAGATGTGCTAATATTAACTTATTTAAACGACCGGGTTACTTTTATTGACAGAAGCGCTTGAATTTACTAAACTGGCTGGAAAAATATTGAGGTGTCTTTCCCTTGAGGGTATCACAAGTGGTCAAGTTACCCCAACGTTTCCGTGACCACATTAAAAAATCCACATGGTTTCTGCAGAATGCAAATTTTAAGACTATAATAAAAATGTACTTTGTAATAACTAGTTGTGTCACTTTGCAAATAGCTTTGATGCAGGAGTCCTGGCTGCAAACGGTTGAGAGCTACATCTGTGTCATCCATACCTGCGTTTACGATCCCTTCCCTCAGAGAGCAATTAGGGACTGGCGAGGCTGGAGTTCTAGCTAATATTTGAAACTACATGTGCGTCTGCAGCTAAATGGGGAAAAGGGGCTGTGATCATCTGTGCCTGGAGAAAATAATTCTAACAGCACCCACCTTTTAGACACTTGATAAAAAATGCAGTTGGGGGAGCCTGCAGAGTCTCAAGGGGGTAGCTTTTCCACTGAGGAATAAAGACCGCCACCCAGTAGCCAGCTGGACTTGCTGGAGGAAGTCTACATTTGGGCTCACTTCCATGGAGTTTGAAGTTAAATGGTCCTGTCTGCTGCTTCTCTTGTTTGTGTCACTTGTTAAAGATGTCTTGAAATGCACCATCACAGTTTCTCTCTAGTTTATTACAACAGAACTAGACTAGTCAGTGTGCCTTTTGGCTACCCCTAATTTCCTATGAGCTCCTATGGAATAGATCTTTTCTTTTCCTTTTATTACCAAAATAGAAAAACATTTGACGTGCTATCACTCTTCATGTAACTGTAGATGTCGGAATAAAAGGGGAAATGAAATGGAGTGTCCATAAATCAAACAAATGGATGCAGGGGAAAGAATCAACAACATATATAGCCAAAAATATGTATCGTCTTAAAGGAGATGCTTTGTGTTATCTGTGAGTTTTAATACCAGGCTTTCCATTAGGCTGCTCTCTATTTTACAGAGAAGGCAAATATTTCCATATTTGATTTTTCCTTTCTCTTCCAATCCCAATGAGAGTTTCTTTGTTGTTGTTGTTATTTTCTTGCTAAAAGGAAGGGAATTAACATGTGTTTTCCCCCCATGAATATATGTGGTGAAAAGATTGCGGCGTGTTTTGACTAAGCAGCAAAACGTTTTATTAATCAGAGTACTAGGGTAGAAATGAAAGCACCACGTCTTTAAAAGTGCCTGGGCGTCCAGGTACACTGGGAGATCGGTAAAACCGTGGACCAAGCACAATACCCGTAGACAAATGTCTTCTCATTGTGTGATGCGTGAAGGCCATGATAGATGGCTTCTAACAACAAAGCGTGGCCACCGAGACAAAATTAGTGTTGTTTTAATTACCAGTGTCTGTAATGTTATCTATCCATAACTGCCTGAAATAGACCATCACCGAGGGTGAGCGGACCACCTGAGCTGCTACTTCCACACACAGCTCTTATCGGCTCCCCGGTCACAGCACTGTGCTTAAAAAAAAAGTTTAATGCTTCCCTCGAAACGTTTACTTAGAGCGAAAAAATTGTTTCTTGTTTAGGGGAAGTGCCTTTATCTTTTTCTTTCAAAGTGAAGAAACAAGCTGATCTTATTAAATGCTATTTGGAGGTCAGAGTAATAGGCAGAAAATGGAACTGGCCTTGACATTCTTCAACTAAAGTTTACACTCTTGGAGCGGTGTTTTTTGTCAGTCACAAATAGCATTATGACACTAATAGGAAGGAAAATTCTTTATTTTTGAAACCTCCTTGAGCTGAGATGGGCCGCTCTTCAGATGTTAGTAAGTGTGTATACTGTGAAGATGAAGTATCCCTTACTTTCTGAGCTTGCGGGAGATGAAAGATAGGCCAGCTTTTGAAAATGGCCTGCGTGGCACATGCTATAAATGAGCAGGGAAAGCAATCGAGCTAATAGATTACAGTAATTACCCAATCTTTGGCTAGTTTGTATTGGCAAACTATAAATACAGTACACATTAGAACAAGGTGCTTACAGGATGTACATGAAAGGTCATTGTAATTTGCAAGTCGCTAGTCATTAGAATATGCTAAAAACCATTGCTTCAGGGCTCAGATTTTAATGATGAATACATTGATTATTAAGTAGCAGAGGAAAAATGTACAAGAGCTGCTGTGGTGTAATGATAGGTCGCTTTATTTTGGGAAGGAAATCAACTCAGCTTCAGAATGCATGCATTGAGGAATATAATTGCAGTGAGGAAAATTCCTCGGAGGAGCTTGGCCCATATTAAAAGCAAAAACTTGAGACATGTTTGTGATAAGATTACTAATAAATCTCTGCTAAGTCTTAGACTCCTGACAATAATACAGCAACAGAGTACTTCATCTTCTCCAAGCTTTAGAATTTAAGATCAGTCACAAACAATCTAAATTACGACTCATGCTAGGCAGATGCAGTACTGGACGATACTGCTCGTCATAAATCTCTCGTTCCTTATATGCAAATTAAACTCCATTTTAAAAGATAATTTTTCACATGGTGATCGCCTTTATTTGCAAAATGCTGGTGATTTTTAAGGGGGAGAGAAAAAGCCAGGCTCCAGATCCGGGAATGATTTTGTGCGAGAGGGGTGTCAGGGGCACGTACTCTGGACCCGTTGGGTGGCTGCCACCAACTTTGGAGAGAAGTTAGGAACCACGAGGGGCTTACGCTTGCCTTTGCTGTGCCCAGCAGCCGCCTTGGCAACTGGCCGTCGGGGTTCCCTGGTTCCATCTACACTGTGAGGCTCTCTGACCTTTTATAGCAGAGCTCGGTGCCCATCCTGCTCCTTCTGGGATGGAAGCATTTTCTCTGACAGCCCCTCCTCCCCCAAGGCAAGCTCCCCTCGCAGCGTGCGCTGTGCTAACCTCCTGACTTTTTGGGGGTTTGTTTGTTTGCATTTTAGAGGTAAAGCAGCTTACATCTGTGTCCTGAGGGTGAAGAGCTTGTTTCTCTCCTTATCCCCGCCTGTCCTCTTGAAATGTTTGTGTCTCAAGCACTGAATTTTTATTGTGGGGCTGTTGGTGGGAAACTTGGAAAGAATTAAAAGAGTGGGATGGCCTGCTTTTTCTGAAATCTATCATTCCACCACGTCAGCCATCAGTGCCTGGGGTCTGTGGGACATGTTCTGCTTCGGGTAGAGCCAAGGGCAGTGGTACCCGGGTGTGATGAGGTCTCCCCAGGTCCCCAGGGACACTGATGCTGGCTGCCAGCAATCTGGCAAAAGAGCCAAGCCAGGGGGTTTTCATAGCCCACCCAGCTCCCCAAGGCAGCCTGGCAGTGGGTTGCTGGGGACAGTTTCATTCTTTATGTGCCTCCAAAGAAACGTCAGGACAGAGGGTCAAGGTGACAGTGGGTTCCCTTCCGGACAGCCGCACCAGACTGGAAATCTGGTTTGCATCAGAGGCTTGGCAAGTGCCTGCTTTTCCCTGGTGCTATGGGCAGGCTCCTACTTATTTTTCGGATGTTTTCGTGGTTCTACGGTGTAATGGCAGGTCCCAAGGAAGTGTGAAGTCTATTTGTGCTTCCCTTTGTCTGTCATTCTACCCCACAGCCTCCGTACACACACACACACACACACACACACACACACGCACACACACGCACACACACTCTCCCTCTCTCTCTCTCTCTCTCTCTCTCTCCAAGTTAATGGACTTAAAACCCAAGTGCTTGTTGATCGGTGCCGATAAAACCCTTTCCAGGGGGAAGGGACTGGCAGCTCCTCAGGGGCGATGTCATGAGAACCGGGTGGTGCATCACATCCCGTTGGGTCCTGTGTAGCCAGTGATTTCATCAGCCTGTGCATTAAGCGGCAACACCGCACAAGGGTGAAAGTATAAATATGCTTTACAATGCTCAGCTTCCGATCATAAGAATACTTCCTGAGTGGATGTAAATTTACAACAGGTGCTTATCAAATGTGAAAATGCTTGCAAATCAGAAACAAACTTGAGGGTTGTGAACGTATTTCAGTGATGGTTCTTGCAAGGGCTGTGCTTGATGCCGAGCAATGATGTGTTCCTCTTTAGTTTCTACACGAAGTGTCTTTCCATGGTTTGCCACAGGGAAAATGATGATGGCTGAGCCTCAGATTCTGGTGTTAAGACGCAGATTTGTTTAAGAAAATCCGTACTTACCACTGGGGCACAAATACAGCCAAAATGCCCTAAATTCACATGAGAGATCTTTACTTTCAGAAGAACTAATATTTTCCTTGATTGCATGTTTCTACCAGAAGGCAGGCATCCTCTAACCATCTCTGCAGAGTCCGTGATAGAAATGTTTTTGAACTGTCTCTTTCTCAATGACTGAGTATGCTGTATCCAGAAAATAAGGGGAGGGGATGGCTTCTTTTGCTGGTTGGACTGCCCTAAACAGTAAATTCCTCAGTATAATTGGGCCTTGTATGTTTCTCTCTGAATGGCACTTGTATTTTTTTTTGAAGCTTTAAAATAGTACCCACCCCCTTGCCCCCCAAATCTTTAAGGTTTGCTCTCAAGATGTACTTGTTATGCAGGGAGTAATTAGCCTGTTACAGAGATATTAATTAACATGTTAGGAATGTTTTCTTTATTAATGAGAAATTCACACATTCTATTTAAATTAATTTGTATAGTTTAAAATTAATTTATCGTGGTCTTTGATGACCTCAAATCTACGAAGACAAAACCGGAGTATTGTACTAACTGGTAAACCATTCATTAAACATTTTATGCAAATAGTGTTTGTTTATAAACAAATTAACTGCAAGGATTTTCAAAACAGGTGCTGTGTTGTGAATGCGTACTAAATGATGTGGTACTGAAAGAATTAATTAGACCTTCGGATGTAATTAGTTGCAATAATTTGCGTGATTAGCGGCTTGGTTAAGAAGTAAGACACACACATTGTAACGCACGGGAGAGCCACTGCAGTGGTTTTGTCTTTCATATGGTGAGGATAAGCCTTCTCCATGTTTAGGAAATTTTTCAAAAAATTGCTGACATAGCTGGAGTTAATTGCCATGTGTCCTGTCGGGGGGAACGTGGTGGTGGTTTGTTTTCCCTCTTTCTCCCTTGGTTTCTTCCCGTGTATAGCCACTGGCTGCACCTCTGTTTGTTTGCACCTTTATGAATTTTTAAAAGAGAAAGTTGTTAACCCCAGATCTTTGCATCCCCAGAGGAAATGACGACACTTAACACTTTGAGGGTTAAAAGACGGAGAATGCAATTATTATAAGCCAAATGAAACATGCCCCGCATTTCAAGATGGGCTGTTATCGCTCAGGGAATAGCTGCAGTCATTTTTTTGACATCCCAGTGGAAGTGTCTCGCCTCTTCTTGCAGAAGATGGGCGGCCACGGTGAACAGTTTTGTCCGACGGGCTGTGGAAACGGGTAATTGTCACTGCTGATGGCTTGTTTACATGATGCTGGCGTTCTAGGGGCAAGGCCACCGAGGTGCCTGGACCACTGCATTCAACTATGTCTGTTCTCTAGGGCCATGTTGCGGTGACATGGTTCTCCAAGTCTTGGGACCCACTGACCCCTGCCCTCTCTGCTGGGGAGCTTTACATAGCATGATCTGGCTTTGGAGAATCCTGGTGGAAAACAGACTAGAATTACTTCATTCATTACTTCAAAAATATTCTTTGCGTATTCTGGGGACATAGTAGTGATGGATACCGACGAGGTTCTTTTTCTCATGGTGCTTTGTGTAGGGCAGAGACAAATGAACATGTGACGTTTCAGCTAATTTTAGCTATGAAGAAATATGAAGAAAATAAAACACAATAATCCGGTGGAAACTGACTGAGGGGACTGGAGAGGGACTAAGTCTACACAATTTTTCAGAGCTTTTAAGTAGGTCCCCCTTGCTTGCAACTTTCGCTCCATTCTATTTTAATATGAAACTTCTCTGACTGTAACACATGTTAATTTCTCTGTGTGTGGCTGTACTAAATGACACAATGTATGCATAGATACCTAGCATGGGGCCTCCCGGCAAAGCAGGAGCTCACTAAACGACTGCTGGGTGTGAATCCAAATCTTGCTTGATCAGATGCCCGTGCACACTCTTGTGATTTTGGTAAAAGCTCTAGAGAAGAACTGGGACGATGTTCCTCATGCAAGCATGCAATTCCTTTTGCAGCCCCTCTGAGCAGCTGTCGCTCTTGCATCCTTCCCTAGGCAATGGTGATGAGACAGGCTAGAGGTAGTGGGTAATTGGTGAAGGGGAGCCCAAGGACTAAAATAAGCCTGTTAGTTTAATGTGTGTGCGTGTGTGTGTGTGTGACATGCCCTGCTCTTCCCGAAACCTGGTAAATGACAGCAAGACTTGACACGTATGGGTTTCACAATTTACAGAAGTCTCCTTTACCAAGGGTTAGCTAGTTCCTCCACTACCAGGCTGAATGACCTTGGGATGATGCCTGAGCTCCCTTCTGGCTCGAGCTGTCAACAACTACTCTTGGCCTGGGAGAGACTGAGGATTTCAAGATGAAAACTTGTGAGTTTTCCAGCGGCCCAAAGCTTTCTCTCCTCTGAATTTCTTGGTGCTGCTTGATTCTGTTCATCCTCATTTTCAGTCGCTGTTTGCCAAGCAGTCTTTAAAACAGGGCCTTTTTGGACAATGTTTGAACTTGAACAAAATTAACGTTTGCGTGTCATCAGTAGCCGCAGTGCATCATTCTGGGCAGTGAAGGATGAAAAGTCAGAGAAAGTGGGCCACTTGATTAAAATGAACAATCAAGGAAAGTTCTGAAAGATGGATACAGAGAGCTGGGCTGTTAATTTACGTGGACTCGATTCCCATTGCAAAGGGACATTTTTTTCCCCTCTGAAACTTTTAAGAAATTAGGTGTTAGAGCTGAACCGGTGCACCACTCAACTTAGAAGAGAATTTGATTTTATGTGGTGCCTTTCCCACCCTGGCACTCTCTAATATTGCATATCAAGAGCTCCTGGCTGCAGAGTGGCGGAGAGGGAGGGCCAGTTTGAATGATTCCTGAGAAGGTGATGAACAACCCAAGCTTTCTGCTCAGCACTTGGAGAAGCACTTCCTGTGAAGTTTTAAAGCTTCTCTTCTCTGGGCCTTTGCGCTTCCGTCCCTTCCTTGAACTATGATCACAAATACCATCGCATCCTGCAAGATTCAACTTGGATGTGGTCTCCCCCCACCCACCGCAGGTATCATTAGTAGTTTCTCTCTCTGAAATAACCTCTATGGCAACATGTCTATACGATTGTGATCTGTCTGTGTGTGTCCTTAGGAAAGTAGCTGGCCTTTACAGTAGAGCACCTGTACTGCACCTGTGCAGTGGAACCACTCAGGCTCACCTGAACACAAACCAAATGCTCGTGATGCGGCTCCTGACAAAAGCAAGGGCCCCCTTGCTCTTTCTCCTTCTGCATGGGGAGGAGAGTGGATTGGCAGACCGCAGATGAATGAAATCCACCTGTGCCTCTCACAGGCTTGCCTTTAAGTCTCGTTCTCTCCCAGGCTGGAGGAAGGCTTGGTGACTCATGAAGGATGGTTCTGTAAGTCACATATTTTTTTTTTTTTGCGGTACGCAGGCCTCACGCTGTTGTGGCCTCTCCCGTTGCGGAGCATAGGCTCCGGACGCGCAGGCTCCGGACGCGGAGGCTCCGGACGCGCACGCTCCGGACGCGCAGGCTCAGCGGCCATGGCTCACGGGCCCAGCCGCTCCGCGGCATGTGGGATCCTCCCGGACGGGGGCACGAACCCGTGTCCCCTGCATCGGCAGGCGGACGCTCAACCACTGCGCCACCAGGGAAGCCCTGTAAGTCACATATTCTTGAAATCGCCTCTGATTACAATAGTTATTGTCTTTTGAGAACACACTCATTGTTCACATGCTACCAAGGAAGATCCAAATAACAACCTAGCTATTCCTCTTACTGGTGTGTTACTGCTCTTTTCTGAGCCTCAGTGTCTCCCGCTGCAGAACAGTTCTTGTGTGTCAGAGTTCCTTCCCACTCGGATACTTTAAGAGCCTATATTTGGTCTTGAAACAATTACAGAACCAGGGCGTACATTAGCCCAAGTTATTTCCTTTGCCCTCCTTAGGTCCTCTTTAATTTGGGGTTGCACAGTTATTTTTGGGTCATTTTTTTCTCCCTCTTTTCAGTGTAATGTACAGAAAAACAGTGTTTAAAAGAGACCTTGTAGAATCAGACTTGGATTTAAACAGAATTCTATGAAATTCGTGCTTAAGCATGTTTGGGGTGAAAAAGATTGGAAAAGGGGATCTTCTCTTAGACTTAAGTAGCTGGAGCTAGAAATAAGTTGCAAGGAAGAAGGAAGTAGGTATCCAGAGAAATCCAGTATATCCTGAAGGGTCTGGCTGACTAGGACAGAGACATGGTGCCTTTTTGGTGGGAGGGCTCGGGTGATGCTAAAAACAAGGAAAAATCTGAACAACCACAATGATTACTACTAACGCTCATCTTCAAAGAGCCATGAACTCTTTAGTATCTACAAAATATGTGAGGCTTCAGTTGAAGTTTTTATCGGAGAGATGCATCTGGGGCTCTATTTCATCTTCACTCAGATGAAGGCAACCTTGAGGGCTGGACGGAAGGAGGTTGAGGTAGGTGGAGAGAGTTCTGAGGATAGAGAAGGAATATCCTTGCAGAGGTGCCTTGGAAAGCTTGGTGTCCTGTGTTGGCATATAGAAAAATTCATTAGGTGAGGCCGCCATCTTGAATGGCGTCAGACTTGGGTGTTAGTCTCATTTGGCCCCCTTACTTGACTGAGCAACCTCTCTGGGCCTTAATTTGTATGCTGATCATGTAAGAATGACAAGCTCTACCTTGCAGGGTTGTTACAAGGAATAGAATCTATGGCGCAGGCACTCAACGAGTGCTTTGTTATTAACCGCATGGGTGCCAACCCTCTGGTTTCCAGATGTCCATTCTAGTTGGGGGTCTGTCTTCTCTCTGCCTCTCCCCTCACTGTTTTGAAGAGCTAGTTGCTTTTTAAGGGAGCTATTGATAGACCATGTCATAGGTATATTGCAGGGTCCAGCATGAACATCTCCAAGTGAACATTTTGGAAACACAAAGAAAAAGGGTTAGAGGTGTGAGAAGACTGGCATCAAAAGACGGCTCAAAGAAGAAGACAAGTCATCTCATCAACGTAGGAATTCACTGATCTTGGCTCAGAGATGGGGTTAGGGTTAACATTCCTTATTTGGTCAATGTCCCTGGTTGAAAGGGGGAACCTGTCCAGAGCAGTGCCCTCACCAAGTGGTTTGTTTCTTTTTGGAAATTCCTCTCCATATCCGAGGTGCCATAATGACTCACCTGACCATTGCCTTTCGAATGATTTCCTTTGGGGCAGCTCTATCTAGAGCCTCTGCTTGGTGTTTCCTACCATTGGCAAGATGAAAAGGATGCTGGAGAACATGTTTCTCTGGTTCCTAAGCATCAGCAAATTTGAGTACGCGTCCAAAGGTAATTGTATTAGCCGACGTGATAGTCCCTCTCTCATGGTCGTTACGAATCCCAGTGATAAAGCGTGTATGTTCCAATGATTATAGGAATTTTATTTTCATCTGGTTTTTATATGGCTATAAATATTTTGCATTTACCAAATAAAGTGGTTGCTACGTAGAGATCATAACTCCTGGGACCTAAAATTTGCTTCAGATGATAGGCAAATTATAGACTACAATATGTGATCAAACAGCAGTATGGGGAACTTAAATAGAGTGAGCCCTGAGGACGGAGGCTGCTCAAGACTATGGGGGATGGACTAAATGGGAGTTTTAGCAAAGCTATGGCTGATTCCAGCAGATAAATTATGCTCTGCCTTTTTGTATCTCTTTGGGACTGTACTACATAAATTATGACCAAATATAATTTAGGCTATCAGCCTATATTTCTGAACATCCATCTTGTACATTTTAAGTACAAAATTACCATTTTGCAGAAGTATAAAATTGAGACAAATTTTTTTCCATCTGTGCATTTAACTTCTGCATACTTTATAGCAGCTAAAGGGTTCGAGAGGACCTCATTACCATCCAGAGGGGACGATAGCCCCGCGACTATATAACTGTATTAAGATCTCCATAAATGGGAGTAAAGTTGGAGGGACAGTAGAATGTGGAATTATATATTCTTTCTTAAATGGAGATGTAACTTTTATATAAAATGGCTCATCTCTGCTTTCCTGAATAAGAATAACTATTTATAAATTCAAACTTGCTGATGAAGAAGTCTGTGTTTATGAAAAGCCCTTTGAAACATGCAGAAAAGGGCAGGCTGTCAGTGACCAAGAGTGTACCATGGGGGCTTCCAGAGACGTCTAGGGTATTGGTCTGGACTTGAACACTGGTGTGGTCCACAGAGATGGTAGGGGACCCTTGGACCCCTATTCTACTGTCACTCAAGCCAACCTCAGCTTTCTTTTTTTAATATTTATTTATTTTCTTTATTTTTTTTTGGCTGTGTCAGGTCTTAGTTGCGGCATGCGGGATCTTTCGTTGAGGCATGCAGCCTCTTTTCTCCAGTTGTGGCGTGCGAGTTTTCTCTTTCTAGTTGTGACGCATGGGCTCCAGGGTGCGTGGGCTCGTGGGCTCTGTAGTTTGCAGCACGCGGGCTCTCTCGTTGAGGCGCATGAGCTCAGTAGTTGTGGCGCGCAGGCTTAATCGCCCCGCAGCAAGTGGAATCTTAGGTCCCTGACCAGGGATGGAGCCCTCGTCCCCTGCATTGGAAGGCAGATTCTTTACCACTGGACCACCAGGGAAGTCCCCAACCTCACCTTTCTGAGTGATGGCAAGTGGGGACCTTGGATATGTCTTGTGCCTGCCCATCAGGGGTAAGGCATGGGGCTCCTTGTGACTTCAGGTCATTGGCTTCCCAAGAGGCCAAGGTGGAGCAGGGGGGCCATGCTTGACTAAGAAGCAATGAGGAGAGAAGAAAGGGGGCAACGCAGTTTCCTTCCATCTGCCTGGCAAACGGAAGTCTTCCAAGGGTAGTTGGTAAATCTCCAGCAAGGGACCAGAGCAGCCTCCAGCCTAGATTTCCTTAAGACTCGGGGTGACACTGCTCTGATGACCATCACTGCATCTGAGGGCAATTTTTCTAGTGTTGTACTGCTGGTCATCCCAGCTGAAATGGAGCCTCTACTGGTTTACACCGTGGAGTGATAGCAGAGAGGGATGATGTAAGACTTTAGACCGTTCAGGCCAAGTGGACAGAGCTGTTTAACCTTCAACGCATACCCCTCACTCCTTCACATACCACGAATAGTGTTTTTTTTTTGAAAGATCTTAGTGAATTTTCTCTCTTAATCTTTGCTTCTATATATGACTCTTTTCTCCCCCTCTCAAACTACTTTTTCATTTTTTATTTTCCCATGTCTCTTCTCTCTTCTTGGGTGTGTGTCTATTTCAGCCAAAAAGGTGGCTTGTTGGTCTACTCAGCACCTGCTATGAGCGAGCTCTGTTCGAGGTGCTGAGGGAGGTGCCCCCAGTTTCGCCCTCAGGGGACTGCAGCACAGGTGGAGAGAAAGGATGTCCAGGGGCCCTGAGAATGGACAGTCAAGGGTTCTTGTCGAGCCAGAGGTTTGGGTGTAACTCCTGTGGAGCATCCAGACACAATGGTGACGACCCTGGACACTAGTGGGGTTTGTTTCATGTGCCAAATAACATGTTAGATCACCGTTTACTCAGAAGTTTGGGGACACATCAAATGAGATCAAGGGGAAGAAGGGTTTTGAGAGGGGAGGGTGCCTGGCCCTGCTCTGTGGGGGCGGCTTTGGGAGGATAAAGGTGCCAGCTCCACTGCTCCTGGGCACACTGTTCCGAGAAGGCATCAACAGACGCTTCTTTCGTGGGGAAAGTCTGGTCCTATGTAACGTGGAGGACTTCTTATTTTCTCTAGGGGACATGGCTCACAGGGGGGTCTGAGGGATTGGATCCAGGACTGGCTCTTCTAAAGGGGCTCAGGGCCACTGTGGGATCCATCCTTGTCTTAGGTTCCCTGAATTCAAAGTGGAGATGTGTCCAGCAGAGGAAGCCCAGCTTTTACATCATTGACAAAATGATTGGGGGAGAAAGTAACAAAAAGCAGAACCCACTGAAACCCAAGACGGGGACCTTGAAAGCCCCTCCACCTGCGCCAGCCTCGGGTGGAGGATGTCAACTTACCATTTTTTCATTCCTTCATTCGCTAATTAGTAACTGTTTATTGAGGACCTACTATGAGCCAGGCATATTCTACCTCAGACTAAGTTCTACCTAGAGCTTTCAGACCACTAGGTAATTAATAAGAAATATAAGAAATAAGTTTTAAAAATTCCAGTTGGTAAAAACTGCTCTTCATATCTTCTTTAGAAAGTAAAACAGAGACATTATTTAGAAAGTGACAGGAATTGGTGGCCACGCTAGCATGGGCGGCAGGAAGTCCTCTCCGAGGAGGTGACTGCTGAACCTGGAAGGTGAGAAGAAGGCAGCCGTGGTTGGGGGCCCAGCAGAGGGACACACACGAGGAGGGCCCAGGAAGGCACTGTGAAGACACCATCCCCCCCAACCCCACGCCCCCTGGCTACACCTCTGTCCCTGGTTTACTCACCTCATTAGAGCCTTGAATCAACACACTTTTCCAAAGTCACCAGCAAGTGAGTGACGCAGGGGGCAGCCGAATGCAGGCTTCCTGCCTCAGACTTCCTCCCATCACCCCTCTGTGTGTTTAGACTTGGATGGAGCTCCTGTGATTGGGGACAGAGAGAAGCAATGATTGTCCATCACCTCCATCACCTTCAGGTCCTTGTAAATCAGGGGCAGCAATTTTGAGAACAGAGCAATGTCAAACCTGTTTAAAGAGGGTCCTCCTTCCTGATGGCCACCTCTCACCCCTCCCCCAGGGCCGTGACATCGCACAACTACAGGGGCTGCCCTATTCCCAGTGGAGTACATGTGAACGGGGGCCTGCCCCGTGCATCGGGGTAGAGCCACCCCATGGCTCACGTGTGCCCTGGAAACACTGAGCCCAGAAGATCTGGAGGCCGGCTGCGCCCATCATCAACACGTGACTCCTCTCTAAATCACAGGCTCAGATTCAGAAAGGGTGCAACTGGAGATCAGCTTAGAACAAGGACGGATGGACAGGGCCGTGCAGTATCGGGAGAGGAAGGTGGCTGACTCTGATCCTTTCTCAAAAGCCCAAGGTCACACCCTTGGCAGAGCCTGGTCATCAGAGCTGAGACTCACTCTTACCAGTTGCAGGTGGTAGAATGACCTTGACCTGGAAATGCACCTCTGGTTGTCATCAGCATACTTTATCCCTGTGGTCAATCACCCCAGGAAGCCAGCCAGCAATCCCAAACCAGCTTATCAAATCACCATGAAAAAAATCATAGACACTGGGCCCTTATCATGAGTACATGTTTTTTTGCTGAAGGCAACCATCCAGTCAGATTGGACCTAAGCCTGAAGTCTGTAGGAAAAGTTTTGGGTGGCACCTGGGGTGGCAGTTAAAATGGTGAAGGGGAGAGTGTGTGGCAGGAAGCAGGATGGATGGTCAGTGGAAGCCTGAGGAAAACCAACATCAAGGGGCAGGTTGAGAATGCAGAAGTCATGGAGTGTTCAGAGAGGTAGAAAGAAAACCGATGGTCAAGGGGGTAGATGGTTTCAAGGTGGCAGCAGTGGTCACCAGTGGTACATGCAGCAGAGATATCCAGCAGGTGTAAGGTTTGAAAAGTGCCTGTTAGATCCGGCTGTAGGGAGGTCATGGATGATTTGGGTAGGTGAGGGGAGCAAGTGAGGGTCGAGGGTGGCTTGTTTAGGCTGGAAAAGCCTCGAGCCAGTGATGATGGAGAGACTGAAGGAGAGGAGAGAGAAGAAGGTTTGTCTTCAGCAGAAGGATGGTTTGCTGAGACAGGAGGGAAGGAGGTATGGTCACGAATGTTTCTAAGTCCTTAGGTGGCAGACCGCACACTGCATGGTGGGTGAGGAAGAGGATGGAACAGGGTTCGAACTTAGATGGTTGGCAGCAGGGAAAAGATGGAGCAGGTGAAGAAACTGAGCCTGTGGCTGAGAGCAGTGAGTTTGATGAACTGATGCGGGCTCTGGGCTGAGCGTAAAGCGGAGCAGCCAGGAGGGGGCTGATACAGGAGGGGAAAGTTGGGGTCCATTTCCCAGAGGTCTCCAGGAAGTCAAAACCCAAGTGTCTGGAGACTGAGAGGTGAGGCAGCTGTGATCAGAGACATGGGCGTGGGCATGTCAGAATCCTGAGACCAGCCCCACCTCCCCTGGGACAACTCTGGTGGGTGGCTGTGTGGAGGAACAGTCAGCCTCGAATCCTGGGTCTCCTGTGTGAGACTGAACAAGATGCTTTACCTCTCTGGGTTTCCCCTGCCACGGTGATGCTGCTTCCATGATGGGGTTGGAGCTGCCATAATGCAAAGCAGAACCGTGTCAGGGATTGGGCAAAATGATCCACGTGATGGTCTTAGGCCGGGGCCTGGCATAGTGCAATGCTTAATACATGATGGTTGCTGTTACCACCACCACGACCATCATCCTCATCTTCATCATCCTCATCTTCATCATCATCCTCATCCTCATCATCTTCATCATCATCATCCTCGTCTTCATCATCCTCATCTTCATCATCATCCTCATCCTCATCATCTTCATCATCATCATCCTCATCTTCTTCATCATCATTATCTTCAGCAGCATCATCTTCATTATCGTCCTCATCCTCATCTTCATCATCATCATCTTCATCATCATCCTCATCCTCGTCTTCATCATCATCATCATCATCTTCATCCTCATCCTCATCCTCGTCTTCATCATCATCATCCTCATCCTCATCCTCATCTTCATCATCATCATCATCATCCTCATCCTCATCCTCGTCTTCATCATCATCATCTTCATCCTCATCCTCATCCTTGTCTTCATCATCATCTTCTTCATCCTCATCCTCATCCTCGTCTTCATCATCATCATCATCATCCTCATCCTCATCTTCATCATCATCTTCTTCATCATCATCTTCAACAGCATCATCATCTTCATCATCATCCTCATCCTCATCTTCATCAGCATCATCATCTTCATCAGCATCATCTTCATCATCATCCTCATCCTCGTCTTCATCATCATCATCATCTTCATCTTCATCATCATCATCATCATCATCATCATCTCATGGAAACAGGCCTCTAGAAAGCTCTGTGGCAGGTCCTAGGAGGGAAATCATAAAAGAATGAGAATGCACAAGGCACAAAGGGGATGGGAACGGGAGCCTGCTCTGGGGATGCTGAGCATGGATGAGCGCATACCTGAGCGTGTTGTGAGGCAAGAGGGTGGAGACGGGTCTGTATAAGCCCAGTGTTTCTTCTTTCCTTGCTTCGTGCCTCAGTTTCCCTGTATTTGAAATAAAGAATTGGAGAAGGGGCCTTTTAATTCCCTCCAGTACTCTCATCCCGATTCTGTCTCCCTGTCCTGGGGTTTTGCTGAAATGTCACCCCGCCCACTCCTTCTGCAGGGCCTGAATCTCTCAGTGACAAAGTCACATGGTTCCAGGGGCCCCGGCTGTTTCCCCGAACAGGAGGATGGTGCTTTGTGGCCAACCAGAAGCCAACTATTTGTACAGAACAAGGCTGCTAAAATGCAAAGTGGAAACGTGTCAGGGGAAAATATGTCCTGTCCCCCAAAGAGAGATGGCTGCACGGTGAGTCAGACCCGCAGGACAGTGGAGGATGCTATGTAGAGTTTCTGAGGCCTCCTTGTCTGTTTACTAGTGCTCCCATCTGACAAAACCAAGGGGTGAGTAACAGTGGGTGTGGGGCTGGGGAGGGACAGAGGGCCGGTTCAGCGTCCAAGACTTTGGCCTCTGCTTTGGACGGCAAGCTTGACCTTGCATGTGGTTATCAAGTGGGGTAATATCCTTCCCAGTGGGTTTGGGGACAGTGGGGAGCATGTCTTCTATCAAATGACCCATCTGTGGAGTCATTTGGCCGTGGGGAATGACCTCAGGGTCATTCAGAGTGAGCAGAGCTCTTCCAGCCACCATCCCCCCAACACACGCAGGCTGCCAAAGACTTGGACTTGGAGAGGCAAGGTCAGTCCTGGCCCTGCTGGGCAAGGAGCAGGGAAGTGAAATGCAAGTTGACAATACAAACTGCCAGAGCCAAATTCTTCAAGGGCAGCATGGCCTGTGCCCGCAGGTCCTGTCTCTGCCTTGAGCAAAGGTGCTCGGACATGCCTGAGGCCAGAAACCAAAGCCTTCAGGGTGAGACCTCTTCCAGAGCCACACGGCTTCCTGATTTCCAGCCCGTGCTTTGGTGTAGGAGCGGGAGGCCTGTGGAAGAGGCGCGGGTCCTGTGGAGGAATGCAATCTTGCGCGTGTTTGCCCAGCACCCTGTTTGTTTCCCGCACAGAACACTGACCTCTCGTAAGCCTGTGCTTTCCAACTTCACCAAGGGTTACTGTACAGCTCTGATTCCTCCCCTGATTATCTTGAAGCCTGTCAAGCTGTAAGGTTCTCCCTCCGCTCTCTGCTCTTTCTTCCTAATAGACATGAAACAGGCCAGTCAATGATATTTTACTTGTCTTCCCACTGCGTGTCTCTTCTTCTGATCAGTTTAGGCGGGTTTGACTGCAGAAAGTCAGAAGGGAGGTTAAGATCTGAAAAGTTCAGCCAAATGTTATCAGCCTCAGAGATGTTGCTAAGGGAGAGGCCCCCCCAGCCCTTGGCGACCGGAGCCAATAATAGCTGCGATGCACTGATAGCATCAACGCCTGTCAAAGATCCAGGCGTTTGTGGTTCGTCTGTAAACGCAAACACCTGTATCCAGTCAAGCTATGATGGTTATCCTCTCTTTCCCTGTCATTCCCTTCGGTTCCTTGAAGGGGCTGCCAGGATGTTCTAAGCTGTGAGTTGATTTATAAAGTGAAGGGTCTCTCCGAAACTTTGGCACGGCCGGGGAAATTGACTAAAGCGCGCCTCTCCTTCGGGGTTGACGCTGCCTTTTGACAATGGTGAGTGAAATCGACAGTCTTCTTTTAATTACATTTTTGAACCTGTGGCACCAACGGCCTGAGCTGTGGGAAACAGGGGCTTGGGCGGACTTTTATTGTCTCAACATGCCCCCTTGAAAGGACGCTTGGTACTTGTTTGAGATTTTTCTGTGTGATGAATTAGATCAAAGTGACTAATAAACAGTGTCCGTGGAAGCTCTTCAGAACACAGTATATGAATATTTGAGATATTTCCAAGACTGAACAGGCAAGGTCCAACTGTGAAATAAACTTAGAGTATAAGGAGAAGACAGCTTATGTGTCGACCTTCCAGCAGGGTCGAGATTTGTGATGGGCATACGGCTCCTCAGTGAAACATCGGGCAGGGGCTTTGATGCTTGGGTCATCAGCTGCGGCGGCCTGGGGTAGAGAGAGGAGTCGAGGTCACACTGTATCCTTCCCAGGTGTCACCTCATGGGACAAGTGGCTCCCCGAGGAGCTCTGCCCGCTTCGGCTGGGAGGGTCCACGTGCACTCAGGGTCCATGAGCCCGAGCTTCCCATCCCAGCAGCGTGAAGGTGCAGCTGCCCAGGGCAGGGCGACCAGTCCACACTGCCGCCCCATCCACGTGGCCACCTGCATGTGACTGTTCATTGGGTATACCTGGTCTGACATGTTTGCTCATCCTCTGTCATCAGCAGCTTGCGGCTTGGGGAGGGCTAGGGAGACCATCAAAGGATTGGGGAATCGGGTCAAAGATGGGCACTTAAGGGTCGTGGGTGGGAGCACAGTGTCTGGAATTAGACCTGGGGCAAGCTGGGCTCTCCCATGTACTGGAACTGCGTCCTCGCACCTCAGTGTACTCATGTAAGAAGAGGGTGAGATCAGTGTCCATTAGCTTGTTGTCAGGCTTATGGGAGATGATGTATTAGGATGAGCAATATAAAAACTGGATCCGCAAAAATGGCAGTTTCCTAGGGCTGCAACACGAGAAGCACTTAGCAAAGCACCTGGCACTTAGTAAATGCTCACCGGTGTCTCCTGTGCCGCCTTATTACTATTATCCTCCATCTTCCAGCCCATGATCTGGGATTCATGGAAGAATTCAGGTGTCCAGCTAACATCAACATAAAGCATGAAGAAAAAAATCCAACAGTGGTTTAACCAAGAAAGTCCGAGCCCAACTCACACTAGTAATGCCCTGTGGCGGTGTCCCAGGCTCTCCTCGAAAGCCCAGGTGAACAGGAGGGAATGTGGTCCAATCTTATGGCTAATTTCTGTGCCGCAACCCCACTGGGTCAGTGTGAAGGTGCTTGCGATACTCTGGGGTTTAAAAGATTGTAGGTGTCACGAGTCTCAGAGCTATTAAGGTGACAAAACCCAAAACTGATTTTTTTTTTTTTTTTTTTTTTTTTTGCCTATACCGGTCCAGGTATACTGGTTCTATACTCTTTTTATTAAAAAAAAAATTATTTTATATTGGAGTATAGTTGATTAACAATGTTGTGTTAGTTTCAGGTGTATAGCAGAGTGATTCACTTGCACATATACATGTATCTATTCTTTTCCAAATTCTTTTCCCATTTAGGTTATTACAGAGCATTGAGCAGAGTTCCCTGTGCTCTACAGTAGGTCCTTGCTGTTATCTGTTTTACATATAGCAGTGTGTACACGTCAATCCCAAACTCCCAGTCTATCCCTCCCCATTTCCCACCCGGCCCCCCCTCCGGTAACCATAAGTTGGTTCTCTGTGAGTCTGTTTCTGTTTTGTAAGTAAGTTCATTTGCATCATTTTTTTTTTAGATTCCGCATATAAGCAATATCATATGATATTTTTCTTTCTATACTCTTAATTGTTCCTATGAATTTTTATTTATTTATTTATTTTTTTGTGGTACGCGGGCCTCTCACTGCTGTGGCCTCTCCCGCTGCGGAGCGCAGGCTCCGGACGCGCAGGCTCAGCGGCCGTGGCTCACGGGCCCAGCCGCTCCGCGGCACGTGGGACCCTCCCGGACCGGGGCACGAACCCGTGTCCCCTGCATCGGCAGGCGGACTCTCAACCACTGCACCACCAGGGAAGCCCGTTCCTATGAATTTTAATTAAAAATAGCAAGACTGTGATGACAGTCCTTGGGCAACATACGCTGGGGAGAGGATGTCATTCCATGTGGGAAACTCAGGTGAACGATTTCTGATGGGGGCTTGGCTAACTGGTGAAAATTGTATGAACTGCTGGATTGGAACCCTTTGCAAGACCTCTGTGGAGGAGGGTCTACACCCCCGTCCACTGTTTTCCATTCTCCTTTGCTCAAGTACTCATCATTTCCTGCTTTGGAGTCAGGTAGCAGCATCCGAAAGCCTCCGTCTTCTCCTTCCAGCGCAAGGTGGATTCCTTCTCAACAGCGATTGACTCACCTGTGCTCAGACTCCCAAGTAGGACCCATTTTCCACAGCCTGGTGAACGGGCTGCTACATCTGCCACTGCAAAACGGTGCGATTGTGTTTAATTTGTCATGTGTTGGGAGGCTTACACTAGACCGAAATGTTTGCTTAATGGAGGTGACCGAATCTACTGTTGGTCTGGGACTTTCCTGGTTTTAGCACTGAGAGTCCCACGCCCTGGAAACCCTTCATCTCAGGTAAACCAGGAGTGAGAGAAAAGCATCTCACTCCTTTACATGTGCAAGGGAAAGAATAACAGGAGATAAGAGAATGAGATAACAACGTAGGCAGGTGCCAAGAATTCAATAGAATCAGAAGCAATGGGTTATTTTGGGACACTCTTTACAGAGCTCACGGATTGCTCTGAAGAGAACCAGAGGGAAATTTCTTTCTGATTGTGAAATAATAATAAGAGAAATTCTGTTCTCTCCCTTCCCCACCAATCCCTTTAACACACCATTTTTTTTTTTTCATTTCTAGAAAAATTTAATTCCTTTAGAAAAACATCATTTGAGAGGAAAGAACCAGGAATTTTTTAAGCTGTGGACCTGCCCCACACAGGCAAACAGGCTTGGGTGGCAGCTCTGAGAGTCAGGCCCTTAGGGATGAGAGGAGGGGGCTTTTGACGCAGGCTGGTTCCCCTACTGGGACATCCAAAGCGAGGTAGCTTCCGGAGGAATGACTGCGTACCCAGGACACAAGCTGGGGGCAAACACAGCCTTAGGTTAGCTAATAAGGTAATGACATATCATAGAGAGAAGCCACCCAGTTCATGCCTAGACTTTTATTTTTCAAATCTTTCAAATAATATCATCTTCTAAAGTGAACATGTAGATATCGTAATTAACACATCAGTAATATCTCTTCTGTTGTTGATAAAGAATTCTCTTTTTGTTTTTCGTTTTCAAAGCTGGCTCTCTGGGAAATTCTGAGGGCAGCCCGTGAAGATTTGCAGTGCAGGTGAGGGACCGCTCAGGGGTGGCCACCTTGATCCTCGGGCCCATGGCTGCCACGGTTGCCTGCTCCCAGGGGCTCACCCGAGGATGTAATCAAAGTGGAATTCACAGTTGCTGCAAACCAGCCCCTAATTCTGATAGCGAAACTCCAGGCACCTTGGGGGTTACTTCCACAGCTGCAGAAAAGCACTCGATTCCTCTCCCCGGAACCTGGGCTCCTTAAGAACTGACCTTTGAGACTGTGTGCTCAGTAGTGTCACCAGCTTTGCTTGGTTAAACATGGAAAAATGTTCCTCTGGAGAGAACCAGCTCCTCATTTATTTCACAGCATCCTGTCTCTGACGTCACGCCGCCTGGTTTATGGCCTCGCTGCTCGGCGTTTCGAGTTGAGTAATGCCTGCTTGTGCACGAGGCACCGCCTCCATAACCACAAGGAAGGGGTAGCATCCAAGGCGAGTCTCCCAGGCATCTGCTGGGAAATCGCTTCCTTTGTGCCAGATGGATGAATGTTTTCCGTATTTCTCACAAAAGAAAAAGGGTTGCATGACGGAGGTTAACATAACAATCTTCTCTTATTACCATGATTTATACGTGCATATGTCATCCAGGAGGTCTTTAATCGGCAGACTTCAGGGACCACAGAGGGAGATGACAGAGTGAGCTCTGGAGAAATGAGTGTCGGCTGCCATTCCTGGCTCATCCCCGTGGAGGAGGTCTAAATAAATCTCAGGGGGAAGGCAGTCAACTTTTAAACTTTTTATTAACCTGATCTCTGCTAATGAGATACAAAGAGGAGGAGATTATCTTCAACTTCAATGATTTGGGTCTCGTGATGTGGCAAATGACCGCCTAGGGTTCTTGAGACACGCCATGAGTCCTCTGGCAATTTTCATTCAAAGACAACAATACTGCAATTTGCAGTGATTATGACTTCAATGAGTCACTTGGTCTCATCTCGCCACATAGGAGATGATCATGTATTTTTAGGGATGTCAAAAAATGTATTTTCTTTTGTGACTATATTCTAAGCCCTCGGAGGAAGGCGTCATTTTGAAATGGAAGCGATGCTGTCTTCTGCACTGTAATGTGTTTCCGAGAAGGGTCTCTACCCACTGAGAGTTTGCTAGCTCCCTGGCAGGTGGGCATACGCACAGGACTGGAGATGGACTTCTTGGACAGCCCGGTCCTAACCTGGGCGTCACTTTAAACAATGCTGCGGTCTTTCTAAAATCATGATCGATGTCTATGGAAACATCTGTGTTTACGTGGCCTCAGAGATTGCGTGGGCCTTTCTAGGCGTTGAACTCTAGCACTATGGACATGTATCTGGAAAGGTGAAAACTCGAATTCAAAAAGGTACATGCACCCCAATGTTCGTAGCAGCATTACTTAACAATAGCCAAGACATGGAAGCAACCTAAATGTCCATCAACAGATGAATGGATAAAGAAGATGTGGTACGTATATACAATGGAATATTCCTCAGCCATAAAAAGAACGAAATAATGCCATTTGCAGCAACATGGATGGACCTAGAGATTGTCATACTAAGTGAAGTAAGTCAGCCAGACAAAGACAAATTTCATATGATACCGCTCATATGTGGAATCTAAAAAAAATGATACAAATGAATTTGTCTATAAGACAAAAACAAACTCACAGACATAGAAACTTATGGTTTCAAAAGGGAAAGGGGGTAGGGATAAATTGGGATTTGGGGATTAATAGATACACACTAGTACATATAAAATAGATAAACAATGAGGTCCTATTACATAGCATAGGGAACTATATTCACTATCCTGTAGTAACTATAATGGAAAAGAATCTATCAATCTATCTATCTATCTGAATCACTTTGCTATACACCAGAAACTCACACAATGTTGTAAATCAACTATACTTCAGTAAAAAAAATCAAATAAAATAAACTCCAGCACCTGTGATACAGGGGTTCCCAAACTGGGCCAAGCTCCTTCATGAGCCCCTGAGCTTTTGAAAGAGGAGTGAAAATATATAAACCTGCATTTATTTTCTAAATCATAGTTTGCCAAAGACACAATGTCTTTCAGTGGGGTTCCCCCAGAAACCAACCCCGTTACGAGAATTGGAGTGCAAGCTGTTTGTCTGAGGGTGCCCTTAGGACTCACTGGTAGGAAGGGGTGAGGGAGGGAGGTGTGATGGTTAATTTTATGTGTCCACTTGGCTGGGCCAAGGTGCCCAGATATTTGGTCAAGCATTATTCTAGATGTTTGTGTGAGAGTGGTTTTTGGATGAGATTAGCATGTAAATAGGTGGACCTTGAGGAGGGCAGATAATGGGTGTGAGACCATACCCGTAACGCGGGTGGGCCTCATCTAATCAGCTGAAGGCCTGCATAGAATAAAGACGTCCCTCCTCAGAGCTAGAGGGAATTCTGCCAGCAAATGGCCTTTGAACTTGAACTGTAACGTTGGCTCTTCCCTGGGTTTCCAGCCTGCCAGCCCATCCTGCAGATTTTGAGCTTGATAGCCTCCGTAATAGTGTGAACCAATTCCTTAGGATAAATCTCTCTCTGTACATACACACACACACACACACACACACACAAACAAACACACACACACAAACACACACACACAAACACACACACACACAATCAAACACACACACACAAACACACACACACACACACAAACACACACACAAACACACACACAAACACACACACACACACACACACACACACACACACACACACACACACACACATCCTATTACTTCTATTTCTCTGGAGAACCCTGACTCTTAAAGGAGGGCTTTAGGTCCTGATTCCATCTGGTCTAGGGAAGAAGTGAAGGAAATGTGATACAGGGTGTGTCAAAGAGCAGATTTCTGCTCTGGGCAGTCAAGGCTCAATCAGCTGGGAACTCTGGGAGAGTGTTAAAACATGCGTCAGAGGTGTTCCAACTGAGCGGAGAGATGGTTGGGGTGTTAATTCACCAATTCCTGTCTGCCATTGGCATTAACTCTCTGGCACATGCTTGCAGCAGAATACCCTTGGCACGTGTACTAGAACTGTAAGTGCCAAGGGAATGTGGCAGGGCACTGATCGCTACATACAAAGACGACCATGTCAGGGTCTATAAAACTTTATGCTTCAAAAAACTTTATCCTTCAAAAAATGATAGGAATATACATTTAGCAGTGATAAGGGTTCTGCAATGCAGGATTGCAAAGAATATATTACAGGCTATGTCTTTATGATAGGAAATAGTCCATGTGCAACTTAGCCGTGGCTTAATTTGCCTTGGTTTATCATGGATCAGCACAAGTAGGGTGACCAGTACAACCTTGATGGGACTGAGTTGTGTGGAGAGACTGATGGGTTTTATTGAGGGCTCCTCTACATACCTGACATGTATGTGGATCCAGAGAAGAGTTAAACCTAGAGCTGGCTATACCTGATGGCAACAGGGTGCATGTCTTGGAGGATAGAATTCATTGGTTGAGGTGGGTACTTAGTTTCTTCTTTGCAGGCAAACTCTTTATTTTCATGTTAATTTCTAAATGCCTGGTGAGCTAAAAGAACTTACCATTTATAGTCTTTCAAGCTGACTGTTCCCTAGTCATGTGTTTCTAGCAGAAGCTCTTCTATCCTTCCTTTCTCCAAGCCAGAGCCATGGGACCAGCTCTGATTCTTCCCTCCACTCTCCTAGCCACACAGCCATAACATCCCATTTTTTCCTTTGAAGCCTTTCTCCATCCTTATTGCTTTGACTATTGCTATTATTTGAGAGGAAGATGAGCTTACTAACCCACATTTTACATTAAAAAAATTCCTTTGCTTATAGCTCTGATGTTCTAGGGGTCTACTATGCAGAAGGTAGGCTGTTTGCCTGCCTGCATCTCTGGGGTAATGGCTTTACCCTACCGACCTGTGAAACATTTGAACCAGCTCATACATAATAGGTGGTAAAATGCACCCAGAGTAATAATTTCATATGTTTAATAACCAGTGTGCAAACAGGGCCGCCATTCTCTGCCTCCTGCAAGTTCCAAAGGGTGCCATGCTTTTATAATCTTGTGGGCTGCGGGAACAAGTCCTTTAAAACTCAAAGTGGTTTGGTTTCCTTTTGTAAAATCCTGTGTGTCTGTGGGGCTCATGTGCTACTACTCACAAGGCGACAGCAGTGATCAGAAACATAATTTTCAATATTTATGATTGAAAATGTAATTTAGAAATGAAAGAAAGGGCACTTGTTCCTCCTTAGCTTGAAGTGAAATCATTGTTTTGAGACATGTTCTTTATACAGTTAATCTGGCCAGTATAATTTACCACACAGTGGCTGAATTGTAAGTCTGGCTCTCTATTCGTCAAGTAGGAATTATCTGTGCAAAATGCATATGAATTAGTAGGTGTTGTGTGGTGCCATGGTGATTTGATTTCAAAAATCTGGATAAGGCTTCACGGGCAAGAATCCAGTGAGTTAAACCTATAGCAGGTGTCGTCTCCAGGGAACAGGTTCGGTCAAGAAGTCCACAGCTGAGTTGACTATAAGTGGGTCTCACATCAGGTCTGCAGGTCCTTATCCCACTTGGACCGCAAGGCACGGCTGCCATTAGCCTATTTGGACTTGGTCAAGCGATGTCAACACACTTAAGGGAGAAAACCGGTGGCTGGTTGAAATTTGGCCTGCAGTCTCTGGGTGTATTTAACTTTTTGTTTTGAAGTAACGTAAGATTCACAAGAAAGCTGTAAGAATACCATGACAAGTCCCTGAGTATTCTTCCCAGGTTCCCCCAGTGACAACACCTTATGTAACCACAGTACATTACCAAACCAGGAATTGACATTGGTGACATACTATTAACTAAACTACAGACCTCATTTGCATGACGTGTGTAGGTTTTGCAAATTGAATTCGTTGCCAGCATTGCACATTTGGGTGATGTCTTGCAAAAGTAAGATTTATTCAGACTGACCCTGTGTCCTGCAGGGTACCAGCCAGCAAGAGCTCACGAAAGAGCACGTGCTTGTTAATCTGCTGTGGACCTCACCCCTCCGAATTGACATACACCCTATTTGCTTTGGTCATGGACTTTACCTGTTATTTCACTGTAGGCATTTGAGATGGAGACCCCTGTGATAATTGCCGCAAGCCCCGCAGTGGTCTGCTGGGGGCTGAGATTCAGTACCGCTGGAGGAGGGCTTTTGCTTCAAGGGGTGGCTCCCTCTGAGGCCTGCAGCTCAGCAGAGGAATTTCATTTGGAGTGAGGTGCGCTTTCTCTCTACAATACACAGATGTAGTGGACGGTGGGACCACTCATTGCCGATGGGGAGGTGTTCAAGAGACACGGCATGAGCTTGTGGCTGAACTGCAGAAGCATGGAGTTTTTATTAAAAGTTTCTGGTATTGCTGGGGGGAAAGCTCCAGCATCCCTCCTGGTTCTCACTAGCTCTCTGGCTGAGCTGCATGGTGTTCTGTGGTATATGGTTATCCTTTTACAAAGCAGTGGAGTAAATTTGGAGGCAGACGCATCCTCTCCCATTTCTCCTGTGATGGCATTTAATTCATGATCAGAATAGGCATTAGATCTTGGTTTCAAGGACACTCTCCTGGCTTTCCAAGGACAGGGAGATGGAAGATTTGATGGAGGTACCAGTTAAACAGAAGCTTATGAGATGCTGTCCTTGGAGAGGTGTCAAAACAGAAGAGGGCTTTGAAAATATAGGGCCCCTGAGGGGGGCATTGTCTCCTCTCCAAATTTAATTCAGCAAACACCTATGAATGCCCACTATGTGCCAGGCACAGTGTTGGTGCTGGGGCTGTGACAGTTGGATAAGTCGTAGGCCCTTTCTTTGAGGAGCTCTTGGCGCTCTGGGCAAGTGCCCTCTCCATTACTAATGACACTAACAACAGGGTGCAATGGATGCTCTTTGACCAGAGCAGCCGGGAGAAGGACATGATGAATACTGCCCGACATCAGAGGCTGGGGAAATGCACACACCATTTATACCGTAAAAAAGAGTGACAAGAGCAGCAAGTATTTTCTAGAAGGCTGCAGGGGAAAGTGGCTGTGTAAACGGTGGTGTTGGAAGTGGAGAAGGAAATGAAATGAACATCTGGAAAGAATGACAAACAGAATCTCTTTAAGAGTGCCTCCTATTCTGCAGAGCTGCTGTTCCTCCCCGGCCTCGCGGAGTTAGAGGATTAGTTCTGGATTCTCTTAGTAATTAATAGCATTTAAGTTCCAGGGCAGTCAGTTTTGATTAAGCAAACATTAAATTAATCCAATCTGCAAACACTCTCTAAGCACTACTGGGGGGAAGAGGTGGCTGGAGGGACAGAAATATGCACCCTCATTGGAGTGCCAGCCACCTCTGAGTAGTTACAGCTGGATCAATACGGCTCCTAGAGCTATAATAAAATGGCTTCGACATGCTCATCTGTGGCTGAGAACACAGTATACACATTGATTTCCTGGCCTGATATAACCCATTTACCTATTCAGCTACTCCGTTCAGGAAGGTGGAGGGGTCCCAAGGCCCAAGGGAGCAATGAGGCCTGTAAGTAGGTTAGCAAATGCTTGGGAAATGTCTTAATCGGCTGCACAGTTCCTTCTCCAGGAAGACGTGTTTCTTTGTAAAGAATAGGCCTCCTTAGAATCTTACTGGCTTCGTCTGGGGGAAACATTGGAAGTTGGGGGTGTCACCTTTTCTGCTCATAAGGATTTGCCCTTCTCATCATTTACCACTTTGATGTTGAACAATTGTCTTAGCTTCCTGCAGTGTAAGAGGCTCACTTACAAAATCATTCCAGGCACGTCTTTGACTCTAACTTAGGTGAATTTGGGGGAATCTCATAGAGACTTGGCCAGGATTTCTCACACAGGAAGTATATCTTCCTGCATCTATTTTTGCTTTCCCATATAATTTAAAAAGAAATAGAGGCTGTTTTGATATAAATTAACGAGAGCGGCATGCCATATCACATTTAGGTCTCAATGCTGTTTAATTATTTGAGGAGACTGATGCTTTAAAACCAGCCAATTGGCCCCTGTAAAATAGTCGTCTTATCTACATACTTAATATAACAAATAATAAAGCTATTATTGTTACAAAGCATTAAAAAATTTTTTTTACTGAAGTATAGTTGATTTACAATGTTGTGTTAGTTTCAGGTGTAACAAAGCATTTTTAGACCATTAGGAATATGCCTGCATTTAAGTGCAAGCCTTGGGCAAGTGATTTCATGCTTTGAAAGCGTTTTAGGTGGGTTTCAGAATGGCCAGCGATTATTCTGAGTCTCATGCGGTGGTCAAGTTGGGTTTGATCGCTTTTGATAAGAAACTATTTCCTGGAGAAAGTGAAACGGATGGTTTGTGGGGTCAAAGTGTTCTCCTTTTGCCTGGCACAGAATCTGGCAAGTGTTGTAGGATTTCCACACATGGCAAACTGGAAGATGTTTAAGACCCGAACGTGGAGGAGGAAGTTCAGTCAGTGTACCAAAGACCCAGTCACTGGGCTTTCCATTGAGGATTTTGTGGGAGGCCTCCTGAGTGTCAGGCCTAAGCATGAGGATTCTGACTGGGAAATGATGTGTAGCTGTAGAGCCACATTGGAAAATCCACGGCTTTCAAGATAAATCATCACTGGCTACCATTTCCTTCAAAATCATGTTCCCCTTGAGAGAGCAAAACAAATGTCAAGTTTTCATCATGTCCGTTCCTCATTTGACATCCTTAGCAGTCTTAGGAGATGTTTTCCCTTCCACTGGAGCTTCTTTTTTTTTTTTTTTTTTTTTTCCTGGACTGGGGCACGAACCCGCGTCCCCTGCATAAGCAGGCGGACTCTCAACCACTGCGCCACCAGGGAAGCCCTGGAGCTTCTTTTTTGAATCTGTTTCTTCATCTAAGCAGAAGCCTGCACATTGCTACTGTTCTTTCAGAGTTTGGAGGAGGCTTCAGGGTCATCGTGGACATCTTCCGGGTTCTGTTTCGGCCTCATGCTAAAGCTCTTGACAAAGGTCCACCCCTAGAAGCTTCTTGAATGTGCTGGACATTTTTTTGTAGTCTTGTTTAGCTCATCATTTCCAAATTGTGTTCACAAAATCCTGATCAGTCGTGAGATATTCTCAAACCCCTTAACCTGTTAAACTCATGGAGAAGTAGAAACCAGGTCAACTTTGTTTATCTCCCTTAACTGATCAGGTAATTTTTAATTTGTCCTATGGAGCACCTATTACTATTCTGATTGTTCCATGGAATAATGGGAAATGGTGTAAGTTCACTATGAATTTATTCTTTGCCTTAATAATGAGGGTTAATATCTGTTGATCATTTACCTTTTTTAAGAGACAATGTGCTAATTTGCACGGACTAGCTCCTTTAATTCTTACAAAAATCCTAGGAGGCAGGGGCTGTTATTGAGTCCCTGTCACAATAAGGAAAGTAGTGGGACTTGCAGAGGTTGAGTAACTTGCTCAAGTTCTCACAGCAAGGGCACAATACAGCCAGGGTTTGGTCTGGGAAGGTCTGCTGCAGAAGCCAAGCACAGAGCCACCACACTCTTCTGCCTCTGAATGGGCAGTCCCAGATAGTTTTTATGTCAACCGGAAACCCTAAGTTCTGCTTAACAGGCTCGAGACACACAGTTGAATGGCTGAAATATATTAGGAAATATATCAAAACATGCCCCCGACAACATGTTCCTCCTTTGCTTCTAGAGGCCACTCAGGATATAAAGAGTGTCTTTCATCGCTGCATGCATTTGTTCGTATTTTCAGAAATGGCTAGGGCAAGCGATGCATGCTGCAGTGTGGACGTCACATAGTCGTGGGCACCGCAGTCCTGCCATCTTTCCATGGCTGTTCATAGATACAGGTAGTGAATGAAGGCAGTTTGGTGGCATCAACCTTACACCAGTTCCTTTAATCTCTTAAATGATTATAGTACACCTTAGATGTTCATTCTGGCTTTTGATGTGCCATCCTTTTTATTAGGTTGTGTAGAATACAGCTTTTAATATCAATGTATGTCTTACACATATGTTCAGAGAACACATTACGTTATCAGGTGCTGGAAAGAAAAAAGCTGCTGGTACTCTTAAATACATCCAAGTGCCTTTATGAGATGCAATCAACCATGTATTAATTCCCTCTATCCATCATTAGTTGAGTGCTGAAAATATATGCAAAAGAAAATGGAACCTGGGTAGGAAGGTAGTGAAGAGGCTTTTACAAATTAGATTATTTGAGTAAATGATTCCTCAGACAGAAGGGTATTGTCCAAAGGGCCCTTTAATTATTATTCACTTCCTTTGGCGCACAAGAGAATATTGTCAGGGCAGAAAGAGCACTTCACTGCAGCTGAATTAAAAGGATGACTGTCAGGCCTAGGACCAGGTCCACACCGGATGCAATAGACTGCAAGGAAGGCATCTCTATGACTCAGTCTGAGATGTTTGCTGATGTGGAACCTTGGTCCATGCCCATTAATGGCTGGGTGATTGTCCTGAGTCTTCTCCCTCTGTAGGTGGCTGAGTGACCCCTGAGTCCCAATCCCCCTTTTCTTTAATGGCACGTGCTCTGGCTGAGATATATAAGCAACTCTGTCTATCAACTAGCCTGGAAAATCCCAGCCGTCCAAGACTATTTTCCGTGTTCTAAAAATGTGAGTTCTAAGTCGAGAACGAAAAGAAAGTAATAACAAACAAGAATAACTTGGTTTCCAGCCTCTAGATTCCTCCATCAGGTGACTTGCTGCTTGTGTTTCCTTAAAAGGCAAATGTCTGGTGGACAGAGTCATCCAGCAGGGTCGGGCTTCTTCACCTAGAAGGTTTTAGATATTAGCCAGCTCTTTCCAATGAGTTTCCAGAATGAGGCAGGTCATTGCATTCTGAAAAAAAGCATAACCAAGAGGTTTTCTCAAAGGGGCAGCAGGAAACAAAACCATCCCAATGATTTTTTGCCCATCATGAATGGGCAAAGTGCCAAAGACACCTCAAAGCAGGGCACCAAAGAGGAAAACCAATGTGATAACTTCAAAAATCAGAGTGGACATCATGGGAAAAAAATCTGGACTTTTTTGGACTTTCTTGAACTTGATGTATGTTTACTGTTTAGATTTTTAATTAGGTATTGTTGGGGGAGGGGAACCAGGGAGCCCTGTACTCTTTCCCCTGATCTTCCGGAGCTTGGCCTTCGCTGGCATGAACCTCACCCTGGGAGAGGCTGACAGGGACACCCCGCCTGTCCGCTCTCCTCTGGGACCCCTCTCCTACTCTCGGCTTCTGTCTGCAAGGTGTCCCGGGGCACAGCTGGGCATCTGATACTGCCCAGCAGGAGAGAGAGACTGAAAAAGTTGCTGAGAGGTGGTTATTAGATGCAGAGAAAGTGTAATCTTGACTCACCTTATGGGTGTAATAATTACCAAAATGTGCTCCTCTATAGAGCACCTTGGAGAGAAGGAATTAAGCGAAGCCTTTATTAAACCTGCCTGAGAGGGTTGGGTGGGTGTGCATATAACTGTCGTCCATGTCTGGGAAGCGTAATGTGTTGGCAACTTTGTGTCCTTGCACCTTTTAGGTGGCTCAGACAGCAGTCGTTGTTCACATCCTGGCGTTTAGAGTAACATAGAATTACAATAAAAAATAATCTGATCAGTGGTCAAAAAGTAATGACAACAACAGTCTTGGCCTGGCCAAAAAGTTCGCTCAGTTAGTGAATCCGTTGTTCAATGAATTTCTTGGTGAAAATGAAAAATGTGTCTTTTATTTTTGCTTAAAACCGAACGAACTTTTTGGCCAACCCCGTACCTGGAGATTTTACTTACCTCCACCTTTATTTTCAATGTTCTGGATTTTTAGCTGCCATGTGTGCTGATCCCACCCCAGGCACGCCCACATTTCAATATATGGAAATCCTCACCTCACTCCTCACTGGCTTTCTGCCACATGGGCTGGTGGCCTCCATCCGAGGTTTTCATGGTTACTGCTTGCCTGAGCATTGTGGTTTGGACAAAGAATCATCTCACTGCTGCTAGGTTAGGTGTTTATCTATTTTGCTTATTAAGACATGGGCTAAACAGGTGGTGGGGTGAAGGGGAGACCTTCCCTGCCCTGCCACGTCCCACAGCTTCACTCTAATGATGCTTAAAGTCACTTCATGCTTCCTGGACTCTCATTAAAAACAAAATTCTTTTTTTCATATTCATCACTAATACATGCTCATTGTGAAAAACTTAGAACACACGTCTAAAGAAAATTATCAAATTAAAATCGTCTGTCATCTCAGCATTCAGAGATGGGAACTCAAACTTTTGAAATATAACATCCCATTGTTTCTTATGCCAAGACAGAGATACATATCCACATATAGATTTCTTTTAAAAAATGGATCACAATTGATATTCAGTTTTATAACATGGACTTTTCATTTAATATACCAAGGGTTTTCCCTCCCAGTATTCAAGTAGTTTTATATTATTTGTATTTATATTATCCACTTACCATGTCATGACTATGATTTTATGTCAAAATATTATTTAAAATGTTATTTTAAATGATTAATAAATAATTAAATTGTTGGCCATGTCTACTGTATAATTAAACTAACTTTCTTGGATTTCTAACGGAGATTGACTATTAAAAAGTGTTTATTCAACACCTGTACTTCTAGTTTTTGAATTTTTTACTTTTCTATTTGATAATTGTTTGCCCATTTGATTTATAAAAGCTGATTATATATTAAAGACATACAAATTTTTATCATATATAATGCAATACATTTTTCCTTAAGGCTATTAAAACTTTTTTATTGTGAAATATAACACACATGTAGAAAAAATGAGCAAAACAGAAACATGCAGCTCCATGATAATCACACATGAACACCCATGTAACTACCATCCAAGCCCATGGCCTGCAACCTCCCTGTGTTCCTTCCCAATTACTACCCATTTTGCTATTAATTTTCAAGATATCTCATATCTTTTTCAATTTTTCTATTCCTCTTTCACTGCCTTCTTTTGTACGAAACAAGCATTTTTAGTATGCCATTTTAATTTCTCTATATTTTAGCTATGTATTTTTTTTCACAGAGGTTGCTCTACAGGTTTAAAATACACAGATTGAGGTATCACTGTTTCAGGTTAACGCTCACCTAATTCAAGTAAAATTTAGGCACTCTGCTTCAGTATAGCTCCATTTACTCCCTCCCACTTTATGGTATTATCATATATATTATATGTATTATAAGCCCAGTGATGCAATTTTATAATTACTCTTTGCAATCTTATGCTTTTGGAAGAAATTAAAATAAGAAAAAGAAAAAAATTTATATTTTAAATTTATATAAATTTTATATTTACCTACATATTTACTATTTCTGGGCTCTGTATTTCTTCCTATAGATTTGAGTTACCATCTGGTAGTGTCATTTCCTTTCATCCTGAAGAACTTCCTGTAGTATTTCTTGTAAGGCAGGTCAACTACCAACAGATTTTCTTAGTGTTTATCTAGGAATATATTTTGCCTTCATTTTTTTAAGGATTGTTTTGCAGATTATAGAATTCTTGGTTAACAGCTTTAAGTTGTTTCCCTAGCACTTTGAATATGTCGCTCCCCTGCCTTCTGGGCTTCACTGTTTCTGATACAAAGTCAGCTGTTAATCATATTGTTATTTCTCTACATGCTGAGTCATTTTACACTTGCTGCTTTTAGGATTTTTTGCTTGTCTTTGTCTTTCAACAGGCTGAATACAATATATTTATCCTGTGTTTTGTTTGAGCTTCTTACATCTGTAGATTACACTTTTTCATCAAATTTGGGAGCTTTTGGCTATTATTTTTTTGAATATTCTTTTCTCCTGCATCTTGCTCTCTCTTTTCAAGAACTCCCACTATATGTGCATTGGCATACTTGATATCTCCTACAAGTCTTTGTGTCTCTGTTTATTAAAAAAAACCTTTTTTCTCTGTTCTTCATGTTGGGTAAGTTTTATTTTTGTCTCTTCAAATTTACTGATTTTCTATTCTGCCATCTCAGGTATGATATTGAGCTCATCTAGTGAATATTCATTTTGATTATTGTATTTTTCACTCTAGAATTTTCATTTTTTCACTTAGGTCTTTTGTTTGTTAGTTTATATTTCTCTATTTTGGTTCTTGGTTTGAATAATTGTCATTGTATATTCCTTTAATTCTTAAATTTTTTTTATGGAGGTGAAATTCACATGCATAAAATTAACTGTTTTAAAGTGTACAAATCAATGGCATTTAGTAAACTCACAATGTTGTTCTAAAATATTTCCTCACTCCAGAAAGAAACCTTGTACCCATTAAAGAGTTGCTTCCTGTTCATATTTCCCTGCACTTGCCTGCACTTAATCTGTAGAATCTGTCTTCTAAGGGTGTGTAGCTGTTGATGTATCTGCTTATTTTTTTAAATTTTGGCTTCCTAAGAGTTGCTTCCTAAAAGTTGAGGCAACTTTGCCTCAAGGTTTACTTTTAGTTTCTTCTGGTCTCTCTTGTGTCTCACCTGTACATGCCAGAGGTTCTCCAGGCAGCCAAAGGTGTGTGCATAGCTTATTTAGCTCTTCCAAGATCTCCCCGTTACATTTCTGGCTATTCCACCATTCACCCCAAGTGGGACTACAATTTCACACTAGCACAGCTATGGGTTTTTCCCCATTAATTTTCTTCTGAGTTTGCAACTTTTACTGACAGCACCACCAGGTACAGATTTGTCCTCCACTCAAAAACATGTCAGCCCCCTTTGGCAGTGAAAATAATGTTTTTCACAGCCAGTTTTGCCCTGACGAAACCACTGTGCCAACTGAGCTGGAGAAGTAGATTGGGGCAACTGTAGTAAGAAAGCCACAGACTCCCACTGTTCTCACTCAATGTTCACCCAGTTTTTCATGAATAAACACTTCCAATTTGTTGTTGCCCTTTGGCGCATTTTCAGAGCCCCGAAATGTTTGTTTTTGACAATTTTGTCCAGTTTTTTTTTTTTTTTGGTGTGTGTGGTACGTGGGCCTCTCACCATTGTGGCCCCTCCCATTGCGGAGCACAGGCTCCGGACGTGCAGGCTCAGTGGCCATGGCCTACGGGCCCCGCCGCCCTGCGGCATGTGGGATCCTCCCAGACCGGGGCACGAACCCATGTCCCCTGCATCGGCAGGCGGACCCTCAACCACTGTGCCACCAGGGAAGCCCTGTCCAGTTTTATAGTTGTTTTATGGTGAGAAAGTTTGCTGATCTCTTTTCTCCATTATGGTTAGAAGTCCGGCTACCACAATAATTGTTTTTAAGTTTGACCTTTTCATTTTCACATGATCAAATATATCAATGTTTTCTCTAGTGTCATACTTAGATATCTTTATTCCAAGATTACATTCTAATTAACAGAAATTTTATTCCCTAATATTATGGTTTAACTTTCCATTCAAATGAACTGACTACATTCCAAATTCATTTATTTCATGGTAAAAGAGCATGTGGGACCCTCCCAGACCGGGGCACGAACCCATGTCCCCTGCATCGGCAGGCGGACCCTCAACCACTGTGCCACCAGGGAAGCCCTGTCCAGTTTTATAGTTGTTTTATGGTGAGAAAGTTTGCTGATCTCTTTTCTCCATTATGGTTAGAAGTCCGGCTACCACAATAATTGTTTTTAAGTTTGACCTTTTCATTTTCACATGATCAAATATATCAATGTTTTCTCTAGTGTCATACTTAGATATCTTTATTCCAAGATTACATTCTAATTAACAGAAATTTTATTCCCTAATATTATGGTTTAACTTTCCATTCAAATGAACTGACTACATTCCAAATTCATTTATTTCATGGTAAAAGAAGTCAGACTCTGCTTATTTTTTCTCCTTGTTGCTAGCTACTTGTCCCAGACCAAGTTTCAAATAATCTTTTCTTTTTCTGCTTACTTGAAAAGCAGCTGTATGAATATTTGAGTGATATGTTTGCTTATTTATTTGACCTTTGATTCTATTCCATTGATTTGTTTTTGTATCCACTCTTCATTGGAAATGCTACTATTTTAATTATTGTAGCTTTAGAATGGCTTCTAGTATAAAGTGGGACAAGATCCTTCTGCCTTCTTACTTTTCAAATCATAAAACAGACTTACATTTTTCACACCACAGAGTTAGCGTGGATTCATTCATCCGCTCATTCATTGTTTCATCCTGCAGAAATTGTTTGAGCTTGTACTGTGTGTCAAGCAGCATGATGACCAGGAAAGTGATGGTGAGCAGCAATGACATGGTCCTTGCCTTGCTGGAACTTGCATTTTTAGCAAGGAGACAAGAGAAAAAGCAAATGAGAAAATTAATAAAATAATCGAAAACTAAAGCATGTAATGTGGAACAGTTAAGGTGGTATGACAGAGAATAGCAGAGAGGGAGCCTGTTTTGGCTGGTGTGGTTGGGGGGGTTCTGGTCTGGAAACTGGTGTTTAAGTCCAATCCTACAGGGGAGGTAGGAGCCTTACAGGAGCTAAACATTGTTTTTTTATTTCCAAACAGTTATCCATTTATGCCAATATCATTTACTGTAAAATGTATCCTTTTAGCCATGGGTGGGAGGAAGCAGTCTGTGCAGAGGGAACAGCACATGCCTGCCTACACTGCCATGGAAAAAATCTGAGGAGCTGAAAGCAAAGCCGTGAGGCCAGAACCTGGAATGTGGGAGGGCTTGAGAAGGGTGCAGTAGGTAAGCAGGTGACAAGTTCTGCCCAGCCTTGTGGACAGAGAGGGAAGCTTGCATTGCATCCTTAGTACAGTGAGCAGCCCCTAAAGAGGTGTCTGCAGAGCAGTGATGCACCATGTTTTCAGAAGACCACTCCTGTTGTGATGTGGATAAGGGACTGGAGAAGGGAAAGAAGGAAGTGGGAACACAGTCTAGCGAGTGCTTGCATGGCTGGGGAGAGGTGCCTGTGGCGGTGGTCCAGCCTGGTGGTCCAGTGTGGCTGCCAGAGGATGGGCAGCAGGTCTTGCTGATGAGCCAGACATGGGGCAGATGGAAAGACAGGTAAAAAGTGTGGGGGAAATTTTGTTCACCTGTAGGATCTGGAAACAGGCCTCTAGTAATGGGCGGAGAAGGAATTTCTGCTTAGGTGAGCTGCCTTTTTTCAGGCAGCATCTATCCTGAGATTGGAGCAAATGTTGTGAGCGTCTTGGGGGATGATTGAGGTGGGGAGATGTAGCACACTTTATCGGAAATCCAGTGGTATGGAGAGTGACTCTGAATCTCTTGGTAAGCGTCGCACACCAGGATTGGGAAGGGCCAAGCATTCAACAGAAAAGGTGA
Source organism: Physeter macrocephalus (assembly GCF_002837175.3). Taxonomy (NCBI): domain Eukaryota; kingdom Metazoa; phylum Chordata; class Mammalia; order Artiodactyla; family Physeteridae; genus Physeter; species Physeter macrocephalus. The sequence goes on from NC_041230.1 coordinate 15,663,515, forward strand.
TCCGTGTGAGAAGGAGATGGAAACAATTGACAGAATGTTACGTCTCTACAGAAATGTCAGGGTATTAAAGTGGGTGTCTGAGAAAACAGAAAGTTGCAGTCTGAAATGATGACTAAGCCACTGCCAGTTGTCACAGAACGTGTGAGGAGCGTGTGTGAGCAGAGAGAGGTGGAGCTGCACTCCTGGGTGGCAGGCAGTGGTGGGCATGGCACTCATCCAGGCCTTCCTTCCAGAGGCTCTCCTGCAGCACCTCGTCCTCCACTCGCCACCTCTCCAATCATATGTCCAGGCTTGCCCTCCTTGTTGGGACGGCAGTTCCACCAGGGCAGTGAGGTAGGTGGTTGAGATTCCTGCTGGAGTGCACACCCTGTATCACCCCCTCCCCTTGAGTGAGACCTGTGAACAGGATGTAGTGTATGACAAAGGGGAGGGATTCTGCAGATATAATTAAGGTCCCAAATCAGTTGATTTCGAGTTACTCAAAAGGGAGATCACCCCAGGTGGGCCTGACCTAATCAGGTAACCCTTTAAAAGTGGGTCTAGAAGTCAGACTTGAAACAGCAGAAACACTTTCTTGTTGGTCTTGAAGATGCAAACTGGTGCATTGTGGAGAAGGCCACGTGGCAGGGATCTGTGGCGGTCTCCGGTTGCTGAGGGCCTCAGTCCTGTAACTGCAAGCAACTAGGTTCTGCCAACACCCAGTGAGCCTGGAAGAGGACTCTGGGCCTCAGGTGAGATCACAGCTCTGGCCAGTATCTTGACTGTGGTCAGTGAGACCCTGAGCAGAGGACCCAACTGAGCCATGCCCCCTGCCCCACAGAAACTGTGAAATAATAAATGCGTGTCATTTTACTCTGCTATGTTTGTGGTAATTTGTTATGCAGCAGTAGACAGTTTATGCAGGCGGGGTCGCTTTGACTGCCTTGGTCATTGCTGTGTCCTAATACCAGGACCAGGGTCTGGCCCAAGTAGATAGTCAATACATGATGTGTGTTTAATGAGTAAATGGATGGATGGATGACGGACAGACAGGAACGCACGTGTGCTCTATCCAAGCATGGGGTGTTGTACGTGCCCTAGCAAGCTATGGGGTTCCAGCCGCCTGGGAGCTCCATGGGAGGCCCACTGTGATGGGACTCCTAACAGATACTGATATGACCGAGGTCCCATTTGCCTGGGTCCAGGATGAGGGGCTGCTGTGGGTGTGTGTCTGCAGTGTTGCATTAAGGTCTGCGTGCTGGGATTTAAAAGAGGCCCTGCAGTCTGAGAGTATCATGAGGGGATCACCAGATGAGCTTAGGGCTCATCTCAAGATGTGGCAAAGGCCACTTCTGGACTCAAGGATGGGAGGCTAGGGGTTGGGGGCAGGACACAGTGGCATTGGACTTCCTGGGTAGGGTTTGGCCTGCTGCGGATACCAATCTTGGTTCTACCAGGAGCTGTGTAAAATCTTCTGATGGCCTCCCAATGCCTTGGAATAAAATCTAGCTCCTTCCACATATGTGTCAGGCTGACATGCTTTGGCCTGGCCTTTGGATCTGGCCTCAGTTTGGGGCACTGGCCCCTTCTCTCACTTGGCTCTGGGATGCTGGCCTTGTCTCTGCGCCCCAACATACCAAGCTCCAACCTGCCTGGCTGTTGCCTCTGCCTGGATGCTAGCCTCCAGCTCTTCTCTGAGACGGCCCCTTGCACCTCACCTCCCCAGAGGTGTCTCCTGGGCTCCTTATGTCTGAAGATACCTCCGCCCACTCGCCTACCCACCTGGACACTTTTTATCACCTGCTTTGTCTCCCGGCACAGCACTTATCACTCGCTGAAGTAACCAGGTGTACTCATTTATGTACTTGCTTATTGGCTGCCTCAGCTGCTAGAATGTGAGCCGTGAGCTTGTTTGCCTACTCCTGTATCTCCAGCAGCTTAGTACAATGTGCTCTGTACACAGTAGATGCTCAAATAACTTTTTGTGGAATAGAGCCGTTTTTCCTTCTGTCTTCATTTCTCTCCATCTCAACAGTTCATCTCATTCTCCATGACCTCAGAGAGGGAACTCCCGAAACATTTTCAAAAGTGAACTGTGACCATCATTGGAGAGAAGGAGATTGAATGAAGTCTGATGAAAATGGGAACAGGGCACATTGCAAAGCAGGGCTAGAGAGCATGTGGAGGTTAATATTCCCCAGGGCACTGGGTACCAGCCCCCATGTTTCCCTGACCTGCGCTCAACCCACAGCTCTCTGGGAGGTCTTGGGGAAACCAGCTCAAATCCCTTCTTGTGTAATGCTGTAAAGATACAGGAAAACAAATGATGTGGATAGTTACTTGGAGTTTATTACATAGGAATTTAATTTATACCAAAAAGATACTGTTCCTGCCCTCAAGGTCCTTGTGAAATGACAGGTGAAATGGGACCATGATGGAACATATCTCAGAAAGCTTGGGATGGAAAATACTGAGGACTTCACTGCTGCTAATCGTGTCATTCATTCTCTGCACCAAGAGTCTTCAACGGACGGTGATATCTTGTTTTTTTGCCAGTGTTCTTGGATAGTCTCATTTAGACATTGAATGAGACACACAGTGATGCTTGGTAATTTTTCATGACCAGATATATTAGGGAAGAAAACAGGAATCTCTCTGATTATCTCAAGTAGGAAGAGATTTGATAAAGATGTGCTTCTAAAACCACCGGAAAGGCTGGAGGCATGAAGGTCAGGGTAACGGCCTGGCTCTCAGGCATGCTTCTGGCTTTCAGAGTCGAGACCTTGCTAGAAACCACCAGCAATGACTCCATTTGCCCCCAGCACATAGCCGGGTATTCTGCAGGCCGCAGCAAGAGTTCCTATCTGCAGAGCCCGCACGTTTGCCCACTGCTGTCAGAGGAGCAATGATCAGGCTTCTGCCTTTTATATACTGGGCAGCATCCAAGAGGTTCCGGAAAATGTAGTTTCCAGGTTTCTAGCCCCTGTGAATCAGGGGAGAACATACAAGAGGGGGTAAAGGTGCTGTGGTGCCAGCAGACAGCATGGGGTCAAGAAAACCACAGAGAGTCCATCACAAACCAATGTGTGCTTCGTCCCAGAAATGCAGTTACCTCCAATCTTTAGGCTCACAGACTAAGTACCCATTAATTCCTCTGGTCTCGTAACTGTGGGAAACTGGTGCCAGGGAAACGAGCGTCAACCCCGCTGAAGCATCAAGGAGCTCAAGACCAGCACATGATTCCTCGTGTTAGATCAGATTCCCCAGCCTCAGCCTCACCCAGTATCCTCGGCCCCATCGAGCCATCCCTGCATGACTGGAGGAGAAATGGCAGTGGCCACAGAGAGAGGAGGAGCATGGATGAGAAAACAGGTCCACACAGAGACTGCAGGTACAAAGGGAACACAGCCAGTAGCTCTCTGCGGCAATTAGAGCGGTCCAAAGAAAGTGACTCTCAGGTGAAGCAGGCTTGAGGGCACCCTGTGAAGTTTCAGAGGCGTGATCTAGAGCTGTGCTGGTGAGCGTGTGCGTGGATACACGTGCACGTGCACGCGCTTTAAGTAAAATAACAAGCAGAGTGAAATAAAGGGAGCGCCTTAGCCCTGGCGGCCAAGCCCCATCCTTCAGCCCTCGAACAGATCTGTTCCTGGGGGTCGGTCTCTGTTGCTTGTTCACTCCTGGTTTAGGGTCTGCCTGCCTCCTGAGAACCTGGGACGTGGCTCTGATGGAAGTTGGGAAGGAATTTATGTTGCAGCCCGGTCCCTGCAGCACAGGGCTGGCTCCTGTAAGCACGAGGCCCTGACCTAACACAGGCGTCAGGGAGGCCTTGAACATCTTTCCATTCAAGTTCAGATTGGTTCAAACACGGGAGCTCCCTTTCCCTGTGCGGGGACTCACCCACAAGCATGAGTTTCTGCTTTGAGGTTGGAGGCTGGGCCAGGTGAGGTGCAGGGACGCTGCTGCCTCAACCGTGGGAGGGATTCCAGGGGGAAAGGCTGCAGCGGGGACAGGGCGAGCCCGGGAGCCTCCCCTGGGGGTCCAGGAGGGGTTTCCAGGATCAGTTCCACCGAGCAACCTTCTCTGGAGGAAAGTCATATTACTGCTGAGCACAGTGGTGGATGCAGGGCAGAGAGAGCCTCCGAGGTTGAGGGTCAAAGCCATGCCCCAGGTATGGGCCCCCCACTCTCCACCCCGCATGTGAATTTGACTGTCCGACCGGAAAGAGCCGAGGTTCCAGTATGAAGGCCTCAGGCAGGAGAATTCTCTCCTCCTTGGGGGAGGGTCAGCCTTTCATTCTATTCAGGTCTTCCATGGGCTGGGGGAGGCCTACCCACACCGGGGAGGGCAAGCTGCTTTACTCAGTGCACTGATTTAAATGTTAATCTCATCCCAAAGCACTTTCACAGACACATGCAGAATAATGTTTGACCAAATATCTGGGCACCCTGCGGCCCAGTCAAGTTGACCTGTAAGGTTAACCATAGCCGTGCTTAGGGCAGGAATTAGAGATGCCGAGGATTTTGTCTGGGTGGACACTGGGTTTCTCCTTTACTGAGCACCAGATCCTCAGCCCTCTCATCTGTAAGACCCATGAAATGCGAAACATTCTGCACTGCCGGCCAGACCTGGTGACTGACAGAGCAGGTGCTCAAGGATGAAAGGGAAGGGCTTCCTGGTTTCTTTTGTGTCCAGGTGGGTCAGGCCTGACCTCTATGTGGTCTGAGTTGGGGGTCACAGTACAGAGCATGAAGGCGGCAGCTCTGCAGACTCTGAGGAATGTCAGCTCTCAGGTCCGACAGCAAGCCACGGCCACCCCCGGCCCTGAGCCCCATCAGCCCCCAGACCGCTTAGCCCCAGCTGGTTCAGGACTTGCCTACCACCCCACTCCCATCTGCACCGCTTGCCCACAGCCAGTCGTGTAGCAGCTCTGGGAGCCAAGACGTTGTTGTAGCAGCCGGGCCTGGGCAGCACAGGGCAAGAACCGGGTTTGGGGGCCCAGCCTGACAGTCCGACTCAAGTAGGCAATTGCCTGAGTAATGTAGCAATAAACGAAACACACTCAAGGGCTTCTCCCTTCCTCCCTCCCTCCCTCTCTCCCTCTCTCTTTCTCTCCCTCCCTTCCTTCCCTCTTTCTCTCTTTCTTTCTTTTTCTTTCCAGCAAGGGGAAAAGATGTTTCTTTCAACCTCGACTGACAACAGAACTGGGTTTTCAATTGCTCCTTCAATTGTTGTAGCAGCCGGTTGGGAAATAAAACATCTTTCATTTAGGTAAATAAGCAAAAAAAAAAAAAGGCAGAAAATTAATAACCAGAAAGATACACTCATTTTATGATCCTATTTCTGAAACAAAACAAAGCGTGGGCTCTGTAAAAGGCAGGCTTGTGTGGTAGAGATGTGAGGGGGGGAGCTGGGAGCTGGGCCGGGCCAGGCGTGGCAGAGTCCAGGCTGATTGCTGGCCCCGGGGGAGTGGACCCCAACCTCATCCACTCCCCGTCCGGGTCTCTGCTCTCAGCCAGCCAGGGTGGGGCTCAAGTCTTTGAAGGCCTGGGGTGGGCCTCCCCCGCAGAGCCAGCCCTACGTACGTATCTCTGTGACCTAATCTCACCCCCAGGACTGTTTTCCTTGGAATGTGGTCCCTGTGAGGTCGCTCTTGCACAGAAGGCTCTTGAAGCTCTCCTCCGCCTGTATGTCCAGGCACCTCCACCCACGGCCTGTTTCTGGCACAGTTTCTCAGGCCCATCTCCTGCTCAGGACACATCACTGACATTCAGGACTGAGCAGCCATTGACGTGTATTAGCTCATTTAAACCTCATGACAACTCTGCCTGGTGGATGCTGGATTTGTTGTACCCATTTTACAGATGAGGACGATGAGGCACAAAGGGTGCCCAGAGTCCACAGGTAAAGGCAGAGCTGAACTCCAAACCCAAGCATCGGGCTCTGGCTAGAGGTGGCCAGCTACAGGGTCAGGGGCAGAGGCCCTGAGCAAATTTGAATAAAAAATTAATAAAAAAATTAAAATGAAGGAATCTCAAAGTAAAATTAAAACACTGAGTTATATTTGAGATGATTGCTTTAAAAAATCTTGACACCTTGAGTACACAGCATCCCTGTGCATGGCAACGGTGCCAGTCACGGGACAATAAAGGGGTTGACAGAGGTAACGTGACTGCCAGGGATGTGGTCCCGGGATGCCCCCGAGGTAGTAGTTACTCGATGATTGCCTTTGCTTCCAGGGCTGTCTGCATGCTTCCATCGTCCTCAGGAGGTAGCAGGGAAATTCCCAGCTTCCTGTAGCCGCTGCCGTTCCAGCCACCACCTGCACCCTCCACGCCCAGCTTGTCCTAAGCTGCAGTCAGGCAGGACCTACCTCGGTAACCGAGCACACCACCGCCCTTCCCTGCCCTCACACCTTTCCCGGTGTGGAACTCTCCCTCACCCCTTAACCACCTCCTCTTTCTCTCTTCCAGTGACCATCAGTGTATGATGAAATTCCACCCACCCTCAAGTCCTGCTGGAGTTCTAGCCCCTTCCTGACTCTGTCTGAGGGTGTCAGCCCCCGGTGATGTTTTTCTCTGGTGACTTGGCCTGTGATCTGGAGATGATCACTCTGCCGGGGTTGTCATCTCCTGGAGGTCAGGGAGCTCGTCTGGCACGTCCATGCTCCCTGCAGGGCTCAGCAAAGGGCCCCCCGACCCCGCACACAGGTGCTGACTGGCCGGTGGCCCTGGGATCAGTCCACTGGGAACTTGTCATTTGGCAGAAGTCCTCAGAATTGAGACCCTGTGCTCAGCCTTGGACGGGCGCTGTGGAGAGATGTAAATGGGGGATCCGTCCTCAGAGGGGAGGGTAAGATACTTGCTCCAGTACCTCCGATAGAGGTATTGGCTCCTCTGCATGGAAGCTGGGGTACATCGGGGCCTGTTCTCTGATGGCAGGATGCCAGGGTGGGCTATGTTGGGCATTCTGCGGGGAATGGGGGCTCCCACCTTCTTGACACTGACCACCTGGCACGCCTCCCTGGTCTGAGTGCCTGGGTGCTCGGCTTAGGGTCCTTCTTCACCACCTCAGGAGGCCTGGTGGGTGCCGTCTCCCCTGGAGCTGTCCCGGGAGCACCCCCTTCCCTTGCTCTCAGCTCACCGAGGTCCCGCCAGATTTTGGGGGTCCCCACAGTTTCCCACAAGAACCCCAAGTCCTGCATGTGGACCAGGCCATCCAGGAGACAGGAGGGCATGTGCACCAGGGGACAGCACACATGCCCCCTCTGAAGGAAGTACTGGGGGAGGGGTGTCCCAAATTCAAAAGGCTCCAGGCTCCAAGCACCAAAACCAATGAGTGAGATGGGCCATGTATGACAAGTGGTCTTGGTTTGTTCTCCTGACCTTTTTCTTAACGAAATTTTAAAATTTTGCCTAATTTTTGATTTACGGGAAAGTTGCAAAGATAATACAGAATGTTCCCATGCTCTTCACCTAGCTTCCCCTTAACATTAGCGACTTACATTCCCCGGGTACATTGGTCAGAGCAAAGGCACCAAGGTTGGTCTCTTACTATTACTGAACCTCAGATTTTATTTGGATTTCACCAGTTCCCCCATTAACACCCTTTTTTCTGACCCAGGACCCAGTCCAGGATTCTACATTGAATTTAGGCATTGTGTCTCCTTTCCTCACCTCTGGTCTGTGACAGCGTCTTGTGTTTCTTGTGACTTTCTCTCGGTGAGTGCTGGCCAGGGATGCAGAATGTTCTCCCCACTTTCGGTAGAAACAGGAGGTAGACTCAGAAAAATCCTGTTTTTTTTTTCCCCCCAAATATAGTATATTTTCATGTGGAATTTCCTAATTTTTTTTTCATTTAAAAAATTTTTTATTGAAGTATAGTTGATTTACAAGGTTGTGTTAATTGCCTCTGGACTGCAAAGTGACTCAAGTTATACATATATATATTCTCTTTCAGATTCTTTTCCATTATGGTTTGTCACAGGATATTGAATATAGTTCCGTGTGCTCTACAGTAGGACCTTATTGTTTGAACTTCCTAATTTTTTAATGTTACTAGTTTATAAATGCTGGTTACTACTAGTCAGCACCTCCAACTCTAGGAGGTAGGATTAGCATCAAGTCTATGGGAATGCTGCCTTCTGAGCCTGTGCACAGGTGTCAGGGAAGGCTCTGGAACGAAACCTAATTTAGCACAGGGAACTCTACTCAATGCTCTGTGGTCACCTAAATGGGACGGAAATCTAAAAAAGAGGGGATAGCTGTATACACGTAACTGATTCACTTTGCTGTACAGCAGAAACTAACACAATGTTGCAAAGCAACTACACTCCAATAAAAATTAAAAAAAAAAAAAAGGAAAAACAACCCAGGTACAAGTCAAAGCAGATACATCTGCAAGCCCTACTCAGCCATGTGGCTCTGGCCCATGTGGTTCAAAGATGAAGGGTCTTCCCTGGCGGCCCAGAACCATGGATTTGGAAAGAGCAACCTTTTAGTTTTTGTGTAGCTCCCTCTCACTCTTTGCTACTGCTTAATGCTGAATCCCATCCTTTGATCTGTGCTGGCCCAGGGCTCGGAAACAAGTCAGCAAAGCCATGTCAGTGTTGCAAACAGGGTGCAGCGCCATTTTCCTGTGGTGTTCCAGGCTTTATCTGACCCCGGTGACCTTGATCAGGAAACCTTGTGCTGAGATGCTTTTCCTCAGATGTGGGTTGAGCAGGTGAGTGTCTTCTGGGTTTATAATGAACTTCAGTCCCTCAGGGCTAGAGTCTGTTTGGAAAACAATCCTGTCCAGGACTGGCCCAAGAGAGACTTACTCTTAGAAAATACCAGTGGATGTGTTTCTGAGCAGTCAGTCTGCTAGACTGTCTGCCCTCCCCGGCCACAGCTGGAGTCCAGATTCCTCCAGTACCAGCCACTGCCGGCCCCTGTAAACAGGGCATTAGGTACGGTGCTTGGCAGATCTCCACTCCAGCCACTGCCATCCTCTCCTCTTTACAGATGAAGCCTAGGGAGAGTTAGTCACTGCGTCAAGATCAGGTAGCTGCTTAGCCTCAGACCTGAGGTTTGCCCCCAGCCCACTAGGTTAGGATCCAGACCCATCACCTCTGCGCAGTGCCCGAGATCCTGGCTGTTGTAATGGGAGAATGGCAAGTCTGCTTAGGGGAACGTGTGTGAGGTCTGGAAGGAGGTGGCGTTTGGATGAACATCTGGGGAAGGGTTAACAGGATTTGTAGGTGATTTCCCAGGATGTACCCAGGTTTAATTGTGTGAGACCCATCCCACAGAGGGGTATATATATATAGAGCTCGGGAGCTTAGATTCCCACTTCTGGGGTCACTGGTACCAGCCAAAGTTCAGAGAAAACAGCAAGACTCAACGTTTCTGCAAAACACCAGCTACTAAAAGACCCCTCTATTGGTAGATTTCCCTGCTCCCCACTGCAGCTTCTTGGGGCGAATGCTGGGGAGAGAAGAATTTTTTGTGTTTGTAGACTTGTCACACGACACATCCCAGCGGGGCTCTGGGGCTGTTTGAAAACCCTCAGCTGCGTCTGAGGAGGAAGACGAGCCCTGCATGATCTGGTCGGAAGCCTGAAGGTAGTGTTTTGTGGGTCATTCAGAGCTCCGCACGGCCCGGAGATAGTTTTCAGTGGGAGCCACATTTCCAGGCCTCACGGCATGCTGCAGCAATGTTACAATTGTTTTCCCCCTTATCTACATAAACAACATAACTTCGTCAGAAAATTGAAAATCTGCACTTTGTCCCATCAGCTAAAATGGGCTGTCAGATAAGCCTCTTTTTTTTCCCTCTCTTGCATCCGATGAATGATGTAAATGGTTTTTGGCTTTGGAGTTTTTTTGCCAGGCACTAGAGTAAATGATCAGAGTAGTAACATCTTTAACCTTATCTATCATACTGAAACATTTTTTCTGCCTCCAATAAAACATGTCAGAGTCGATTAAGGACATTTTTCAATGAGGTATAATTCACAGATTTTAGTAGCGAATCCAAGAGCACTGAAGTATTAAAGAGGCTGTGAATAGTTAATTACGGATATGTTACCATCCTACCTTTTGCCTGAATTCCCTGAACGCTTTGGAGCTCTGCTCTGAAAATGCGCGGGGTCGGAGGAACAGCAGGTACGATGGCCGGGGCTGTGTCACATCGTATCTGGTGACAGGGCTGTGAAAGATACAGCGGCTCAGTACGTTTGGCGGTGCTTATCTGGTACATGAGTGCACATTACTTCCCAAAGACCGGGATCACTTTGGACAGTATCATTAAATGTCACGTCATTACCTGTTATGGAGCAGTGCTTTAGCTTCAAGGGCCTCTTGGGACACGTGCAACAGTCAGAAGAATGATGGGCAAAGATGGAGCCGGCATTAAATTTTCAATGGAAGCAGTATTGGCTTTGACTTTTCAGAAGCCTTATCTGTTAGATGGTGTTTGTCACTGGGCCGCGGAGCTGTGGATGTTCGTCAGTTGAAAGTTGCAGGCAGTTGAACGATATGGACAGGTGAAGGCTCCGTGGGGACCGGGCCGGCTCGCGGAGAGCTGGAGGGGGTAAATTGAAGGTTTATTTATCCCATTCGCTGTCAAGGTCAGCTTGCTAGAGAGCTGTCCTATGGATGCTTACAAATGCCAAAATCCTGGCAAATTGTCGGAAAGAGCCTCCAAATCACTGACCTTTGTACAGCTCCCATCAACGTGCCTGTGTCTCTGAGCGGGGTCCTTAGAGGGAGTTAAATGGTTGGTAAAATGAGGCTTATGCTGTTGCTGTAATGTCAGCCGAGCTGCTATGTATTTTTTATTTTTGTGTTTTCAGCAACAAGGATGAAGTTAAAGGTATGAGTGATGAAAGAGGGATGTGAGGGGCTGTGCACAATAATTATACTGGTGTGGGTTTTGGCAAATGAGCCGGTCTGGATTTCTGCAGTTGAGGGTGTTTCGAGCTTCAAGTCAGAGGCAGGTATGTCAGGGTCTCCATTGTTCTGTCCTTGTTGGAACGGGGAATTTCCACGTTCCTTTGTCCTTTTCCCCACCCACGGCCCCTGATGTAGGGTCTCATGGCTGTTCTGAGTGATGGGCTCTCTCGCCATGGACCTCTGGTCTGACTTTGCCAGGACAGCTAATTTAAGGAGCCAGGACAGAGCCAATCATGTTGCCTTCCTTTGGTTGAGGGTGGGAATTTACTAAGCAACGTCGCAGTGATACAGACACCAAACATCGAGATAATTGCCCGGCCATTGAGGAAGAGCCACACCACAAAATATTGTGTATCCATTAAAAAGAAGGCACTAGGCAAATACCTGTTGAATTGAAGCGCTATCCATGGATCCTAAGAGAGATGAGTGCGCGAATCCTATGATCAGATTTACAAAAGAATAAAACCACCTTCCACCCAGGGGTGCCAGATAAAATACAGGATGCTTAATATATTTCAATTTCAGACAAATGGGAAATAATTAAAACATAGTTAAAAATTATTTGTTGTTTATTTGAAGTTCAAATTTAACTGGAAGTCCTGTGATTTCATTTGCTGAATCTGGCAACGGTCTCTTTCCGCCACCCCCCGCCCACCGGTTATGACTTATGTCTGTCTGTACATGATACGTGTGTGTATTTATATGTATGTGTAAGCATGTGTATTTATATGTAGTTACATAGGCATGGAGTAAATAAAGAAGCACACATTCTAGATAATTAACAAGGGTTTTCTGGAAAGGGCTGCATAGGGGTTGATAGGAGAGTGTGTGGTGGAGGAAGCAGGTGAAGAGAGGAAACAGAGGGTGAGGGGAAAAAGGAAAAGCCCACAGGTGTTGGGTCACGCCTTCACCTGTTCACTCTACAAACGGTTGTCCAGACTTTCTGTGTCAGGGCCTGGGCTGGACACCTGGGATTCCGAGAGGATGTGGCCAGGGGCTCCCCTTCTGGTGGGGAAGGCAGACAGGGAACAGGCATGCGTTGTCTGGGTGAGGGCTGCCATGCGAGGGCTGCACAGCTCACGGGAGGGGTCTCTGCTCTGCTCGGGGCTGGATGGTCAGCAATTCCTCTTCTGTAGTTCGTTTGGAATAAAAAATAAAACCCTGCCTCTTATGGGGCCTGCTTTCACTCTCTGGGAGTAGCTTCTGGTCTCATCTTTCTCCTTAGCCCCCATGAGCTCAGGCGGGATCCAGATGGCCTCCCAGTGCATGTTTGGGGACCTGGGAGGGGTGAGAGGGAGCCGCCATTGGGGGGTGCTGCGTTCCATCTCTGTTCAAGGTACACGGCCGTCGCTGCGGGGACCGTGCATCCACTCTTCACAAGACCATTCAAAACCCTCTTCTTATTTCCAAATTCAATTAAAGAGCTGTTAATATGTCCCAGGTTTGTTGTAATGAGCCCATAACGGAAACTGACATTATTATCATTTCAAACAAAACAAAAACGCTTCATCTTCTGTTTCCTCAGGGAAACCCCCAACTTCCCGAGCCCGGCCCCTAGCTGGCCGGGATGCTGGGAGGCGCGTCTGAGTTTTTCCTCTGCAAATACGAAGGGTTCTGCGGAGGGTCCTCTCTTCCTGCTCCACGCTACTCCCTTTGGTCAAACAAGACTTGGATAATCATGGTTCTGGAATGTTCTGTCTATGGCCGACGTTTGAATTCCTTTTAGGGGAGGAGCAATTGCACAGAGACTGGTGAACAGGAATTTTCTGTGTCCTTGTGTGGCCCAGAACTCTGATGTTCTGTGGCCTGGAGTATCAGCTTCTCTTGATGCAAACTTTTCGAGGCGCCGTCATCCATTCTCTGGAGAAGGAAGAAACCTGCTACCCAGCCAGGTAGCAATGTAGAAAGAGAAGGAGCATGGAGTGATGGTGGTGAGAGGGGATCAGGAGAGAGGGCAGAGAGGGTGACCTGGGGATCCCTAACCTTCAGCCAGGGTGGGGTGTGTCCAGATGGGCTCACCCATCAGACCCAAGAACTCACTGGATTTTGTGGACGGAGCACTGCAGGAGAGGCCGCAATGTGAATAGTAGTGGGTCTAAACCGAGGGCAGGGGATGGCGCAGTACCTGAGGGAGGTGCACGTTGACCTTGCTTAATTTTCTGACAACCCACAGACATCGGTGGTGACAGCCTCAGTATTTTCAGCTTAGGACAGTAGGTCACTGAGAGAGGTCATATCATTTGCCAAACCTTGAGAAAAAGCTAGTGAGTGGTTGAACTTGAGCTCGAAGATCTTGTGTTGAAAATTTTCTCCAGGCGGCTGAGAGATGTGAGGATTTGCAGAGTATTCACCCAGCAGGTGTCCCTGGGAGCTGTGAGCTCCTCCGCAGGTGACCCCGGGCCTCCTCTTCATGCATAAGCTACCCCCTTTCCTGGCCTCTTGGGTCCTCGGCAGCTTCAACACGTACTGTGGCTTCCCTTGTATGTCCTTCTCTGTATCCTGAACATCTTCCCTTCTGAAAGGGCATCGTGTTCCAGAGTCTCGCCTGGAAGCTCTCACACGCCCTGGAGCCCCTTGGCGCTCACCCTGATTTGGGCTGCGTGTCAGTGCTGATGAGGCTGCGAGTCTGAGCGCGGCCACGCTGAGAGCTATAGCACTTCCCACGTGCCCCGGGGTCCATGCAGCGGCTGCGCAGTACGTCTTGGCCCGGGCCCTGAAGCCAGTGCACAGCCTCTTTCTAAAGCCTGTTTTCCAAAAGGATCTGGTGCTTGGAGGCCTGGCTGCAAGACCCCATCAGCAATGTCTGGGCAGGGCATTCTGCTGCCTTGTAATGGAGTGAGTGCAAATTTCCTCATTTCTTCCATAAACTGCCCAGCCCCAGGGGCTCAGCAGCTCCCACCATGTAGGTCTGGAGGCCTCCATTGCCCTGACCATCACAAAGTGGAGAGTGACCCGTGCGCTCTGCATGGAGCCCATCGGCTTTGCCCTGGCTCACTCCCAGCTGCCTGAGCTACGTTTCTCATGCTGCTTTACAAACTCCTAGAAAGGGTGGACAGCCACAGATTGGTGATCTGTGATCCGTGCCCAGATGACAAAGAGGTCAAAATGTGCCTTTCCCCCGCTCACTCCTAAAGGTAGTTCTTTACCTATTAGCAGACATTGTCCCAGCCTCTGAATATAGTGGAAAAAGCAGACAAGATGCCTGCATTCATGGAGGTTATCGGCTTTGGGGGAGCAGATGATCAATGAATAAACAAATAAGATAACTTCAGACTTACTGTGGAGAAAAATACCTCGGTGAATATGGTGGTCAGCTCTATTTAGGCCTCGAGATCTGAAAGTCCAAGGGAGGCAACCAAGGGAACGCAAAAGAACATCCCTGACTCTGGCAAAGTCATGAGCAAAGGTCCTGGGGTGAGAGAAGCTAGCGTGAAGGAAGCTTAGGCAACACAGAGGCAGGTGGTTGGAGATGAGTCGGGCAGGCAGGCAGAACTGGGTTGTGTAGGTCTTGTCCCTGGAGCTATGGTCGAGTCGTATTTTCATCCCCAGCCGCTCTCAGAAGCCCAAAGAGTGTGTGTACATTCCTGTGGTCCCTGCAACTCTGCTGTGCTGCTCCCTTCCTGGGAAGATCTTCTCTCCTCTGCCTACTGAAATCTTACTCATCTGAGATGCCCCCTTGCCCCCAGAGGACCCATTTCTCTCTCCTCTGGGTCCCCATTGAACGCTGCACCCTGTTTGCAACACTGACATGGTCCTGGACAGGATTGTTTTCCAAACAGACTCTAGCCCTGAGGGACTGAAGTTCATTATAAACCCAGAAGACACTCACCTGCTCAACCCACATCTGAGGAAAAGCATCTCAGCACAAGGTTTCCTGATCAAGGTCACCGGGGTCAGATAAAGCCTGGAACACCACAGGAAAATGGCGCTGCACCCTGTTTGCAACACTGACATGGCTTTGCTGACTTGTTTCCGAGCCCTGGGCCAGGTCGTGTTCATCTGTGTGCCCCACGGTACCTGGAGCATGGCACGCCAGCACGTGCCTCGTTCAGAAATGAGTCTCTGCCCTGGGAGATGAGGCCAGAGCTAGGCTTCCCATGTCGCCTCGCTTTGGACGAGCCCTAAGGCTAGGGACCCGCGGGACCAGTTAGGCGTCTGTGCCAGTTATTTTTAGCTTTGAGTGAGCTGCTGCGTAAGTGATGGCTCAGATGGGCGAGCAAAGGGAGAAGGCTGTGGACATTGGCAACATCCCAGGTTGTGGGCACAGCATCTTTGAGGACCTCTCGGCAGGGCTGCAGAAACCAGAGCTGTCGTTAGAACAGCCGATGGTGAGGTGCGTCTTTCTCACCATGGGCGATAAAAATTCATTAGTCCTTGAGCAGGAATTGCTAGTGGGGGCAGCTTCTTTCTTTTTTTTTTATGTATACATATATCCCCATATCCCCTCCCTCTTATGTCTCCCTCCCAACCTCCCTATCTCACCCCTCTAGGTGGTCACAAAGCACCAAGCTGTTCTCCCTGTGCTATGCGGCTGCTTCCCACTAGCTATCTATTTTACATTTGGTAGTGTATATATGTCCATGCCACTCTCTCACTTCGTCCCAGCTTACCCTTCCCCCTCCCCATGTCCTTAAGTCCATTCTCTACATCTGCGTCTTTATTCCTGACAGGACTAAAGAGGCAGCTTCTTGTAGGTTAATGCATGCCGTGTGGAGCCCTCTGTCCCTGCTGACAGGCCCCAGACCCCTGAGCAGGCCCCTGGCCTGAAGTGGGGTTTCTGCAGGGTGGGGTTTCTGTTTGACTGATTGATGGCTGGCCTGGGCCATCTAGCTGGGAGACATCCCACAGAGCGGCTGCATGGTGTATTGTTTCCGTGAGAGCCACTTCCAATTACCTGGTACCCTTCATGAAACAAGGTCTGCCTGGGACCCTTCCTGTGTGACCCCCTCCCCACCCCAATGCCCTTGCTTTGGACAAGCTCAGCTCCAGCCCATGGCCAGGTTGCACATGGGTTCACCAGGAGGTATTTATTCTGCCAGAGCCCCCTGAGCACGTGGCCTGCTTTGACTGCCTGGGCCTAATGAGAACGGGGAAGCAGCACACTCAGCCCCCCTGAAGTCTGAGAGCCTTACATCCTC
Source organism: Physeter macrocephalus (assembly GCF_002837175.3). Classification (NCBI taxonomy): domain Eukaryota; kingdom Metazoa; phylum Chordata; class Mammalia; order Artiodactyla; family Physeteridae; genus Physeter; species Physeter macrocephalus. Next base: position 15,679,565 of record NC_041230.1, read on the forward strand.
CTGGTACCCATGCTGCCTCTGCTTGGTTCCAAGGTCAGCCTTCTCCTCTGCACACCCCCACCCACTGGCTCAATGTCCTCTGGGCAGGATGCATGGACCAGGATGTTCTTTACTGCACATAGGTCTTTTCTCCCTCAAGAGACAAGAGGCAAGAGACAAGAGACAAGGAGATCTTTCTTCTCCTCGGGTGGCCTCCATCTCCTGCTCCCAACTTTGGTGGCAGGTGCAGTGAAATCCAATGACAGAGCACACATTATGGTTGTAACTATATGCCCTTAACTCATATTGGACCAACAGCTAACAGACTGTCCTTACTCGTGATGGGTGCCAATCAGCCCATGGTCAGGGGCAGGGAGGTGGTACTTGTCTCAGCTCCAGGGTGTGGGAAGGTCACGCACGTCCTCTCTCTGCCCCAGCAACCGACTTCTCGTGATGGCCGACAATCAGGACCAGGGTGCAGCGTGCTCCAGCCAGCTCTGAAACCCCAAGCCCAGCAGAAAACCTGGCACTGAGTCATTGCTGAAACACATGGTCCCGTGGCCTTTGAGAGGAGATTTTCTCCATCAGTAGCTGACTTTTCTTAAGGAGGCGAAACCGTGACCTTGACCTTGCGGCAGCGCCGTTGTCACCAGAGCTGCAAGGCCATGCTCGGGGCCGCCTACCTATGCCACACAAAGTTGCAAAAAGTCCCAGGAATATTTACAGTTGGTCTTTCAACAGCAGTGGATATGAATCAAAGGGCCATACCTCACATCATTAGTCCATAAATATGCAGTTTAGTTTTATTTGTCAAATAAAATAAGCTGAGATTGAACTGCCTGGTTGAAAGACACAGACATACTTACACCCATCTCCTTGCCCTGCCTCCTTGTCTATGCTTGTGTCTGCAGCCCTTCAGGAATGTTCTTTTCCCAGGTATGACTTCTCCTCCCTCCCTTGCTAGCTTTCCTGGGAAGAAGCATTCAGGCAGGTTTCCTTCCCCTCCCTCTTGAGGAAGCCAGCCGAATGCCCAACTGCCATTGAGGCCATTGGGTCGTGTTCCCCAGGGAAGGCACAGCTGGAACCCCCTCCCCTCTTCCCTAGTTAAGGGAGCCTTATTTTCATTCTATGAGAGGCACGGAGCCTGGGCTGGGCTGAGAGTCAGCTCTTCTGGGCGAGGGGGACAGTGCTGTGCTCCCCCGCGGGAACAGAGCGGGAGAGGGTCGTGGCTCGCCAGCTGGGAGGTCAAGCCGTCCCTCCCAGTCCAGACGGGTCTGTGTAAGCTGGTTAGAGCCTGGAATGCGAGCAGGAAGGCAGGAATATATTTCCCTAGGGATGTGGGACTTCAGATTGGGGGTGGGGGAGTGTGCCAGCCCGGTGTGCCCTGTTTCCGTCTGGCGCTGGGTACGAGACCCCTGGGGATGCCGGTGTACACTGGGTGTTGCCAGTGGAGAGGGGCCCCTTGTCCAGAGCTGGGTGTCACCATGGAGTGAGGAGGGTGGGTGGGTGAGGCCCGGAGCTCCCGATTAATAGGTGTGGCTGGGTGACAGCCCTGCTTCTCCATGGCACTGCGTGTACATCATGAGTCTCTGAAGAGAAGACCTGAACTTTATCTGACTTGGGTACTGCTCAGCTAGAGCCAAACACGTTCCGATCTGAACTTGAACAGTTGTTGGTAATTTTTAAAGCAGAAATATTAAAGACATCTTATCCTGTCAACATACAGTATCGCCAAGACTCAGTATATGAAGTCTGAACTTTATCTCAGAATGTCAGTGTTTTTGGCAGAAAAGGACTTTGACTTTCAAATCAGTGTTTGCTTTGTAGGCTCAGAGGCTGAGCTCTACCAGGGAGCTCCATCAAGGGTGAGGGATGGCAAAGGGGGACCCAGCGACTGTAATGTTCACCAGCCCCAGTTCCAGGGGCTGCTGGGTCACGTGTTGGAGTTGCTAAGTTTGCTTGTGCTTTTCCTTAGGTACCGTGTTTGCTTCTCCTTGTGTTCTTATGGCGACTATGGTAAAATAGTCACATCTAGATTTTAGGGGGGTGCCCACCGGCATCCTCTAACGTGCAGGACCCCAATACATAAATAAACCGTCATTTTCAGACTTTTTCTCATTGTGCCTCTTCAAGATATGTATGTTCATAGATGCCGCATTTGCTTAAACTAACCTGTGCTACATTTTTAAGAAGGAAGATGGTCATGCAATGAAATTGTACTTTTCCATTGTAATGCTCTGTCTTACAGGTACTTCAGATGCATAAGGCTTTTGCACTACAAGTTGATACAAGTGATAAATTGAACTGAGAATTCAGTCTTCTCAGGGATCCAGAAGCAAAATGGAATTGAGAAAATTATAAGAAGTGGAAAAAGGACCAAGGCTGTACCGGTCTGGCTTTGCCGATCAGTTAGCTGTGGCCTTAGCACGTGAGGTGTGTGGAATTGTTAAACGGCGATGGGAGGCGTTGGTTTGAATGGGGTTTGATAAGAGCAGACCAGTTTTGACATGCTTTGTCGGGATGGTTTTGGGACATGGGAGGGGCTGGCTTTTCTACTGCATGTCTCCCATGAAATCCTACCCTTTTGGCATCCTTGTGAGTTTTATCTTTTCAAGTGATGGTCATTTTCTTGGTGCCAAGATACTGTTTTTGTGCTCAAGCACTTGTCAGAAATTGTGACATAAGACAGAAACTTACACTACTTGCCATGAACAAAAAAGAATGTGTCTTGTTAGCGGCACAGGCAGGATACACAGCCCGGGCTGGCAGCTCTTACTGCTTTTGCTGAGGAGAGGAAAATATCTAGTTCCATGATGCTCTATCCTTGAAGAAACGGGCAGGGTTTAAACTGAAGCACCAGAACGATGGGTTTCTGATGGCCCAGTCCTGCCGACCCCCTGCGTTGCGTTATTGGGGAGTGACTCTCGGGGTGAAATGAACAGCCCAGAGTACTTTGCTGTGCCAGGTGTCTGATGCAGGGCCAAGAGTCTCCCCCAGATGCATTCCTGGTGTAGCCCACTCAGTGAAGCCACTTTCAAGGCCAGGTCAACCCGGTGAGTTCCTTCTTCTGGGCTGAAACAGGCATTCATGGAATGCTGCTGTCATTGTCAGGCTCACAAACTGGTTGAAATAAAACGATCTGGCGTTCATTACATTGTTTCTTGTGGTATGCGGGCCTCCCTCTGCCGTGGCCTCTCCCGTTGCGGAACACAGGCTCCGGACGCGCAGGGTCAGCGGCCATGGCTCACGGGCCCAGCCGCTCCGCGGCATGTGGGATCCTCCCAGACCGGGGCGCGAACCCGGTTCCCCTGCATCGGCAGGCGGACGCGCAACCACTGCGCCACCAGGGAAGCCCAATTACATTGTTTCTTGTAGACCTAAGAATGAGGGAAAGAGCCCCAGCTATTTCAAGGACTTGGGTTCACTCCCTCTCTGGCAATTGTGAGCAGCCGTGCAGAGCCTGAAGCTCCCTCCAGAAATGGAGGAAGATGGATTTAACAAGTACGCGAAGAGCCCACTCTGTGCAACACCTTCATCCACTTTAAGGTAAAGCCCCTCTTCACATGGGGAGACCGGGCGAGGTCGGATTGTGCTGGCCCTAGCGTATTCCCCCATGTTCTGCAGAGTCAGTTACTGATGTGCCAATCAGACGTGGGTCATTTAGAAAAGATACCAGACGAAAATATGGGGCCTCCAATCTTTGGCACCTTTGCTCTCCATCCTCCCACGCTCTTTCTCAGTTTCTGTTAACCTGCGGTATTTCCAGAAGGACCGCGCAGTTATTGTCTCTTGATAATTCTGGGAGTCCCTTGAGAGCAGGACAGCATCTTATGTTTGCATCGCCAGCTAACAGCCAGAGTGTCTGGCACTAAAAGTTGATCCATAGATGTTGATTGACTATTTGACCCACATTTAATTGCCTCTCCCATAAGACTGTGCAAAGGTATGATAGGAAATGTTGTGAGTGTCAAGTTTTAAGAACACAAAGTGCAGTCTTCATGAGAACATAAGCGCTTTTTTCGGATTTCTGAACAAGCTTCCCACGATGACTGCACTAATGCAGTCATGATGCCTTAATCCAGAATTTGAATTCACTGCCCATCTGCTCTGGGAAGTCCTCTCTGTGTCCCGCAGGGCAGACAGGTACCCACAGTACATACCAGCCACGGGGCATCATCGCCAGGAAGGAGACTGCGAGGGCAGGTCTGAAAAGACGGGTGTGGACCATGGAGGCAACAGTCAAAAGTTGGGGCAGCTTGTGTCTGTGGCAGAGACACGGAAGGGGATGCTTCATTTTGGAAAGATGCGTGACGTGAGGTCGAGGAAAGAAGAGTGAGAAGGAAAACCTATTTGATGACTGAATTCCAGGATGACAGCCCCAGTCTTCAATGACAGGGACAGCCAAGGCTGTGGACTTATGCTCAGCAGTCAATTAAAGTAGGAGGGAAGCTTCAAAGGAAAGGCATTCCAATAAAAATTTAACAAGCTCGGGGCTGCCTTTGAGGATGTGTGTGCGATCACAACAGAACAGATTTTTTTTTTTTTTTTTGCTGAGCTAAATTCTTGCAGTTCTTGGTGGATAACTGTTTGGAGATGGGAACGTTTTTTCCCTAAAGGTTAAGTCTGGAGGCGTAGAGAGTGACTCTCAGATGAATCAGGAGGGGTGGTATGGAGGGAGATGCCAGGAGGAAGGCCCTTGGTAGGGAGGCTGCAGCTGGTTGGGGGGTTGAGAAACATACCCCATGTCCCCCTTCTCTGTGACAGACGATGTCATCACGGACACACAACTTAGGAAAGAGAGCGTTAGGAACCTCTCGACAGCCAAGCACTGTCATGTCTCAGTGAAACTTAGCAGGCTTTTGTTGAAGAACATAATAACCAAAGCAAACAAATCAAATAACAACAACAGCAATAAGAATTATACCAGAAGAATGATCAGCGCCCTGATCAGAATTCCCAGAGCACATCTGCTGATGCGATGAACAATGCAGTGCCGTTTCAGTCATCCCATTTTGTTCCAGAGACAGATCAAAAAGAAAAAAACAATCACGAACTGCCTATCCCCCAATAACGCAAACACAACTGCAAATAAACATATCCGTGTCTCCACACAATGTGCCATTATGCAGAATCCATACTCTCAGCGATCCTTCAGTTATCAAGGAAGTGTCCTTTGGAGCCTGAGAGATGACGCCATTAATTCAGTCTTAGGGTTTGGGGTAAAGTTTGACGGTCGGTGAATAAAAAGTTGAGGCTAATTAAGCGGCATTCACTGGGGATTTGGAAAAGAAGAGGCTTCTTGCGGGAAGGTAATTATATCTTCATTGACCCTTGCGTGGTCCCCCCACCCCGGTGTCGGGGGCGCTCTGCTGGGCGGTGTGACATCTCCTTTCGAGATGAGCTTGCCGTCACCTTGCCAAGGCCCCCTCTCCCCGGATGCATTTTCTAATCAGTTCACATGATTGAGCTTGCAGCAAGTGATGTTTTACTTAACTCCTTTCCGACGGTAGGGTGTGAGGCTTGGAGGGCCTCTCGTCAAAACTTTGGAGGGCTCTGTCAGTTTGAAAAGAACATGACCTTTACATTGTATCAGTATGTTTGCTGGTGCATAAGGGAAAGGAAAAGGTTCGTCCTGATGGAAAACCACTCAGAGAGAGACCAAGGAGTAATTCAGAGGGAACCGGCTAGGGAAGTTAATTTGTTTATACATAATTTGCTAAGTGGGGCGAGAATGGGGTCCAGGCACCTGCCGGCTAGGAAGGGCTGACAGTCGGGTCTGGGGAAATTTAGCCCGTTTCAGGGTATTTTTCTTTCCCTTGCCTCTCCTGTCTGAGTCACAGATGTTGCTATGCTGTTTGTAGAAGAGGGAAATCAGTATCCTCCTGTTACTGAAATTGAGGGACAGATCTCAGAAAGAATTTTCTTCTCTACAACTGTCAGCTCTGGAGTTGAATTATTAACTCTTCCAGAAGGATTAGTGAGGGCCGTCCTGATACTGTGTGACGGAGGCAGGAAGCGGAGGGCTGGTCTTGCAGAAGTGCATTAAACACTGCTTTTTAAAGATCAAGGCGTATATTCTGATTTTATTTTGAAAGTTTTATTAGAATAGAAGGAATTTAGGAAGTCCATCTGTTTTATACACACACACACACATACACATACTTCTTGTGTATTGTGTATGGTTTTCCCTGTGTGTGGAATTTTCTTTTTTGAAGCAGTTTGGCTTTGAGGTTAGAAAACCTTTAACCATGACCCTTTGCATTAGGGTTTGTTACTGCTCGACTCTTTTTTTTCCCGTTAAAATCTCTTGATTTATAATTCAGGAAATAAAAAGGTTAAGGTAATGGACATTTCTTGGTTGAAGGAGGTGACCAAAAGTAGCAATTTGAGCTTGAAGCAGACATATATTTATTGTAAATTTTAAAATTTTGTAACCTTTCAGAATCAAGCAAGCTGCCCACATTGCTGTTCCTCTCCAGTGAGGGAAGGGAGAAACAGATAACCCCGTGGAGGGGAGTGAGTGCAAACGGAGCTGGCTTCGCTCTGACACTGGGATAGAGCACCTTTTTTTTCTTGTGGATGGTTAGGTTTTTCCCGGATATTAATAATTTTGCAGAAAAAGGGTAGCTCCCTCAAAAGGCACTCACACGAGGAGCAATGTGCATGGTGGTCTGTGTCTTTCTATAAACATGCCGTGACTTGACAAGGTACTTGCTCTTTGCAGAAGAAAAGAGAGGGGAGCAGGTTCCCTTTCCGAGCCCGTTTATCCTCATGCTGTGAAGCACCAGCATTTGTCAGCTTAGGTGAAGTCCCCATGCCTGACCATAGCACTGTTGCCGTGAGGTATTGACTGAGTCTGGGTTACTAATGCAAAGTGCAGAATGAGAATTGAAACACACTTGATGGAATTGAAACACACTTGATGGCATTAAAACATTAGTATTGGCTTTCAGCTCTTGGTTCTCTGGCTCCTGCAATAAATGCTGGGTATCTTAAAAATAAAAGCCAACAAACCAACAGAAAACAGCCACACGCCTTTGCTAGACAGAGGAGGCTCAAAACCTCTCCATGAGATCTGCGACTTGATTTTCTCCGGTGTGGAGTAGGCCACTGTTTCATCTCTAACTTTGACGTATACTCTTCATTTATTTTAAGGAGAATGCTTTCATTTTCACCACGGGGTACATGAAAATGCTGTGGCATCTTAGATAAATGAAATAATCCTGGTTACCACATTAAGCCATATATAGGGAATCTTAAAAAGAAAGCGCCGTAAAAAAAAGAACACTTATACCCTTACTCTCATCTCAATGTTTATAGGCATGAAGCACCATGGGATTTGGTGTCTGTCTCTTCCAAGGCAGTCCAGGGGGAATTTAATATGAAATAGCCTCCTTTGGTACATGGATCTGGGTGTGGTCCCTTGGAACCCTGTCCTCTATCAGTTAGGTTTAACATTCATCAAAATGGAAGGAACCAACAGGCGTGGCGGTTCCTCTCTGCCACTGGAGGATGTTTACGTCCAGTCCATATTTAATCCCAGATCTTGTGACTCTGATTAACCGTGAAGAGCAGTCCCTTTATGCCCCAATTAATCCAGGTACAGTTCTTTAGTTATATTTCCTCAAGGCTTTGGGAAATTTGAGTCTGGGTTACCACCCTGATGCTCACCAGTGGGTGGCCTGATTGGGTGGACGAAGCCAAATGGCCGAAAGGGCCACGTCCTGGTTCCAGACATTCACTTATGCTCAGGCAATTACCAAAGATCCCAGCTGAAAGCAAAGAAAGCCATACTCATATTTTCTAAGCCATTTCCTTCTCCCCTTCATTTCAGAGGATGGCATTTCAGACCTCCGTCTGGTTTAGTCACCGATCCTCAATCCCAATTACTGGTGCTGAGGCCCAGCGGATCCTTAGCCTTGGAAGGTGAGAGGGTAAATGGCGGAGGGTAGGAGGATGGTGGGAACCTTCATCTGGTCCCAGGCCGTCCACTCAGCTAGGAAGCCTCCAGTGGAGCCCACCACTCATCCAGGCTCTACCTCCTCTGGGTCTCGGGCTGGCTTGGGGTTGACTTATCCTGCTGTAACCCAAAGGTCTCTGGTCTCTTGTTACAAGGCTCTGCTGCCTTGGTAGGTTGCCCCTCTGAGACGCCAAAGGACCACGCAGCTAGGTTGGCTCTTTTGAACCCACAAGATCTCCTTGGTCTCAGAGCCTCATTCCTTCCAGACTCTGAGCCCCCAAGTTTCCAGGGTTGCATCTGGCACTCCAGCCATATCTCTCCAGATTTTATTTCGAGGGTATTGCAGGGTGAAGCATGCAGTATGAGGAGGCCCTTTGACCTTGCCCGCGGTCCCCCTGGTCTGAAAAGCTCAGGATAATTTCTGGCGACTGCCCCCAAGGGGTGGGGGTGGTGCGGCTCCCCGGACGGTGCCTGCGGCTGGTGCGCCCTGCTTTGGGCCGACAGGGGGCAGCTTGGCCTATTGAGCAGAGAGTATTCTCCTGGGGTCTGAAACTTTCCTGAGACTTGGGCCTGTCTAGGCGAGGTAAATCTGTGACTCTCCAGACATATTTTGAGTGAATCGGTTTCAGCTTTCACAAAATGCTAATGTTGATATTGTTTACGTCTGGTTGCATTGTTAGTCGCTTTAAAATTACAGCTTTAGTACATTAAGCTAATTTCGTAATACTGTATTAACTTAATATTCCATAAATCACACATGTTAGATTGCATTGTTGCGGATACACAAACTCCAAATTTACTACTCAAGCTCTCCCAAAACATGTATTCATAATTTGCTCCAGCGAGCCCTGTGCCGCCATATAGGATTAAGGAATCACACATTCCAATGCCAGGCACAGATCACGCCGCTCTCTCTCTCTCTGCAATTGTTCTCCATACAAATTGAAACAATATATTTCCAGCCATTTTCATAGTTGTAATTACTAGCAAAAATCCTAATACCGCGAACATATTTTAAACACCTGCACTTTGGGTCAACTCATTTTTTTTTCTTTTTTTTTTTTTAAGCTGAGAGTTTCCATTTGAATATGGTTGAGAAAGCTCACTGGTAGTAGCAACTGCTGGGTATCTTTTTTGCTAGGGGGAAGATGATAACTTTTGACTTGGAAGGAAGAGCTCAAGAGACTGGTGGAAGGAACTCAGCTTGCCCCTCTCTCTCCATTCCCCCCTTCTCTCCCTCTCTCTTTTCACCTTGGCAAAAGGGATTTAATCAGAGCTGGACTGCCTTTTACATGCTGCCTGGCCCTTTTGCAAGGCTGCAAAGTTCTGTGCTTCAGCCCAGCTTGCTGGTTCTGGGAACAAAGGGATGCTCTCCTTGGGGGACATGGGGGTGGGCTGGGACCGTTGAGGAGCCTCTGTAGGTTTTTAAGCACACACTGTCTAGTCGGGCTCTGACAAGTCCATTGTAAATCAAAGGTCTGGTAAGTGGGGATGCCAGAAATGTTTGATCTCCTTCCAAGCCTTGAAACAACTTGCTTATTTTTTCTGCAGTTTGGCTCCTCACTAAAATAAAACATTGCGAGATGAATGTTCTGACGGGTCATTGTGTGTCAGGCTGTCACTCTGTAATGGTTACATATTTCAGCTGGATTGAGGTGGTGCCGGTTGGGGGAGGTCTGGGAGAAAGCGAGAGGCAGAGAGAGAGGGAAGGGAAGGAGACAAAGAGGAACAAGATTTCTGCTTTCTCCTTGTGGCTGATCTTCATTCAAACCAAACACTTGTCATGTTCAGGGGAAGTTTTATAAATTTTTAATGATATTGGGTACAACTGGTGCTTTGAAATTTGCTGTACTTTAATTTTTTCTTCGTTAGCAAAGGTTCACTAATGCATTGAAGTGCTAAGAGCGTATCCTAGGGATGCCACGATAATTGTGTTGTTAATAATATTGTGGCACTAGTAATGTTCTCCTGGTAATCAAGGCATGAGATTTTTTTTTAATATATTCAGTTATTACACTGCATCTCGTACAAATCATGTCAATTACAATTGCCAGCCTATGACAGTTAAAATAATTGTATACGTTTTCTAGAATTTTCCATTGGCTTGGCTAATCAAGCTAAAAAAAAATCAACACGTTATTTGCATTAATTTTGTTTCTAGTCTATTTCCACTCCTAAATCATTTGTCCATCTACTTCAAAAGGCAGAACAGTAAGTATTTTAATAATAAATATACAAACACATTCACATCAACCTAATTTAGGAATACTTCTATAGGTCTAGCAAGACGGAATCATCTGGTAGGAAGGTTTGTGTGACTGGGTTTATGACTTTCACTGGCGTGCATGCGTGCTGCTATTGAGTTCACACTGTACACGCTTGGGATATGTGGATTCTATGTTTATATAGCCAAGCCTTGTAAGGACATTCACTTTAGCATTTTCTATTTCTGTATTCCATCCATAGTTCTGTCTAGGTCAGGAAAATTGCATGATTTTGGTCTTTCCTTTCTGGCTTCCCTGAAATAGCTCAATATTCCTCTGCACCAGGAAATGATGTACGTAATACTTTGCAGAACGACCCTGCAAATTTGCAGCTCGAACACTAGTCTTCCACTTCAACGAGCTCTGCCTCCTGACCGGCACCAGTGCTTTCTTTATTTGGAACTAAAATAGCTAAACACTCAAAAAGTACTGAACATGTGAGGCTGGCAGCTCACAGAATCCCCTGCAGTGTCTCAGCACATTTCCCCAAAGGCTGGCCTCTCCATCACCCAGAGTCGCTCCTTGTCACAGCCAAGAACGGGGAGGGGTTTTGGTGACCTAGAGGCATTTTTGAATGAGGAGCCCAGGGTGCCCAGGAGCATGGGAGGAGGTGCTGCCTGGCTGTCAGCAACCCTACTGCAGTCGGAGACAGTGGGTCAGCACAGGGTGAGGTGTCCGCTTGAGGATGACTCTCAGGCAGACCCTGAAGAGAGTCAGCCTGGCCTGTTTCACCTGCGGAAAAGAAGATCAGAAAACAGGCAGGAGCATGGCAATTTCAGAAGGGGACCTCCAACAAGAAGCAATAGCAGCCCTTGCAAAATAACCGTGGTAGCGGGATGACAGGTGGACTGACAGGATTATTTGAGCAATTTTCGGCCAGCTCGGCGATATTATCTGGAGAATAATAAATAAGCTCCCCAATTCCCGAGGTCCTCCACCCCGGCCCTTGCTTCCCACCCCCTTCTCGGCCACGTCTATGGTGTCAAGATATTGCATGAGGGTCAGTGGCTGCAGGTTCTGGGGGTCAGGGAAGCAAAATATATTTCCTCCTTTTCATGCAATCACATTCTCTTAAACATGGCTTGAACAAATCATCTCTCAAAAACGTAGAATTTATTTCTCAACTCTGCCTGGAGGTACAGCAAAGAGAACAGATTTCTTTCCTCTCTCCGGCCCTTTGAGTCCTGACCATGCAGAATGGATGGCTTTAGAACTGTACACAGACAGGAAAATCAATGCGTCATACCAGGAGGCTTCAGGGGTTAGGTTCCCATGTCCATGTCAACAAGGCTATTGGTTTTTTTTTTAATGCTCCAAAGTTATCACTTCCCGCCTGCAAGAGCCACCACTGTGACTTGTGTGGTCAAACCTTAACAAAAGAATTTCCTTTTGCCCTCCGCTCGGTGGCCTGGAATTTAATTACTGTGCAGGGAGAATTTTTCCAAGTATGACAATCGGAAACAAACAGGCGGGCCCCCAACAGCAGATGTCCCCCAGGGCAGCTGACTGGTGCATTACGGAGGGGCTCATGATCTTACTGGGGGCCAGGACCCCACATATGTACCAGGCCTCAGGTCTGTGGTGGGATGGTGAGTGACCCCGGGATCTCTGGTCCTTCTGGAGCTTCTGGGATACAACTTGCTGGGAAAGAGGACAGCTAGCCTTCTTCGGGAAGGTCACCTTTGTATCTGTTGGGATTTGGGCTGTAGAGAGAACTGGTACGGTAAGCATCTCTCCGCCTTTACAACACCAGCGCTCTGTAAAAGACGCTTCAATCGGTCAATAGAATTACGCACCATCAGGTGAAAATAACACTTGTCATTAGATTTTAAACTGAGTATCCGAAAATGAAGCTGTGGCTAAATCTTTGTCAGTTTCATCAGTCCAACACTTCACGTGGTTTACTGTGCTGGGAAGAGTCCCTGGACCCCAACAGCAACCCCGTCTGTAGACTTGGAATTTCTCAGATTCACCTGGATCGCAGCCGCACTGGGTCCAAACCCCTCCTGGATGCAGACGCCGGGCGAGGCAGACCCCCGTGACCTCCTAAAACGGCCCTTTGATCCCTCTTCCATGCTGGCCACCCCCTCCCCCTTCTGCTTTTCCCCGGGCTGTCCCGTCGGCGGTGACACAGTGCTAACGCCAGGGTGCTGGAGGCCACGGTGAGCATTGCTCACTCACAGCGGGCGGATGAAAAGGCAGTGCAGATGTAATTTGTTTTCAATGGCTGTTTCAAAAGAATAATTGTGGTGACATTGCGGGATCAATACTATAGATTTTTGTTTGCAAGTACACTGTATGCGTGGTGCTAAGAGGAGACAGGAAATACAGCACTGCAGCCTGAATACAATAAAAATGGACTGAGGTCTGCGGGTATTTGTCGGCTGCTAGCCGTCACGGGTTTGGAGTATCATTGGCGGGATTACCGAGTTTGTCCTTTGGGTGGGTATTTCACGGTGAATGTGTGCACATTGCCTGTAGTTTTCCTCCTTGGCTTCTTTTGGGACCTGTTTCCTGAATCCGCGTAAAGTAACTGGAGGTAAAGGTCCATGACCCGAGGCTTGGCTTTGCCGGCTGCCAAGCGGAGGTGGCCAGGGCTGGCGTGTCCCTGTGTGCTGGAGGGTGTGGGGGATGGCGGTTAAGATCTGTGGATGGGGCTGGACACTTCTACGTGAAAACAGCAGCTTCTAACCCAGAGTAGGTGTGGCACCACTCGGGCGGCAGCCATATATTTCCCCTAGCTCTTCTTTTGGGGGGGCTTGTAATGGACAGCCCCCCCCCCGCAGTGTTTTGGGGTCCCGCGTGGAATCAGGGACTTCTGTGATTAGGGGAGCGCGTCCCCAAGCTCCCCTTCAGAATACCTTAGGCTGCAGCCTCGACCTCGGACAGGATGCTCTTTAGAGAAGCACTCTGCTCAGGAAGCTGGTCCGGCGGTAACGACTGTCAGGTTAAGACCCGTCAACACCAGAGGAGGTGATCAAGGCTTCCCGAGTTCAGGCGGGTTCCCTGGCTTGGGGCAACTAGACAAAAACGCAGACCCCAGGGTGAAAATTATATGAACAAAGAATTAGTAATAAAGCGGAATAAATGTAACGAGATGTGAAAGAGAGCGTGGTGCCTGTTTTCCCCCCAGTCTTTTGTAATTAGCCCTCGAAAGAAATGGAAATTCTGCCAAAATACCTTTCTGGTTGCTGGCTTCCAATTGTAATTGAAAATGATGTGTTTTGGGATGAAAGAATTGTCAGGTAAACAGCAGGATTCCGAAGGACACCTGGGATAGGAGGATTGGACCATCTGGCCTAATCGACTCATTTGACAGATGGGGAAACTGAGGCACAGGCATTCCTGGGGACCTGCCTGGTCTTCCAGTGAGTTTGAAGAGGATTTGTAAGCTGACTTCCAACCTAAAGCCTCCTAAAGCCCATGAACTTGGCTCTTGCGTGGGCATATTTTGTTTTATCACAATGCCTTTTTTTGCTTTCTTTTTTCTTTTTTTTTTTTTTTTTTAAATTAATGACAACTATAAAACTGGGAGGGTTCAATAAAACCCAGGTCTGGATTCTTTTGAAAAATCAGAATGTCCAGCAACACTGAACCCATATCCTGCAGGGTGGCATCTGGCATTAACTCATAGCAGACTCTCCCCCACTCGTTCAGCTCAGCCCAGGAAGCATTTGGGTCTGTCGGCTCTGATACAAGGCACACGGCAGTGTCCGTGGGACCTGAAACCTTTCTGAAACATTTCATCTGGCAGAGTGATGAACCCCAGGGGCACACTTCCCTCAGAGTTAGGCTTTCTGAACATAGAATAGAGAGAGTAAAAATGAACTGATCAGCAGTCTCTGACCTCAAACACTCTGTGTTAGCAGTGTGTGTGTGTGTCTGTGTGATACAAACTGTCTGGAAGAAATAAAAACATCTCCACATTTCAAAATAGCCAGATGTTTACATTCACACTTCCTGAGGATTTAATTCAATAAACATTCGCCAAGCTCCTCGCTTGCAGTTCAGACGAGGGAACTCCTTCTTTCAAGGAGCTCACAGTCTAACAGGAAAAAACAAAACATATATTAACAACCTAAGATGAAAATGCAGGTATTGTGTACTGCACTTACTGTGTACTAGGTCCTGTGATTACCTCTTAAGTCACTGGACAAGGAAAACACCCACAAAAAAAGCACACTACAGTGGAAAAGACTGTATTTATGTACGGAGGGGTTTGAATCTAGTTTAAAGGAAGAATTAGCATCTTAATTTAACAAATATCTATTGTCAGCTATGAGTTAGGCATGAGGATAGGTGCTGGAGCTGTCACGGTGAGCAAAATAAACATTAATTAAATAATGACACCAATAGATCATTCAAACTATTAAGTGTTATAAAGAAAGAGCGCATAGTGCTATGATCACACACAACAGAATGACCTGATCAAGTCTGGGGAAGATCAAGGGTTTCTCTGAAGAAGACTTTGGTCTGGAGGTTGAAGGGTGAATAGAACAGAAGACCTTTCTATGCGGAGGAATCCGCACGTGCAGAGGCTCTGGGGCAAGAGAAGACACGTGTCATACCTAAGGAACGCAAGGAAGATCGGTGCAGCTGGAACAGAGAGAACGAAACGGAGAGGTGTGCGCAGAGGATCTGCAGAAATGGATTGATAGGTGCCAGACCAAAGAGGATCTTATGGGCCAGGGTAAGGCATTTCGTCTTTGTCCTCAGAGGGACAGGAAATAAGAAGACTTTAGGCATGTGTGTGTACCTGTGGTAATACAAACGGATATGTCTTTTCAAGAGGCATTTATCATAAGCCAAGTTTCCCAGCAAACGGATTCTTAGACTCAGGGATTTGTGTGTAGGGTGTTCATTGGGGGGATGCTCTTAGGGATAACACCTGAAAAGAACAGGAAGCTCAACTTTGGGCAGGGGAAGAAGTTAAACCCTGTATGAAGTTGCATCAGAGACCCCAGCAGATCTATGGAGCATTCTGTAGCTGGAATGGCTCTGCAGAAATACCCCAAATTGAAACAAACGGATGGGGCCTTATGCCCCTACCTCCATCTCCTCAACCAGTCATTGGACTGGGCTTCCCCTGAGGAGGGGGTATGATCTTGGATAAGCCTACACTCTCCAGCTGAGGACAGTTTGCTAATACTCATGGTCTCAGGAGCTGGGATGAGTAGCACACACGGTCCAGGATAGTCCAGCCCTTGCATAACATAGATCTATTGGTTTCATAGAGTAAGTTTTGTGAACAGCTCTTGCAGGGTCGTGGTTGGTCTTTTTCCCAGGGGAGGCTTATAAAGGGAGAGTTAGTGGGACAAACTGTAGTCCGCATCACTGAAGCTGGTCTTCGGCCACACCTGTTACTCATCACCTCTGTCCTCTACTAGCCATTACTCTTATATCCTTGCTTAGCAATTCCGTTGGTCTGAGTGACTCATCCGGTGCAACGATCAGACTCTCATCTCTAAAGGGAATGGCCCTCTGGTCACCATGACCTTTTCCAGCCATGGCTGCTGCATTCATCCATCTGTTTTTAAGTTAGGGCATTAGTGACAAGAGATGCCTCAGTAGATCATCTGGCTCCCTCCATTGTATAACAACAGCCCTATCTCCTCCTTTCTTTTGATGCTAGACTCTCATCATAGGAACACCAAATGAATAGGTGACAGATGTAGCTAAAAATGTAATGGGACTCTTGCCATGTCTCCTGATGGAAGAGATCCTGGTCTGGGAATTAGAACCTATGAATCCATAGGAACAGTCAGCACAAATTCCCCAAGTGGATCACTGGGAGAGATGCTAAGTGGGGCCACCCCTACTTCCACATCTGGTTCCTGACCCTATGTCCTCTAACCATCAGGGACACAGAATCATATAATTTTCATTGCTTTTGAGTGTGTACTGAATCCTGCAGAAGGATCCTGGAAAAACAGGATATCATCTCCAAGTTGGTGCCTGGGCTGAATCTTCAAAGGATCATTCTATTGCTCAAGCTGGAAGCTTCCTTTGTGGTGTGGGGAGTGATAGAACCAGGAGATCTCATGGTCAGATTCCCACTGTCACACCTGCTGTGTTATAAAGTGGGTCCCTCAGGACCGTACAACGTTACGTGAAATCCAGTTTTGGTGTAAACCCTTGGAGAGTAGTGCTAGCTAAAGTCAAACTCAGGCAGGAAAGGCAAATTCGTATCCAGAATATGTCTCAATTCCAGTCAAGCTGAATTACTACTTTTTCCAGGGTGGAAGGTTTCAGTGTAGTCAAGTTGACCTCAAGTCAACTAGCCTTCTTGGGGTACGATGTCATGTTAGGGACTCAACATCGGTCTCTGTGGCTGGCAAGTTGGACATTTGGCAGTTGTAGCAGCTAGATTAGTCTTAGAGGATAGGATCCCATAATATTGGACCCATGCATAATCTTTGTGCTTCCATGTCTCTAACTCCATCCATGAGGTCATTGTCCCAGCCACCGACAGAAGCCAGCTATTATGTCCCAGCCAACGACAGAAGCCAGCTGACATTCTTCCATGTTTCCTAGTGGACGTTGTCACATGGTACAAAGATCATCATACACTGTGTCCTCCTGTAGATCCATTTATATGCTTCTTTTCCAGCACTCTGTCTCTAGTCTTCCAATTATTCACCTCCCAGGCTCTTGAACAACCAGCCAAGCCATTTGCCACTGCCCAGGATTCTATATATATTCTTATGTCAGACCACTTCTTTTTCATACAAAGTGAATTTCAGGTTTACTGCCTGAAGTTCAGGCTATTGGGAAGATTTTTCCCTCCTTGTTGTCTTTCAAGACCATCCCTGCATGGGGTAGTACTGCAGCAGTTGTCTCTTTGAAGCTTATTTTCACATACTGAGCTGAGAACTGAGCTCAACGTTTGTCCTTCTCCATCAGCTGGTCATAAGAGTACCTATGGTACCATATTTGTTAGCTGAGGGAGAGGTGCTGGTGCAACAGTGGTGGATGACACGGGTTCTGGACTACCAGCTCAGGCAGCTTACCTGGGCCCTCTGGCTCTTCTTATGCCGATCCTGGATGAGATTCTTCCATCTTACAGTTGACTGCTGCTGGATCTCCCTGATCTTATGACTCTAGGTCTAACAAAACCCAATTCACGATGGGTAGCTCTGACTGCATGGTAATTTGATATTCCACGGGTAGGCACTCTGTCTCTATTAGGGCCCAGGAGTGTCCCATGAGTTGTTCTTGTGGGTAGTGGTGGTTTTCATGTGGTGTGCTTAAACTCTGTGTAGTCTTTCCCCACCTCAGCTACCTATAATAACACTCTGTCTACCAGGTCATGGATCCTGGACTTGCTGCAGAGCCCTTTCCTGATCTGGGTCCCTCTCAAAGTCGGAAGACTTTCTTGTTGCTCAGCAAATGGATTGGAGCAATATTCTGAAATGTGGAATAACTGCCTCTAGAACCCTGGGATGGGGGTAAACTGACAGAGTGCTTCCTTTTTATTTGTGAGAAATGTGAGATGTGGTAATTTGTCCTTTAATTTGGATGGGAGGTTCTGGTGTGTCTTTGGCCACTGGACCCCTAAAACCTTCATTGATTCGCGGGTCTCTGAATTTTCTTAGGGTTTATCTCCTACCCTCTGGAGTCCATGTACCTTACCATGATTGGCCATTGTCATCCTTCAGGATCTGACTCTTGTGGCAGTCATTCTGGTGAATGAGATGAGATATGACGGAGGCCACCACCCTTTTATCATATACATATTGACTCTGTTGGCTGGTGCAGGAGCAGTTTTAGAGACTTCCATTTGGCCTTCTGAAGTGTGATATTTCTCACCTCAAGGCCCCAGGAAGAAATGTAGGGATTTACCAACTACCAAGGATGTCCATTCCAATTATACATTTTGGGCACTTGGAGATCTATCAGGTGGGCCTAAGTCAGTGCTGGATCTGGGCCGAGATTTCATTTTTTTACGTGGCCTCCACATGTGCACACTCGGGTTAGTCTGCTGGAGAGCAGGGAGGATGAACACAGAGAGCAGTTGGAGATGTGGACAAGGAGGGGCTGAATCTGATCTGGGTCTCAGTCTGAGGAGGCTGCAGAGTTTGATGAAGTAGCCTGGGGTTTCCCAATGTGTGGGACCTATGAATGGTATTAAATAGAATAGGACGTGGTATGCAGTGACAAGGAATCACAAGGTAAGTTATTCCTTTTCCAATTTAACACCGTTGAATATTTGCTGTGGTTCCAAAATGGACAGGTTGAAGCCTCTTGGGTGGGAGTTGAGATGAGAACACATTTCACAGACAAATGTGGCCTGGAAATTGGCTGATTTTTATAGTATTGTCTTCTTCCTGAAGTAAGACTTCTTCTTTTATCCTGAGACGAGAAATATTAGGACTGCTTCCTGCAGAGGAACTAATGAGCTTCTTTCTCCAGCCGAGACCCCACCTTGGATATGATGTTTCCACCTTCTGGTTCTAATGATACACGTGACTGTATGAGCTGTGAACGCAGGGGAGTCACCCAAATCTCTCCAATTTAACAGGAGAAAGAGAGTTCACCTTCTGGTTCTGAAATTTTTAATTTAAGAATAGTAGAACATACTTTCCAGGATTTAAATGGACTAACTACTGAACTCTCTTGGGTCAGAGTGTCCCTTCTAAACTTGGCATGTTCTCCCTGGTCTCTTGCTTCTTTGCTCAGCTTAAGGTAGGGACCCACCTCATTGGAACTCATGTATTTCATGCTGGAGGTCAAAAGGGGAATAATCTTGGAACTCAGCGTTTTCTGATCAACAATTTTTCTTTTATTTGTGCAAGATGTCATAGACCATGTATTAGTCTTCTATTGCTGCTATACCAAATTACCCCAAACTCAGTGGCTTAAACAATTCAAATTTATTATCTTTTAGTTCTGTTGGTCAAAAGTCCAACACCGTTCTCACTGGACTGAAATCCAGGCCTTCCTTTTGGAGGTTTTAGGAAAAAATTCATTTCCTTGCATTTTCCCCACTTCTAGAGGCTGCCCTCATGCCTTGGCTCATGGCCTTTATCTTCAAAGACAACAGAATTTCACCTCTCTGACATTTCTTTTGTCTTTCTCTCTGATCAAGGCCAGGAAATGTCCTCCTTTTTTTCTTTCTTTCTTTTTTTCCCCAAGAAGTCAGGTGGTTAGTTTGGGACCACCTGGATAATCCAGGATAACTTCCCCATCTCCAGGATTCATATCCTTAAACCATATCCGCAAAGTCCCTTTTGCCATGTAAGGTAGCATATTCACAGGTTCTGGGCTTCTGGTGTGGACGTTTTTGGGAGCCATTATTCTGTCTACCATAGACAGTAACATTGCAAAGTCACGAGGAATCTTAGATTCTAATCTCTGACCTCCCACTCGTTTTGGAATTCCTTTGGAAGCATCCCTGATAGAAGTGCATCCAGCCTCTGATTAAACATCCCGTCAGAGTGAGCTCACTGCTGCTCTGTGGTTCTTGTTCCCTATTCCCTTCAACATCTCTTTAGACTGGTTTGTTTTCCAAATCAGGCTCGACTCTGGAATTTGATAGAATGAACACAGCAAAAAGCTGCCTCAACCGTACACTGGATCGGCTGCACAGGGCCATGTCACAAACAGTGCTGTTTGCAAGTAAGTTCTGAGTTTGAATTTGGATTCTTTCCCAGACACAGGATTGCAGGAGGTGTCCTTTGGTGACAAGTATCACCTCTTTGCCTTGTGAGAGCCTGGGAGATGACAGTGTCCTGTTCCCAAGGTCTATTGATTTGCTTATTGATTCACAAGTATTAATAGAACCATTGCTATGTGCCAGGTGTTGTTCTAGGTACTGAGAACCCTCAGCGAATGAGCCAAAGTCCTTTCTCTCATGGAGCTTCCATTCCAATGCTGGGGGTGGAGCAAGAAATAATAACAAGTAAGTTCATATCGTAATATCTCAGAGAAACAGATGCTGAGATGAAAAATGCAGCAGAGTAAGGGGAAGGGTAGAGACTGATGGGGCTGTTCTTCATCAGATGATCAGGAAACCCCTCTGGGGAGGAAGCACTGAATCAAGTTGTGAATGGAGTCAGTGGTATCCCATCCAGAATTAGGGAGAATTGTGGGGTAAAATTCTGAGACTTTAATCAAGTTTGTTTCCATCCCTCCTTTCCTTACCCCCGGCCCCTGCCCAGCCCTCCCTCAAGCTCAGGCATCCTACCGCTGTGTTTCCAGAAAAGCCTGCCAGTGCAAAACCAAAGGACAAAGAAAGCAATACTTGCTAAAATTTCAAAATAGTTTCTAAAACTCATGGCAAAAGGTTTTGCTTGGTTAGAGCCAGGCTTTGTGGATAACAAAGTCCTGAAGAGCTCAGGGTGTGCAGTTTATATCAAACAATAGATCTATAAGGGCAGGTAAGCAGATCTCCTGCGTCCTGGATGAACATTCCCCGGGACTGGGGACTCCAGGGAAGCAGTAAACTCTCACAGAAAACAAAGACGCACGAACAACGCCTTTCCTCTGATGGAAGCCTGCTCGGTCTTCTCGGTTGTAAATGAGGCTTCTCCCTTGGGTAGTGACTGGTTTAGGTGGAGGTCGAGGGGGTAATTTTCCAGAAATGCTGCCTGCAATGGGCCAGTGTTCTAAAGGCTGCCCCGCTTAAATGGTCTTTTTATGCAGCAAGATAATGGCAGCTTGCGCGTTGCTCCATCAGGCCTATTTTCTGAGGAATGGTTGCATTCAGGGCACTTCTAATTTGTCAGAAGAACTGCAGACCATCTCTCCAGGAGTCTGCTGAAGAGGACAGCATTTCTCTGTGAGCTCTGCCTTGGGTCAATGTGCAGCTCGGCTAGCATGCAGTCCCCTGTTGCTTCTACCTCCTGGGGACACTCTGATTTATTAGGATTCAACAAGCCATGTCCTCCTCCTGACCCAGTCCTCCCTCTCTGTCCCCTGCTCTCTTGCCCCTTCCCTCCGGAACCACCAGACAAGGGAAGGGGCACTTTATAAATGCTCCCTGTGTCTGGGGTCTGGTGGAAAGTGGGACAGAGGAGGTTCCACTCCGCTGGGGCTGGCGATGGTGCTTGAGGGGCACAGCTGGTCCACGAGGAGGGCCAGGCCGCCGGGCAGCAGGCTCTGGCGGTGCCTGTCCTTCTGGCTTTCTAACTGTGAGATGACAGTGCGATCACAGGCTTTTGAATATCGGAGAAATGAAGCCGAAGCCTTGGTAACTGAATACAATGACTTTCCCCAGTGTCCGACTGGGGGCCAAAGTCCAGCGAATCACACCGCTGAAAGCCCTCGAATGTTTGTCTTATAACCATTCTAATTGCATTTCCATTTGAGCCTCCCTCTCCATGAAGCTCATTACTGAACCAGTGCTCTGGCTGAGCAGCCATTTTCAAGCTTTTTGCTTGGCATGGATTCCTTTCATCATTATTATTATCATTCTATAAGTAATATAAAGGTAGTCCAATTTGCATCTTGGGTCACCCTCTGTCACCTTATCTCCTTGTGATGGCCTTCATCCTTGGGTGCCCAGACACCCCCTTCAGCAACAGAGCACTAGGGGGTCATGGCATGGACTCCCTGCTGACCGCTCTCAACTCTGAGATTCTGGCCAGATTACTTAATTCCCCTGCAGGATAACCATGGAACCCCCTCACAGGGCAGTGGTGAGAATTAAACTGAGTTCCCACATGCACAGCAACAAGACTGGCGCCTAGCAGGTGGTGAACCCTCCATAAGCAGGAGTTCTATTATTGCTTGGCTACCTGGGGCTCCCCAACCCCATCGACTTTTCTGTGCTCGTGGCCCTGCCTCGCTCCTCTGCCTCTAGCAGGCTTCCCTCTGCTGAGACCCAGGATATGTCTCCATCACTCAGGCTATTGCACAGCAGCCCTTGTGCTTGAGGAACCCGGCCACGCGAGCCGGTCAGGGGAGGACTGTGGAGGGGGATCGGGGTGGAGAAGTCTTTGCATCCTGAGTCGGGCCTGGGCCCATCCAGCCTGTTCTTCTAACAGCCTCCATCTGGCTCATGAGTACGTGTGGGGTCATTCTCCTCAGGGGTCCGGAGCTGTTGGACTTTGTCCTCCAGGCAGATTAGGGTCTGGCTGCCTCTGACCTCTGACCCAGGGCTTGGTGCCAAGCAGCACAGCATTTTGGGAGGTGAGCCTGCCAGCCTGCAGCCTGGCATGTTCTGAGAATCACTTCCTCCTTGGTCTCTCCATTTGAAGGATGTTGTTTTACCTCTTCTGGGTCTGTGTCCAACTGAACAGTCTTCCCTGTTCATCCACCCCTGTATCATCGGTTTATCGAGCCTACAAACACATTTTGAGGACCCACTGGGAGTACAAAGACTTGGGAGGCATTTTACTTTCTTCCCGTTTATTTAGGTGAAGGCTGGCAAAGAATATGGATTTATTCATTTAAATATTTCCTCCTCTGACTTTATTATTTTTGGCTAAGTAACGAATTTGGCTGAAGCTTCAGTATTCTTAGGAAATGTTGGTCTAGTTAGAGAACAAGGGCATGAGGCCCAATTCCTAGAAATATTAGATATTCCTTTCTTTCTTTCCTTTTTCTTTCTCCCTCCCTCCTTCCCTCTCTTTCCCCTCCCTCACTTCTTTCCTTCCTTCCTCCCTCTCTCCCTCTCTCCCCCTCCCCCTCCCTGCTTTCTTTCTTTCTCTTTCTTTCTTTCTTTCTTTCTTCCTTCCTTCCTTCCTTCCTTCCTTCCTTTCTTTCTATTTCTTTCTTTCTTTTCTTTCTTTCACTCTTTCTTTCCCTTCCTTCCTTCCTTCCTCCCTCCCTCCCTCCCTCCCTCCCACCCTCCCTACCTTTCTGTCTTTCTTTCTCAGCTTTTCCAACAGAGAAGCTGGATTGAAAACTTTCAGACTTGGTTTTGTAATCCAGCAGCTGGAAACTGTTGCCCTCCCTGACCCAGAATTCTTTTCAATGCCTGCATCCTGGTCTCTGCTCCAGTATATCAGCCCTAATGCTACACGGACATAGGGCGGTCAGGGATGGCCCTCTCACCGGGCTGCGGACAAGAAAGCTATATCCTTGTGCCCAGCTGTGTGAGCATGGAAGCAGGGACAATGACACAGGAGGCAAGAGGCTTTCAGGGTTTACACTGCAAAGACCAGAGACACCTTTCCCGGGAAGAGCACTGACAAACCTTCCCTGGTAAGGGCACAGCATCCTTGGGAGGCCACAGGATGCAAGGCACAAGCTTTCATTGATCACAACCCTTATGATGCTCCCAGAATTGTGCTGTCTCGGAAACCATTTAAACTGGTGAGAAGAGAGTACAGCATTTGACAACGGTTGTTTTGTTTTAAGACACACGCATTAAAAATACATCTGAAATCCAGGGCACAAAGAATCCAAATAATGTTATTAAATTTCTCGTTGAAGAAGGGCCTGCAGGACAGCTGGCTCTGCTCTTTTACGAAAAACTTGCACAACTCGACTTGTTGCACAAACAAAGCATATGCATTTTTTTTTTCTTCTCCCTCTCTCGTTCTCTTTCTTTGCATTTTCCACTTTCCTATTTCTCCTGAGGAGACAAACAAATCTCTGAAGGACTATTAAGTTGCAAATATACCGGAGCCAAAAATAGAAGACGGAGCCTTATAAACATTTTGCATATTTTGGTGTAATTTCTTGAAAATGGTATAAAATATGCTCACAGTTGGCATCTAGAATGCAAATATTAGGAATACAGTCCCCTGATACATTATGGTTTTTCAGCAGTATAGTGCGGGCTCATCCAATAGCTATTGTGTGACTTTGTAGTTTGTTGGAATGTGAATAATATTGGTGACTTGTTTGTACAGTATATTAGGGAGATACATGTCTTCAAGTGATATTAGCTCCTCTGGAGATTCCAAGGGATGAAAGCTGAGAGTGGAACTCGGGAAAAAACAGATGCGTATATTTTTAACATCACTTACGCTACTTGCTTTCCTGCGCTATTTCCTTAGAGTAAAAAACCGGGGTGGGGATCAAAGCGTGCAAGGGCCTTGTGGATGCACGGCCCTCTCCTTTCATGTTCCAGAACACGGGGTTAAGTGGAGAGGCTGTAAGTGAGAAAACTTGCAGCTCGTGTGTGAGCTGGTGCACGTCTCTCCCACCCGGAGGCTGACTGGTTTTACGGCTGATGGTAAATCCGTCTTCTCTCTCCTCTGACAGGTGAGGAGACATCCTCCCGTGCATGGGGCTTCCCACCGTACATCTGGCACCCACCTCACAGGTGAACCTTCCCGCTCCTAAATGATGACTGGTAAGAAAAACAAGATGTCTTTCTCGGTTATAAATTTAACTCTTCTATGATTAGTCTGGGCAATTAGGACACCCCTGGGGTTGAGTCTATGGCGGAGGCACAGCCTGGAAGTCTGATTAGCTCAAGTCTCTTGATGCTTGTTCCTGGTAGTAAATGCCTGGCACATATAGTATTGATTTCCATTTAGATATCTTAATGTTTCCAGACAATCCCGGCAGATGTGGGCTGAACTCAGATCTGCGGGAGCGCCGGTCTGCAATCTGCAAACATTTTTCTTGCCACTTTGTTTCATTTTTCCTAAACTTAACTGATTTGGAATCCGGAGATATAAATGAAAAATACTGAGCTGGCCTATCAATCACGGCATGCACAAACATCGCCACTGCCCTTTCCCAACATCCTATTACCACCGGGTAGTTGGCTAGTCAAACAGGAATAAAAATTACACTGCAAACATCATAAGTTAGGCTTGATTTGTTGAGCAAGTAGCCTGACAATTCGGTAAGAGTTATATACCTCAGCTTTGCTGAAAATCAGGCTTGTTATGGCTCTGGTACGTCTATAAAGATTGTTCATTTCATATAAAACAGCTACCTGCACTGAACGCCTTAGAAGGAAGAATGATGCTGGTTATAAATATAGAGGAAAATCTATTCGTCCGCTCCTTCATGCTGTTAGCAAGTCACATGGAGGGGACCTTTGGTGTTTCTCGGCAGCAGGGGGAGATCTCTGTGGCCACCTTCCCCTCTGCCAGGCTGGTCTGGATTGAACCACAGCAT
Organism: Physeter macrocephalus; assembly: GCF_002837175.3. Lineage (NCBI taxonomy): Eukaryota > Metazoa > Chordata > Mammalia > Artiodactyla > Physeteridae > Physeter > Physeter macrocephalus. The sequence continues at coordinate 15,704,795 of NC_041230.1, forward strand.
CCCTCTCTGTCATATGAGATAAAGCAGTGAAGTGTGACCAGTGCCACCGCCTTGCTCTCTGCCCACCAGGGGGATGCTAGTGATATTGAAAAACTAGACGGCTTTGCATTTAAACCAAATGTGAGGGGGAGGCTGTCTGTTGGCCGGCTGGGCCGGATAACAGTTAACGTCAGAAAAGATAAATAGAAATTATTAGAATGGGTTTGGAAGGGATTTTTTATAGGGCAGGGTTGTATTCGTTTAAAGATACATTATTGGACTGTTATATCTGATTTCAAGCTGCTGGGTAATTAAAATGATTAACATCCCTTACTCATAGAGTTCAATTCATTAAAGTTTTAAGCACCCTTTGTGCTCAGAATAGAGGGATGGAACATCCCCGTTGACTCACGCCAGGGATCAGTCAATTCTGCCCTGTGTTTATCGTCACTGATCTTGCAAGCCACTGCGTCCATTTCTAAGCTGCGGGCGCACGTTGGGTAGAAAGCGTCGGCCATAAACACTCACCCCGTAGAATCCTTGGTTCAGAGAGAGGAAGGGAAAGGAAATAGAGAAAATCTTGCTAAGAATTCTCATCCAGGTTCTTCTCACAGGCACTTGGTTCTTTCCAGCTGCCGGTGCCTGGGGAACCGTTCCTTTTGGGGGCTAAGCAGTTGTGACCCAAACACGTGGCTAGCCCTCAGGTACACAGTGTCAGCAGAGGGGTTGAGCAGGGCACTTGCATCTTGCAAACATGCTGAAACATGCAGAGGACACAATTCTCATTATTATCCCAATTTAAAAGTGCTCAAAATACTGTTTCCTGTGCTGTATTTCTTTTCTTTTCTTTTTTTTTTTTTTGCGGTACGCGGGCCTCTCACTGTTGTGGCCTCTCCCGTTGCGGAGCACAGGCTCCGGACGCGCTGGCTCAGCGGCCACGGCTCACGGGCCCAGCCGCCCCGCGGCACGTGGGATCCTCCCGGACCGGGGCACGAACCCGCGTCCCCTGCATTGGCAGGCGGACTCTCAACCACTGCGCCACCGGGGAAGCCCTGTATTTCTTATTTTTATACTTATAAAGTAGCCAGTAAAGTCCTGGGGAATAAATGGGACATTTGTAAGAGCCCACTCATGTGATGGCAGAATAAAAATGCTATTGTCTTTAGGGTATACTCATTTTTGCCACCTTGCTCCCCAGTGTTTGGGGAGGGAATGACATAATCCTATTTACTAGCCTCCTACATAAACTTTGACAATTAGTAATAGTGATTTGCAAGACTGCTTAAGACACAAACTTAATTTTTTTAAGGCAAAGATATGGCTTGGGATGTATCACTTTTCGGCAGATTCTGGGGGAAGTCACCACCAACGCTGAGCCCAGCTGTGTGCGAGACAGTTAACCTCTCTGAGCCTCGGTGTCCTCATCTGTAGAATAGAGACAAATATGTCTTCTTTATAGGATTATAAGGGTTGGACAGTATTATAAGTATAGATGCCTAGTATGATGCTTGTCCAGAACGGTGCTTAATGCATGATAGCAAATATTCTTAGCATCTATTATGATGTGAATAATAATATTACTATTTTATCCATATCTGAACACTGTAGACACTGAGAATCAAAAGGAAATATGCCAAATGTGGCCAGGCATTCCCAGCCGGGGGCCTCAGGAGCGTGGCCCATATGGTGAGCTGTCATTTTCTTAGCTGGTTAAGAATTCCCCAGCCGTCTCCTGGCCCAGCTCATTAGTTGACACGGAAACTTCTGGAACGACTAGATACAGTCTATATAATTCATCGTGTTAGTGTCAAAAAGCCCATGTGAGAGAGAGAGATACAGAGAGACAGAGACAGACACAGAGAGACAGAGATCATAAATATCGCTGTACAAGTGGGTTTCAGGTCACCCTGTAGGGAAACTATAGGGAGAGAAGAATGTCAGCAGTCTGAAGAGGGTTCCCACACCTATTGGGATCCCAGGCCCAGTCTCCATGACTTTGCAATTATCCTGCTTTCTCTGGAGTGTGGGTACCTGAGGCCACTGCCAGCCCACCCATGACTAATCATTCCCTGCCCTTTTTCCTGCATAGTGATACTGTGTGAAGAGGTCTAGGTCTCCATCATATTGAGCCTTCCACTTTTCTTCAGGTAGGACGGCCTTACAGCACAACTGGCCCAGGACAGTCAAGGCTAATGCTTGTTTTCCTGGTCAAACAATGGCCCTTTCAATCTGCAAGTGATCCAGTGGGTGTGACAAGTTCTACAACCACCCCAGGCCAGTAAGGGGTTTAGGGCAGCAGGCATTTTAGGTGTTGCCCCAGGAAACGTGGAAGACCTACCGAAATTACACACCCGGAGTAGTGAGATCAAGGAGTTGGTCCCAAGTTTATCTGTGTGAAGCCAGGGCCATGATCAAAGGTCAGAGACAGTAATGCATCCGCTCCCAGGTGTGAAATCCTTGCTCCTCATAAGGAAAAAAACATTAGAGAAAATGTCATTTTAAGTGTTTGTGACAAGTGTTTACTTCTGGGGAAAAGCTCATTTTCACTCTTAAGACCAACTTCCTGGTAAAGTTTAAAAAAAAGTCAAGGCTCACATTCATTTGATGACTTGTTACTCAAGTGGTTCTGCTCTGAAATTCTTCACAATGGCTTTGGTGAGTTCAGATCAAAGTCTATAGTTATTACATCAGAATAACTTTTCATTTAGACTTGGCAGTAGTCTAAAAGAATATCAGAAATTAAGAAGAATGGAGCATAAGTAAACAATGGTTTTCTTTCACCCTTTGTTGAGAGGGACTTTTTGGTCTTGGGAAAGAATGTGGCTGTCCCATAGTGATGTCATTCTAATCAAAATCACAAAGCCTCACATGTTGTGTTTCCAAAGTCGGGTTTCCAAGTCGGGACACAATTGAGCCAAGGCTGCATGGGTGGGTTGGTCATGGGGAGATTTGTCACCAGCAGCGTGAAGAATTTTTCCCATGATGTGTTCTCTCTACCTCTCTTTAGACACTTTTTTCCCACATTGTCTTAAGAGTTACTTGTGGGGAGTAGGGTCCTTCCATGTATCATGGTATCTGGTCTCTGGTTCCCTGAACATCAGAGGGTATAAACTGGTGCCTACAAGGAGACAATCAGAAAACAAACAAATTTGATAGATGGCATTTAAAAAGACTTCAGATAAAAAGAACGGATATATGTATATGTATAACTGAATCACTTTGCTGTACACCTAAAACTAATGCAACATTGTAAATCAACTATACCCCCAATATAAAATAAAAAATAAATTTAAAAAAAGACTTCAGATCAAGCTGGCAATCTGTCTTCTTTGTGAAAATAAAAAGGGAGAGGAAGATAAAGCAATATGGGGTGTGCATTTCTGCAGAAAGGGTGGAGCCACCCTCTTTAAAGGGACACTGCTCTCTAGTTCCTTAAACCAGGGCTGCTGCTTTTGCTTACTTTCTCTGCCTGGCCCCTATAGGCACGTAAGTTTGAAACCCTTGCTATACACTGTAGGTGCTTAATGAATGCTTAACAGATAAATGAACACAGGCATCAACAAATGAACAAGAGAATAACGTAAGTCAGCTGCTGGTTGCTGGTGTTCGCTGGTGCGAGGTAAGGATGCTGGAGTCTGGGCCGGCTAGCCCACTCAGAATGCAGTACAGATGACACCAGCCCCAGCACTAGAGCACATGTTGAAAAACATCTGTTTGTGGCACACCGGCACCCCATGATCAATGCTGTTGGTGACTAAGAGGGGAATGAAGATGACCCAGGCCAGCCTTTCCCACTTCTAGGATAACAAACCCACTGGATGGGTTGTGTCACTACTGCTCCCTCACTCACACGAGTTCACTGAGCCCAGGCTGCCCATTAACTGCCATTAGACATGGGTACAGAGATGCAGAGTGATGGTGCCCACCCCCATGAACTGGTGGGTAAGGAGAGACTCTAAGTAATGGAAATCACAGAGTCTGCAGCTGACTCTCTGTGTGCCCATCCACATTCTCTCTTCCTCTCTACTCTGGTCTCAGCCCCAGGAGGCGGATGTGTATGCATTATATCAAGGGGTCCCAGGTCATTTGGATTCTGGTTGGGTTCTGACAGAGGAGAGCCCTGGCAGGAGACTGGAGGGGAGTCTGAGGTCAGAGTATTTAATCTGCTGGGTTCCTCCCTCTGTGGTTGCCTGAAGGTCTCTGCTCTTCTCAAAACAATGCGGGATGCTCTTTCTAGGCCCCAGGGACCTCTCCTTCTCTCCTTCCTTTAGGTCCAGACATTGGTTCCTATACCATCCCTGAGGTTCTCCTACAGGCACTTCTCACCTTGTAATGGGCCCCTTTGTAGGTAAATGATCCCTGGAGAATCCTCACAGAGCATACCATCTGCTTGCTGCTGGGACCCTGACTGAGAGGAGATCACGGGGTGGTGGGGGGGAGGTGAAGAGGCAAAAAGCCTGTGCAACATCTGAGGAAGGATGGGATGAGGAAAAGGATGGAGAAAGCAGTATGGTGCCAAGGTGCGAGGCCGGGGCAGGGAGGGTGCAGATATAGGTTGACTTCTTCCAAAAATGAAGAGGATCAAAAGAGTGATAGGTACTGTGATTGGAAAGTCAGGTTGGGCTTGTTTGTAGAGGGACTGGTTTCTCAGTTAACGGGTTTCGTGTTGTTCAGTATGAGTGGGGTAGTCCCAGAAGGCTTTTGGCCAGGGAGATGAAATAACTGGAGCTCACATTTTGATAGGGAAGATAAAAAACAAAAAACCCTCCAAGTGTGCATTTAGCACGAGGTTTCCTTTCAAATAGCCAAAGGAATGTAAATATAGGAAAAAATCTGTGTTCACATTGGAAACTAGGAAAGGCAGCCAGTCATATTACAACATTTTGAGAAAATTTCTATGAAATGTAGAGCAAAAAGCACCAGACCAAGGGGAAGACCTGTCCACAGATGGCTGCATGCAAATGAGCAACTTACCCTGGAAGGAGATTTAGTAGGGTTCCACTAGGGGACGGGATGCCATGGGACTGAGAGGCTAGAAGCCTGGTGTCCATCCAGGTTCCTAGCAGCACAGACAGCCTGGGAGAAGGAGACTGGAATTAGATTCCAGTCTGACTACTGATTATCCATGTGGTTGGGCAAGTTGCTAATCTACTTTGTATCTCAGTTTCATCATCTGTGAAATGGAGTTAATCATGATCACAACCTAATAGACTTGAGTGAAGATCCATGGAGGTGATCCTTGTAGAGCATGTAGAACAGAACCTGGCCGAGGGGAAGAGCTCAGTGCATGCTGGGTGGTGTTGATAATACCTGTGCTTCTGGTAGTGTGCTAAGACTGAGAATCCCATCCTCATCTTTATTCCCAAATCCAAGAGTGAGAAGACAGTTTCCTATGAAAGGAATAAAGAGCTGAACATGATTGAGAGGACCAATAAAGAGACAAATTCAGGGGTTAAGTCCAGGAGAGTCAAATTACATATGCTAACAATTCCAGCAGGAAATGGCATAGAGATACGCACACACATACAAGATGAAAGAAAGAAAGAAGGAAAGAAAGAAAGGAAGGAAGGAAGGAAGAAAGAAAGAAGGAAGGAAAGAAAGAAAGAAAGAAAGAAAGAAAGTCTTTTGAGCTCAATAAAAACTTTACCTTTTAGATGAAAGGATTCACTGAATACTGGTCATAATTAACTAAATAGAGTTCCATGGAGATAGCACCTCATGACATTTTTTAAACTTCAAGGTTAGACAAAATAAGTTAGAAAGCAGTAGGAAGGCAGGTGGGGAATCAAATTGCTATCTGAATTTTCTTCTGTAACACCAGATGACAGGAGCTCAACAGATATGCTTACAGAGATTTAGAGAAAGACAGTGCCTTAATAATGATACCTAAGAAGGTGTGCAGACAAATCCAGAAGATATGGCATTTGTCCCAATCCATTCAACCACCCACCCTCAGAAAAGGGGCTTCTTCTAGATTAGAAGTAATTTAAGGGAATAACCACCTGGATTGCATTTAGTTGAGGCAATCCATCTGTGAAGGACCATCAGGGAAATTTGAGTACAGCCTGGGCACTAGATGACATTATAATTTAATGCTATGAAAAGGTGGACACTTATTTACAGAACAAGAGCATGTTATAAAACAATGTGCACAGGATGATTTTACTTTGATAAACATACATATCCATGTATGTGTATAGAAAAAGATCTGCGAAGACATAGTCTAAGCTGTTAACAGTGAAAAAATGATGATTTTTGTTTTCTTTTACTTATCTATATTTTCTTATTTTCTACACTGTACGTATACTGCCTTTATAATAATGAAAGGTATTTTGAATTGAAAACGCAATTCTACATTCTCTCAACCTCTCATTCCTGAGGCAAGCTTGTCAATTTTGAAACATGAAGAAAGTACTTAGAAAGTATACCATCCATGTGCCCTTCATTTAAAAAATACTCCAACTGACTGATTTGTGGATGTTGAACAATCCTTGCATCCCTGGAAATAAATTCCACTTGATCGTGGTGCATGATCCTTTTAATGTGTTGTTGAATTTGGCTTGCCAATAATTTGTTGAGGATTTTTTTGCATCTACATTCGTCAGGGATATCAGCCTGTAATTTTCTTTTTTGTGGAGTCCTTGCCTGTTTTTTTTTTTTTAATCAAGGTAATACTAGCCTCATAAAATGAGTTTGGAAGAGTTCCCTCTTATATTTTTTGGAAGAATTTGAGAAGAATTCACTAGCGAAGCCATTTGGTCCTAGACTTTTGTTTATTGGGAGGTTTTTGATTACTAATTCAATCTCCTGTCTAGTAATCAATCTGGTCCAATTTTATATTTCATTATGATTAAATCTTGGTTTCGTGTATGTTTCTAGGAATTTGTCCATTTCTTCTGGGTTGTCCAATTTGTTAGTGTACAATTGTTCATAGTAGTCTCTTATGGTCCTTTGTATTTCTGTGGTATCAGGTGTAACATCTCCTTTTTCATTTCTGGCTTTACTTATTTGAGTCCTCTCTTTTTCTTCTTGGTGAATCTAACTAAAGGCTTGTCACTTTTGTTTATCTTTCCATAGAACAAGTATGTAGTTTCAATGATCTTTTCTATTGTCTTTTTAGTCTCTATTTCATTTGTTTCTAATTAAGTCTATACAACTGTGGTAAATTATAGTGGTAACTATAAAGCAAAATGCAATTAATGCTCAAAACATAAAGTTTAACAATTGCTAAAAACTACAACAATAGTTTGAGCCTAAATATTTCTAATTGTATTAATAAAACTAGAAAGAGTGCAGGGAAACAGTATTAATATCCTCATTTAACAAAAAGGTACCAACAATTATAAAAATAAAGGTGGTTAAGTTGCCTTTGTTGTTGTTTTACGTTTAACTTCATTGAAGTATAACATACACACAGAAAGTTGTACATTCAGCTTAGTGAATTTTCACAAACTGAAAATTTGGTGTAACAACCACCAAGATCAATATGAAGACCATGGCTAGACCCCAGAGGATACCTCTTGCTCCCTTCCAGTTACTGTCACAACCCCAAGGGTAATCACTGGGCTTTTACTTACATAAATTGAGTCATATAGTATGCATTCTTTCTTCTGACTTCTACATCTTAAAATTATATTTCTGAGATTTATTCAGAAAGAGTTGTTGTAGATCATCCATTTTCTTTACTATGTAGCATTTCAGTATGTGACTGCATCACAGTTTACTTATCAGTTTTATCATTGATGGCATTTAAGGAGTTTCTAGGTTTTGACTAATATGAATGGCACTACCATGGCTATTATAGCACATGGTTTTTGTTAAAAAATATGTATGCATTTTGGGTGAGTATGGACTTAGGAGTGGGTATCTGTGTCAGAGAAACACACATGTTCAGGTTTAGTAGATACTGACAGTTTTCCAAATAGTTTGTACACCACCAAGAGAAGTGCATGAGAGTTCCAGTTGTTCTATATCTATTGGTATTTTCCATCTTTTTCATTTTAGCCTTTCTGAATGGTTAGTGCACTGAACTGTAATTTTAGTTTACATTTCCTTGATAACTAACGTGACACATTTTCATGTGCTTATTGGCCATTTTGAGATTTTCTTTTGTGAAGTATCTGTTCATGTCTTTGACCTATTTTTCTATTTAAAAAATCTTTTTCTTATTAATTTGTAGGAATTCTATGTACATATTTTGATAAGAGAATTTTTTCTGGAGATTGTGTGTGTGTGTGTGTGTGTGTGTGTGCATGTGTGTGTGTGTATTTTTCTTCTACAATGCTGTGGTTGGCCTTTTTACTCTCTTTTTTTGTGTCCTGTTTAAGAATCTTTGTATACTTCACACATCTACAAGATGTTTTCCTCTTAAAGTTCTATTGTTTAACATTTTACATTTAGAGCTGCAGTGCATGGGGAATTGATTTTTGTGTGTGGTATGAGATAGCAGTAAAGAAGTACTTTTTCTCATGGATATTCAATCCACCTAACATCATTTATTGAAAAGACTGCACTACAGAGTCAACTTTTCATAAATTAAATGACTAAACATTGTGTGGTTTCTAGACTCTTTATTCTATTCCATTGAGGTTTTTTTGGACTTTCCTTACATCAAGATCATACAGTCTTACTGATTATAGCTTTATAGTGAGTTTTCATAGCTGGTAGTGTGAGTCCTTCAACTTTACTTTTCTTTCCAATTGCCTTGGCTATTTGACTTTTCATAAGAATTTAAGAATCAGCTTATAAAATTACACACATTCAGAATCATACTTGGATTTTGACTGGTATTCTAGCAAATTTATAGAACAATTTGGGAAGATTTGTGATTTTACAAATCAAGTCTTCCTTTTATTTAGAATTTCTTTAGTTTCTCTCAATAACATTGTGTATTTTTCAGTGGAGACATCTTGTACATTTTCTGTTAGATGTATTTCTAGATATTTGTTGCCCTTTGATGCTAACGTAAATGTTAATGATTTTTAAATTTTTATTTTCTCTGTTTGTTGCTGGTATACAGAAATAAAATTAGTTTTTGTCTATTTCCTGATCTCCAGCACCTTTGCTAAGTTCTCTATTAATTCTAATTGTCTATAGATTCTTTTGGATATTCTTTTTACACAATCATGTCATCAGAAAATAATGGTATTTTTTTCCTTTATAATCTAGCTGTCTTCTATTTATTTTTCTTGCTTTATTGCACTAGCTAGAACTTACAGTAAAATGTTGGGTAGAAGTGGTGAAATTGGACATCCTTGTTTTATTTATGATCTCAAGGAGAAAAATTCTCAGTTTTAATCTTCAAATATATATTTACTATAAGCATGTTTATATGTATATATGTATATATTTGTGGTTTTGATTTAAATTTCCCTCATGACTAGTGATGTTGAGCATATTTTCATGTACCTGTTGGCCATTTGTATGTCTTCTTTGGAAAAAGGTATATTCAAGTCCTCTGCCCATTTTTTAATTGCATTGTTTGGGATTTTTTTGTCATGGAGTTGTATGAGTTCCTTATATATGTTTTATATTAAGCACTTATCAGAGAGGTGGTTTGCAAATATTTTCTCCCATTCTGTATGTTGCCTTTTCTTTTTGTTGATTTTTTTTTTCTGTGGTGGTGAAGAAGCTTTTCAGTTTGATGTAGTCCCACTTGTTTATTTGTGTTTTTGTTGCTTGTGCTTTTGGTGTCATATCAAAGAAAATTGTTGTCAAAACCAATTTCAAGGAGATTTTCCCTGATGTTTTATTCTATTAGCTTTCCAGCTTTAGGTCTTATATTTAACTCTTTAATCCATTTCAAGTTAATTTTTGTGAGTGGTGTAACATAGGGGTCCAATTTCATTCTTTTGCACATGCATATGCAGTTATCCCAATACAATTTATTGAAGAGACTATCTTTCCCTATCACATCATGTTGGCTCCCTTGTCAAATATTAGTTTACTGTATAAGCACGAGTTTATTTCTGGGCTCTTGATTCTGTTGCATTGGCCTATGTGTCTTTTTTTTTTTTTTTTTTTTGCCAGTACCATATTGTTTTGGTTACTATAACTCTGTAATAAAGTTATAAAGTTTGAAAGTTGGAATTGTGATGCCTCTAGCTTTGTTCTTTATTATGATTACTTTGGCTATTTGGGGTCTTCTGTGGTTCCATATAAATATTAGAATTTAAAAAATGCTATTTGAATTTTATAGGAATTACATTGAATCTATAGATGGCTTTGGGTAGTATAGATATTTTAACAATATTAACTCTTACAATTGATGAACACAGGGTATTTTTCCATTTATTTGTTTCTTCCATTCGTTTCATCAAAGTCTTGTAATTTTTGGTGTACAGATCTTTCACCTCCTTGGTTAAATATGTTCCTAAATAGTTAAAATCTTGAATGCTATTGTAAATTGTATTTTTCTTTATTTCTTTTTCAGATAGTGTATAGAAATGCAACTCATTTTTATGTTGATTTTATATCCTACAACTTTACTGAATTTGTTGATTAGTTCTAACAGTTTTTTTCGTAGAGTCTAGAATTTTCTATATATAAGATCATATTGGGCTTCCCTGGTGGTGCAGTGGTTAAGAATCTGCCTGCCAGTGCAGGAGACATGGGTTCGAGCCCTGGTCCAGGAAGATCCCACAGCTGCGGGGCAACTAAGCCCGTGCGCCACAACTACTGAGCCTGCGCTCTAGAGCCTGCAAGCCACAACTACTGAATCCCATGTGCCTGGAGCCCGTGCTTCACAACAAGAGAAGCCACCACAATGAGAAGCCCGTGCTCTGCAACAAAGAGTAGCCCCCACTCGCTGCAACTAGAGGAAGCCCGCATGCAGCAACAAAGACCCAACGCAGCCAAAAATAAACAAATAAAAAATAAATAAAAATTTAAAAACAGATCATATCATCTGCAAATAGAAACAATTTTACTTTTCCTTTCTGATTTGAATGTCTTATTTTTTTCTTACCTAATTGCTCTGGCTAGTACTATGTTGAATGGGTGTGGTGAGAGTGAATACATTTGTCTTGTTCCTGATCTTAGAGGAGAAGCTTTCAATTATCACCATTTGTAGGCATGTTTTTCAATCTGTATTCTTCATCAGGTTAAAAAAGATCTATTCCTAGTTTGCTGAGTATTTTTAAAAAAATATTGAATGAATACTGCATTTCTATCTTTCTTATTTCCCTTCTTTTAATTCAAAGGTAATGACTTATAGAATAAACAAAGAAGCAAACATATCTAAATAGTTAGAGAAAATAAGATGCAAAAAATTTATAATAGCTTGAATCGTGCTTGTTCTGTTCACTTCTGAATATTAGATCTAATATGTGGTAGTTGCTCAATAAATATTTGTTGAGCAGATGAATGGGATTGAACTTCTTCATGGATCAAAAAATAAATTTAAATTAAAGTTTTTTCCACTTAGGAGAAACACAAAGGTAAATTTTTTGAGAACATATAAGAATAAAAGTATTAGCAGGGATATGTTAATAATGTATAAACCAAAAGAGAGCTGCATTGACAGTATTAGAACCAGAAAAAGTAAAATGTAAGATAAAATAATTGAATAGAATATAGTTATCTTACCTTGATAAAAGGTTCACTTTATTGTGAAGCTACAGTAGTCATGAACTTTTGTGCCCAAATAACAGCGTCTAAATATATAAAGCAATTTTAAAGTTGTTATTATAGTCAATAAAACCAAAATTATAGTGAAAGATTTATACAAACCATCCAGTCTTTGACAAGTCAAGAAGCGTATTAAATAAGGATATAGAAAAAAATTATTATATAATTCATCTTTGCTATTGTACAATTAATCTTGATATACTTGATAAATGTGTAAAACTTGTGAAAAATATACAAATGGTTTTAGTGTCTTTAAAATGATCATAGAACATTTAAGAATGTTTCATTCCAGGGAATTCCCTGGTATCCAGTGGTTAGGGCTCCACGCTTCCACTGCAGGGGGCTTGGATTCGATCCCTGGTCAGGAACTAAGATCCTGCATGCCATGTGGCATGGTCAAAAAAAAAAAATTTTCATCCTAGCGACTTAATACAGGGCTATGGCAGTGGATTCCATTAGCAGGAGTGGTTGCGATGAGCAAAAGATGAAGGGTGAAGAGGAAGTACATAGCTGGTTACACTTCATGCTTTCTAAGATCCTGTGGTGATGAACAGAAGTACAAACAAACAAACCAAAAACTCCTATAGAAAGAAGAATAAAAGGGAGCAGGCAGCAGGGAGCAGGTCTTCAACCAGGAGGAAAACATATTCTGAATGATCATGAGTGGATAGGAGTAGGCTTGTGGATGACATAATTGGAGAACAGCAAAGACCAGAAGATGAAACAAGAGGGCTGCAGAGGAGGTGGGGGCTAGGTGGCCTTAGGGATCCCTGGTTCAGTATAGACTGTCAGTCAGAGGACAGCAGATGGAAGTTGGTCTAGAAACAGGGGTGTAATTGGAAGTCAGTTCACAGCATAGGGAACTGGTTCATAACATGAGCCCTTCCCCACTTCTACATGCTGAGCTGAGTTCAGGTTGCTGGAATTTATTTCTAGGGGAGGGTTGAAGGATGGCTTTATACCAATCAACAACAAACAAATAAAAGGAATGCATGATCTGGGAAATGCTAAGTCTTCTTTGAATGATAATGTCTGGGACTAACTAAACTCTTCTCATTTTGGTAAGTATTATGGTCTTCTCTCCAACACCCTCCTCACCTAATCCAATGCCAGGCACACAAATTGCCCTGCCATTTCCTGCCTCTCAACTCCCAGTCAGAAATCACTCTGCAGTGAGGCAAGGAGGAACTTGTCTTGCTAATTCAATGCCAGAGGAAACTTACCCAACTATCCTATCCTTATATGTGAATAGACAACCAAGGATCCCTGTATGTGTGTGTGTGTGTGTGTGTGTGTGTGTGTGTGTGTGTAGCAGATAAAAGAGGAAGACCAAAATAAAAAGCAGGACAAAAAAAAAAATACTCTAAAAACACTTTCAGCAACATTCAAGATGTTTCATTCAAAGAACAAGAACAGTAGCTTAGGGAAAAGGATCACTCAGAAAACAAGAAATATCTTAGAGATTAAAAACATGATTGTAAAATAAAAGAAGCAAGAAAAATTCTGGAAAGAGAAGAAAGTATAAAATAAGAGATAGAAGAAATAAAGGATCAATCCTCAAGAGGTCTAATCCCTATTATTGGAAGTACTAAAAGCGAAGAATAGAAGATGCTGAGACAAAAAAAAAAAAAAGAACAGGAAACAAGAGAAGAAACTTACCCCCAAAGGATACTGGTCTTTATATTGAAAAAGTTCTCTGAGTACTCAGAAGAGTAATGAAAAAGCCATTGTAACTGGATTTATCACTGAGAAATTTCAAGGCACTGAGAATATTGTACAAAGAACAGGACTTGGAACACTGTAAACTCTCAGTAAGGGTTTGTTAATATCATTATCATAAAATTTTAAAGAAAGAATAAAACGTCACCTCATAGGATAAGCAACACTGGATTATAGAAGATAATGCCTTCAATGTTTGCAGGAGAAAAAACAATTTGACCTGAAATTCCATACTCAGTTGAACCATCACTTGAAAGTGGAGGTTGGTTGAAGGGCTTAAGAAAGTTTATTGGCTAAGCACCCTTTTAGAAAATTAGCTTTACTGAAGTAAATTTACATGTAATCCAAGTTTCCATATTTTATCTTGTAATTGAGAAGTTTGATATATGCACAATCATGATTCAGAACTTTTCCGTCACTCCAAAAAGCTCTCTCCTGTCCCTTTGCAGCCACCACCCTTTCCTCCACTCCTTTTCCTTTGCTAGAATTTCATGGATAGAGAATCATGCAATATGTAGTCTTCTGTGGCTTCTTTCCTTTAGCATAATGTTTTTGAGACTCATTGATATTGTTTATCTAATATTGTGAGCAGTGCCTTCCTTTTTTTTTTTTTTTTTTTTTTTTTTTTTTTTTGTGTGCGGGCCTCCCTCTGTTGTGCCCTCTCCCGTTGCGGAGCACAGGCTCCGGACACGCAGGCTCAGCGGCCATGG
>NC_041230.1:15719039-15731135 GCF_002837175.3 Physeter macrocephalus
CAGCCGCTCGGCGGCATGTGGGATCCTCCCAGACCGGGGTGCGAACCCGGTTCCCCTGCATCGGCAGGTGGACGCGCAACCACTGCGCCATCGGGGAAGCCCCCCAAGTGCCTTCCTTTTTATTGCTGTATAGTATTCCACTGTATGAAGCATCCTGTGCTTGTCTGCTCACCAGATGGGGCCATTCAGGTTGTTTCCAGCTTTTGAATTTTAAGAATAGAGCTTCTCTGAACATTTGTGTATTAGGTTTTGTGTGAATTAATGGTTTTATTTCTCTTGAGTAAATACCTAGGAGCAGAATAGCTGCATCATATAGTGAGAATATGTTTAACTTTCAGAGAAACTGCCAGCCTATTTTCCAAAGTGGCTGTACCATTTTGTATCTCCATAAGCAATGCACAAGAATTCCAGTTGATTTACATTCTTGGCAGCACTAGGTACTTTTAAAAATCATTCTAATAGGTGTGTAATGGTGTCTCACTGTAGTTTTAGTTAGCATTTCCCTAAAGACGAATAATACTGAGCATCTTTTCACATGCTTATTTGCCACCTGTACATCTTCTTTTGTGAAATAGCTATCAAGTCTTTTGCTCATTTTTATTTTTTTATCACATTGTATAGTTTCTTTATATAATCTGGATACAAGTCCTTTCTCAGATACTGTTTTGCAAATGTTTTCTCCCATCTGTGCCTTGCTTTTTCATTTTCATAATTGTGCCCTTTGAAGCACAAAAGTTATTTTTGTTTTCAGATTTTTAGTTTCTTTATATAATCTGGATACAAGTCCTTTCTCAGATACTGTTTTGCAAATGTTTTCTCCCATCTGTGCCTTGCTTTTTCATTTTCATAATCGTGCCCTTTGAAGCACAAAAGTTATTTTTGTTTTCAGATTGAAGCACAAAAGTTATTTTTGTTTTCAGATTTTTTTTTTAATTGAGGTATAGTTGATTTACAGTGTTGTGTTAGTTTCAGGTATGCAACAAAGTGATTCAGAAATATATATTTTTTTGGATTATTTCAGATTACTTTCCAACATAGGTTATTACAAGTTATTGAATATACTTCCCTATGTTATACGCTAAATCCTTGTTGCTTTTCTATTTTATGTATAGTAGTTTGTATCTGTTAATCCCATACTCCTAATTTCCCTCCCCTGCCCATTTTTCCCCTTTGGTAGCCATAAGTTTGTTTTCTATGTCTATGGATCTGTTTCTGTTTTGTATATAGATTCATTTGTATTATTTTTTCAGATTCCATGTATAAGTGATATCAGAGGCATAACCCTTCCAGACTTCAGACAATACTACAAAACTACAGTAATCAAAACAGTGTGGTATTGGCACCAAAATAGACATACAGATCAATGGAACTTTGTAAGAATGTCTTGTATATGATGTGAACTAAATTGCTCTATTACTTAAACAATTGATGCAAGTTAATGAGACTCCATTTGACTTTAATGCTAGGCATATTCTTCTCTGAATGGCCCAGGAGTCATGACATTGATGTTCTGAGAAGGAAATGGAATTTTAGCATATTCCATGACCAGCACAGAATAGTTATATAGCAATAATACTGATTAGTACTTTTCAGGTTTATCGGTCAGCCTAAGGACAAAGTATGGAAGGCTTGACTGACTGCAGGATGAAAGTCTAAACATCACCTTCCTTGACAATGTAAAGTTACAAAATAGCTAACTGAAGGCAGGTTGTGGAGGTATGTGTGTGGATGGAGGGGGGAAGAAGATGTAGAAAGAAGAGTTATGCCATGATGTCTTGACTTTACAAAGTGGGAACTCAAGACACAACATCAAACATTGATAAAACAGAAGTAGAACTTTTAGTATATTATTTAAATTTCTAAAGGTAACCAATCAAAAAACCAACAGTAATGAAATGAAAAAATATGAGGAAGAGAATAAGGATGATATCTGGATGTGTTAAATTAATGTTTAATGCTGATTGGTAATAAAGCACAGCCCTTAAAAACACATATTCTCTCTCATATATTGCTAGTGGGAATATAAAATATTGCAGCTGCTGTGGAAAACAGTTTGGCAATTCCTCAAAAGGTTAAACATAAACTTACCATATGACCCAGCAATTTTACTCCAAAGTATATATTCAAGAAATTTGAAAACATATGTTCACATAAAAACAAAAGTTCATAGAAGTATTGTTCATAATAGCCCTATGATAGAAACAACCCAAATGCCCATCAACTGATAATGGAAAAATAAAATATGGTATAGCCATACAATGAAATATTATTCAGCCATAAAATAGAATGAAGTACTGACACATGCTACAGCATGGATGAACCATAAAGCATGCTAAATGAAAGAAGTTGGATACATATTGTATGATTCTATTTATATGAAATGTCCAGGACAGGCAAATACATAGAGACAGATAAGGGGAACATTGGGAGTGGGGGTAGGACTTACTGCTGATGGGTACAGGGTTTTTTTTTTAAGCAATGGAAATGTTCTGGAATTAGATAGTGGTGATGGTTGTACAATGCTGTGAATATACTAAAACTCACTGAATTGTATACTTTGAAGTGACAAATTTTATGTTGGGTGAATTATATCTCAATGAAAAATAATTGAACAAAAGAGACTCTGGAATCTGGGTTGAAGAGCACTTCTGGATTTACTCTCTGTGTGGCTTAGGACATGTTATTCAATCTCTGTGCCTCAGTTCCTTATTTGTATAATGGGGATAATATCTACCTCATAGATAGTTGTGGGGATTTAATGGCTTAATATGTGTAAGATGCCTGCCACAGACAGCACTATACAAAAGACTGTTACATAAAGATTTTAAAAATAAGTGGGACACATCTATTAGAAGAGCCAAAATGGAACTCCGACCACACCAAATGCTAAGGAGACTATGGAGCAACAGGAATCCTCATTTACTGCTGTTGGGAATGCAAAGTACAGCCACTTTGGAAGACAATTCATGGTTTCTTACAAAACTAAACATATTACTATACTACCATATAATCCAGCAATTGCACTCCTTGGAATTTATCCAAGGGAGTTAAACACTTATGTCTACACAAAAAGCTGAACATAGATGTTTATAGCAGCTTTATTCATAATTGCTAAACCTTGGAAACAACCAACATGACCTTCAGTAGGTGAATGGATAAACTGTTGTACATGCAGACAATGGAATATTAAGAAACTGCTAAAAAGAAACGAGCTGTCAAGCCATGAAAAGATATAGATGAAACTTGAATGCATATTACTAAGTGTAAGAGGCCAATCTGAAAAGGCTATATACTGCACTATTCCAACTATGTGAGATTCTGGAAAAGGAAAACTGGAGAGATTAAGAAGATCAGTGATTGCCTGGGGTTGGGGAGGAGAGGGATGAATAGGAGGAGCACAGATGATTTTTAGGGCAGTGAAAATATTCTATGTGATACCATAATAATGGATACATGTTGTTATACATTTGTCCAAACCCATTGAATGTACAACATAAAGAGTAAACCATAATATAAGCTATGGGGTTTGGGTGATTATTATGTGTCAGTGTAGTGTTTTCAATTGTAACAAATGTACAGTTTTGGTGGGGGATGTTGATAATGCATGTGTGGAGGCAGGGGGCATATGGGAAATCTCTGTATATTCCCCTCAATTTTGATGTAAACCTAAAACTCCTCTAAACAATAAAGTCATAATAAATAAAAGGTTTAGAAAATGGGTGTAAAGAGTCCCAGAGTGATGTAAGTCACAATTCAAAACAATGAGTAACTGTCATGGATGGTTATGCACAAAATTACAAAGTACTAAATTATACAAAGGAATAGGGAGAAATGAACAAAAGCACAACTGTGATGATGGAGCCTAATGAATGCACATTTCTTAGTCCTTGAGCCACCAAGCAAAGCAAAGAGGTGTCAGTCTGAACTTTGAAATCCACACCAAAATCCTTGACCTCTGCAGGGGAATGCATTCTCTTGTCATTGAACACAAACTTGGCCATCAAAATGTCAGTAAATTTTAAAAAGTAGATATACTACAAGTTACATTCTTTGACCATTTAAAATATAGTATCAGGGACTTCCCTGGCAGTCCAGTGGTTAAGACTTCACCTTCCAATGCAGGGAGTGAGGGTTCAATCCCTGGTCAGGGACCTAAGATCCCACATGCCTCGGGGCCAAAAAACCAAAACATAAAAAACAGAAACAATATTGTAACAAATTAAATAAAGACTTTAAAAAATGGCCCACAGCAAAAAAAAAAAAAAAAAAAAAAATTAAAAAAATAGTATCAGATAGCAATAGAAAAATGCCCTCTGTACCTAATCATTTATAATTTAAAACAATGATACTTGTCTTCAGAAACAAAGCAAAACAAAACCCTTGGGCTGAAGATAAAATCAAAACTGCAATTACAGAATATCTTCCTTTTAGTCCTGCACTGAGAAAAAAATTCATATTGTTTACCTTTTAAGAATCAGGAAAACAAAAAGGAAAATAAGCTAATTAAGGATTCAACTCAAAAAGTTGATTAAAAAGCAACAAATTAAACCCAAGCAAAATAGAAAATAACATTAACAATAATAAAAGCTGAAATTTGATGAATTAGGAACCAGAAAAACAATTGACTAAGAGCTAGATTAAAATATAGTAAAATAGCTAAAATTCTAGCAAGCCTAAATAAGAAAAAAAAATTAAAGCACAATATTAACAAGGAGAAAGGAAAAGAATCTGAAACACAGAGACTTGAAAGACTTAGAAGAGACTACTGTGTAAAATTCTGATATTAAAAACTAAATGACAACATGGATGAAATTTATAATTTTACAGGGAAATACTGGATTGGCCAAAAAGTTCGTTCAGGGTTTTTTGTAACATCTTACTGATGAAAGAAAACCCCAAACGAACTTTTTGGCCAACCCAATATGAAGATTGACCTTGATGAAAAAGAAAAGCTAAATAGGCAAGTAATTGTGGTATAAATTTAAAACTTTGGTAAAGAAACACCTCAAATAGTTTTAAGCCCAGGCACTCCCCTTTCTTTTCAACCTTCAAGGAACATCTATGAAATAAAGAGTATTCTTGTTAACACAGGCAAAATAAATATACGTGTTAAAAACAATAGCTGACATTGCGCTTAATGGCAAAACAATCAAAACATTTACAACAAAATGAGTAACAAGGCAAGGGTGTCTTCTATCACTACTATTACTTAACATTTAAAAAAAATTAAAATGCTTCTCCTGAATTTTCTCAGTAAAATAGGTAAAGAAGTATTCTTCCTTAACACGATTAACAAATGTCTATCTCAAGTGACAGCTAGCACCAGGGGAGATACTAAAAAAGCTCTTTAAAATCAGTAACGTGATAAGTATGTGCTCAGTTGTTGCTGTTATTTAGTATAATTATGAAATTGTTAGGCAGTATAATTAGATAGGAAAATGACATGAGATAAAAGTCGAAAAGGAAAAGGTGTATATGTCACTGTTTGCAGATGATATGTTTATAGTCTTGAAAAACCGAAGAGAATCAACTCAAAAACTATGAGCATCAAGCACCTGATTAAGAAATATTTGTTGAGTACACACCTCATGGCTGGCACTAAAATTACAGTGATGCTCAGGAGAGAGTCCCTGCCTTCATGGAGCATATATTTCAGCTGGGGAGATGGACAATAGCATATAAAACCCAACCAGTGCATAATGGAATGTCAGGTATTGATAGAGACCACAAAGAAAACCAGGGGAAGAATGTGAAAGATGGAGATGCCAACATTAGGTAAGGAGGGCAGGGAAGGCCGCTCTGCTAAATTACTTTTACCATTAAAACAATGCCAGTTAAGACTCTGATATAATTCCTTCCTTCCCCATCTCTCCCCTCCTTACTTCCTTTATGAAATTGACAAATTAATTTAAAGTTTAGTTGGAAAAATAAAAGTGGAAGGATAAAACCAAAACTTTGAAAGAAGACAAATGGGGGTCAGTGGGGAGGGAAGTAAATGTATTATATTGACATATCTTTTATATTATTAAGCAACAAATATCAAAACGGTGTGGTACTATTTCCATAAATACAAAATGAGACCAATGAAATTGAATATGAGGTCCAAGTTTATAAATGAGCTGAGTATATAAAAATCCTTGTGTTATTTGTAGTCAGGTGGATGGACCTAGAGTCTGTCATACAGAGTGAAGTAAGTCAGAAAGAGAAAAACAAATACCATATGCTAACACATATATATGGAATCTAAGGAAAAAAAAATGGTCATGAAGAGACTAGGGGTTCTTAAAATCATTACCTGAATCTGATTTTGACAAAGCTTATGCCTTCTTTGAAAGGAGAAAATTATATTTTAGGGGACAAAGCTAGGGCAGTCATCCTGAGAGAAGGTCTTAGTTTATTTTTACTTGAATCCAAATTAAAACAGATGCTATAAATAGCATCTAAAAATTTATACCAGTTGACCCAGTAATTACATGTAAATTCCTTGTAGGTAAACGCTCTTCGTGTGGCAGTATTTATAATACCATTAACAGTGATCTAAATATTCAAACTAAGCAAAGAGATAAGTAGTATACACTCATTTGATTTACTCTGTGTAGCAACCGAAATAATGTAATTAGAAGATATATGCATTAAAATTGGTGGGTGGCAGCCGCGTGGCACGGGGGGATCGGCTCGGTGCTTTGTGACCACCTAGAGGGGTGGGATGGGGAGGGTGGGAGGGAGGGAGGCACAGGAGGGAGGAGATGTGGGAGCATGTGTATGTGTATGGCTGATTCACTTTGTTGTAGAGTGGAAACTGACACACCATTGTAGAGCAATTGTACTCCAATAAAGATGTTAAAAAAAATTCTTGTGCATTAGCTGTAGCTCATGTAACATTCTGTGTCATTCAGCAGACCTTAAAATGTTAACATATATTAACACATTTTATTTATCCACATATTTCATTTTAAGTACAATTGGCAGTTTCATATTTCTCAGGTACTGCACTTAATGGCTAATAAATGCTTTTATTTTTGCTTTTATTTCCAGATTCAAAAAAATATTGCTGTGATTTATGTTAAAGAGTGTTCTACCTGTGTTTTCCTCTAGGATTTCTATGGTTTTCAGTCCTACATTTAGGTCTTTAATCCATTTTGAGTTTATTTTTGTGTATGGTGTTAGAGAATGTTCCAATTTCATTCTTTTACATGTAGCTGTCCAGTTTTCCCAGCACCACTTATTGAAGAGATTGTCTTTTCTCCATTGTATATTCTTGCCTCCTTTGTCATAGGTTAATTGACCATAAGTATGTGGGTTAATTTCTGGGTCCTCTATTCTGTTCCATTGATCTATATGTCTGTTTTTGTACATGTATCATACTGTTTTGATTACTGTAGCTTTGCAGTATAGTCTGAAGTTGGGGGTGTGATTCCTCCAGCTCTGTTCTTTCTCCAGATTATTTTAGCTGTTTGGGATCTTTTGTATTTCCATACAAATTTTTAAATTATTTGTTCTAGTTCTGTGAAAAATGCCGTTGGTATTTTGATAGGGATTGCACTGAATCTGTAGTTTGCCTTCGGTAGTATGTTCATTTTATTTGAAAAGATACAATCATCCCAATGTTCATAGCAGCATTATTTACAATTGCCAAGATATGGAAGCAAACTAAGTGTCCTTCAAGAGATGAATGGATAAAGATGTGATATATATATCACAACATATGGTTATATATTTATATATATATATATTCCATAACATCTTATGGAAAGACCCAGATGAACTTTTTGGCCAAATATATATATATATATATATATATATATATGTATATATATATATGTATATATATATATATACACACACACACACATATATATACACATATATACACACACATATATACATGGAATATATGGAATACTACTCAGCCATAAAAAAGAATGAAAATTTACCATTTGCAACAACATGGATGGACTTGGAGGGCATTATACTAAGTGAAATAAGTCAGACGGAGAAAGACAAATACTGCAATGATATCGTTTACATGTGAAATCTAAAAAATACAACAAACTACTGAATATAACAAAAAAGAAATAGACTCACAGATATAGAGAACAAACTAGTGGTTACCAGTGGGGAGAGGGAAAGGGAGGAGGGGCAATATAAGGGTAGGGGATTAAGAGGTACTATTATGTATAAAATAAGCTATAAGGGTATATTGTACAGCACAGAGAATATAGAGAATATAAGATGAGAGTAATCAAATCTTTTACAAATGTTATTTTTATAATAAATAAGTTAGCGAATGTATATATTAATTGATTGTTTTTTAAGAAAAAAGCTTTATTACAAGAAAAATCCAAGACTATAGGACTCTTGCACAAATGAATAAAATAGAAATGTTTAAAAATTATCAAAACTTTACTTCCAACAAAGAGCAAACACAAGATGCTTTTTTCAGAAGTGTATTTTTTACATAAACAGTTTTAGAGCATAGTAACCCCTAAAAACACTACCCAGTTTATTTTAAGACGCTATGGTAACTCTAATACCATAGCTGGGCAAAGACAGTTCAGAAAAGGGTAACTCATTTTTGAGTATAATATGAAAAATATTAAATAAAATATGATGAAAAAATTTGTCAGGAGAGTAAATTAATAGTATTGTCTGATTAAATAAGTGTTTTCCCCATTAAGAGATTCAAGGATAATTAAGTATTTAAATATATTAATATAGCAAAAGAGAAAATTTACATACATCTCCTATTGAAATAATTTATAACAAAATTCGACACCCATTCCCAAGAAACAAAATCCAAAGCTAATCTCTATGAGTATAATAGAAATTAAACCTTCTTTATCAAGAAAGATGCTTTCACTTCCAAAACAACAGCTGAATCACATTTTAGAATGAAAAACTAGAGGCATTCCTATTTAAATAAAAATTCTCACAATCCCTGCCATATTTAACACAGTTCTTTAAATTATGGCCAATGGAATAAAACAAGAATAAAAAATAAGAAGGATGACTGTTTGAAAGTAGATGACACAGTTATTGTCATTTATGTGTGATAGAATTATGTAGCTGGAGAAGCCAAGGGAATACACTGAAAAATTACTACACTGTTTACTGAATCCAGAATAAAGTTTGGTCAAAGTAAACACATAAATAAAAAGTTATAGTTTTTCTACATACCAGTGATATAATGGTATTAAAAAATACCATTCGCAATAGCAACCCAAACATAAATGTCTAAGATAAAGTTCACAAGAAATGTGTAGAAATGTGATGAAAAAAGAATAAGGGCTGAAAATGGAAAATTGTGTCATGCTATTGAATTAAAATTAAAAAGAAATATAAAGTTATCAATTATCTCTATAGTACCTAGAAGTTTAATGGAATCCAAATCAAAATACCTGTGGAACTTTGGAGGGGGTAGGGCTTTATAAAATTATTATGAAATTCATCTGGAACTTCAGAATGCCAAGAACATTTTGAAAAATATAGAAGGATGAGGAGGGACTTGAACGACTTGAGTAAGCAGCATGCAATGAAGTACTTGTAACTTTGTATACCGTGGCCCCCACTCACCCGTGAGAATATGTCCCAAGACTCCCAGCACATGCCTGAAATCACTGATAGTACCAAACCGTAAATACACTATGCTTTTTCCTATACCTACATACCTATGATAAAGTTTAAGTTATAAATTAGGCACAGTAAGAGGTTCTTAACAATAACCAATAAAATAGAACAGTTATAACAATATACTGTAATGAGTTATGTGAATTTGGTCTCTTTCTCTCTCAAAATATCTTGTACAAATTTAAATGCCTTGGGTTTCCGTGGTGGTGCAGTGGTTAAGAATCCACCTGCCAGTGCAGGGGACACGGTTTTGATCCCTGGTCAGGGAAGATCCCACATGCCGCAGAGCAACTAAGCCGGCGAGCCACAACTACTGAGCCTGCGCTCTAGAGCCCGTGAGCCAAACCACTGAGCCTGTGTGACACAACTACTGAAGCCCGCGTGCCTAGAGCCCATGCTCTGCAACAAGAGAAGCCACGACAATGAGAAGCCCGCACACGGCAACAAAGAGTAGCCCCTGCTCCATGCGACTAAAGAAAGCCCGCACACAGCAACAAGACCCAACGCAGCCAAAAATAAATAAATAGATAAATAAATAAGTAAATTTATTTTAAAAAATTAAATGCCTTTTCTATCTTAACTAAGCACTTATCATGCACTGTGGCCATAACTTTTGCAGTTTGAGATGTGACAGCAAAATTAGCATGAATTCCTTTTTCCTCCTTCACAGTTTCATGATAGATTTGTTCTCACCGTAGATCTTATGAACCTCAGCAAACTTGTTTTTCTTTCCTTATTAAGTTGAGAACGTCCACCTTTTCACTTAAGGGAAGCACTTTATGGCTTCTCTCTGGAGTATCTGAATTGCCAGCACCACCACTGTTGCGCCATTATTAAGTAAAATAAAGGTTACTTGAACACAAACACCGCGATACCAACATGATTGATCTGATAATGGGGCTGGCTATGAAGTGACCGTTGGGTGGGAGGGATATGCCGGGGAAAAGGATGATTCACATCCTGGGCAGAACGGAGAAAGACAGATTTCATCACTCTTCTCGGAACAACAAGCAATTGAAAACTTAACGAATTATTCATTTTTCGAATTTTTTTCTTTAATATTTTCAGACCACAGTTGACCGCAGGAAACTGAAACCGCGGAAAGCAAAACTGTGGATAAGGGGGCGCTACTGTATATTCAAAAGTCTGGTTTAATTGTAGGGATAGACAGATAAATCAATGAAACAGTACAAAAAACAGAAGCAGGCCCATATAAATATGAATTTCATATAAGATAAACGTGACATTTCAAATCACTGAGGAAAAGGTGAAGAATTCAGTAAGTCAAATTAGGTCAATTTGCTGACCATGTGAAAAAATAAAAGATCTTTGCAGCACAACAGGAACTAAAAAAATTTCAGATTGAGAAAATATTTAAATATGAAATCTGAAGCCATAGAAAGATTTTAAGAAAATACATGAATATTTATTTGATGTCAATGGTGTGCAAGTACTTTCTAAGAGTATATATAAAGGCATAGTCCATAAAATAAAAGACTGATGGATTTGACTACTACAAAGTGACAAAATTCTTTATATCAAAATGATCATAAACAAAACTAAATATTAGACCACAATCGTGAGGAAATTTTTTTGCAACAAAAGCATTTAGTATCATTATTATATGAGTACTTACAAATCAATAATTAAATGACAAACATATAAGAGAAAATGTGCAAAGAAAATTAGCAGGAAGTTTTAAAATGAAGGATCACAGTGGCCAATGAATGTAAGTTCAACCTCACTAGATTAAGGAGTTACCATTAAAAGAAATGATATATGCAGTGCATTTAGCTCAGTGCCAGGAACATCGAAAGTTCTAGATAAGTATTAATTCGTTGCAACATGATGATGATGATGATATTAATGATGATGGTAGTCGAGATGATTATGATGGAGATGATGATGTTTCTTTTTAACATCTTTATTGGCGTATAATTGCTTTACAAGGTGTGTTCGTTTCTGCTTTATAACAAAGTGAATCAGTTATATATATACATATGTCCCCATATCTCTTCCCTCTTGCATCTCCCTCCCTCCCACCCTCCCTATCTCACCCCTCGAGGTGGTCACAAAGCATCGAGCTGATCTCCCTGTGCTATGAGGCTGCTTCCCACTAGCTATCTATTTTACATTTGGTAGTGTATATATGTCCGTGCCACTCTCTCACTTTGTACCAGCTTACCCTTCCCCCTCCCCGTATCCTCAAGTCCATTCTTTAGTAGGTCTGTGTCTTTATTCCTGTCTTGCCCCTAGGTTCTTCATGACCATTTTTTAAAGATCCCATATATATGTGTTAGTATACAGTATTTATTTTTCTTTTTCTGACTTACTTCACTCTGTATGACAGTCTCTAGATCCATCCACCTCACTACAAATAACTCAATTTTGTTTTTTTTTATGGCTGAGTAATATTCCATTGTATATATGTGCCACATCTTCTTTACCCATTCATCTGTTGATGGACAC